>NC_045609.1:6750576-7058997 GCF_009762305.2 Zalophus californianus | reverse complement strand
CGTATGGGGTGGGGGGGCCACCTATATGGTGAGACATGCCTTGAGCTTGGGGTCAGAAGATCTAAGTAGGAGTTTCATCCCCGGTGTTTTCTAGTTGAACATCCTTGTCGTACTGTCATGCTGTCGTTGGGCACGTGGTGGGTCTGCCTGGGAGGCCCGGGAGGCCCAGCAGTCTGGCATGGTTCCGAGGGTTCACGGGGGCCTCACGTGGGGTCTCAGAAATCCACAGTCACACTCCGGCCTTGGAAGCTCCCCTTCTCTTCTGAGTGGCGGTTTGGGCGACATAATGTGTCACTGCCTTGAAATTGATGTGAGTTAAGAGATACTTAATCAGGAATTTCTTTGTCCCAGAACTTTCTAGAGTGGCCAAGGCTAACGGTTGTTCCCCACATTCAGGATGGGATGGATCAGTTTTTTCTCTCCTCACTTTTCTCCTTGCTTAAAAGCAATTTAGATAGAGCACCTTTTTAATCTAGAGGTTTGTCATAAATGAAGAACATTTTCTCAACTGAAATAGCTTTAATTTAATAAAAATCCTTGGTGGTAACATGTTGTTTTGCTTCTGCTTGCAGGGTGAGGGAGCATGAACGGCCTTGAATGCGCCCCTGGGCATATTTAGCCATTCACTTTTCATTAGGAGAAAGAAGACGGCCATCCGCTTGAGAGGTGTGTAAAGATTTCTCTGCAACTTTTTATCCTAAAATTTTCAGACATATGGAAGAGTTAGAAGAATGTGCAGTGAGTTCCTATGTATCCACCGCCTACATTTAACACTTGTTAGCATTTTGCCATATTGTGTGTGTGTGTCTGTGCGTGTGTGTGTGTGTGTGTGTGTGTTTGAGGGCTTGTACATTTTCCTGCTGAAGCATGGTAAAGTAAAAGTAAGTTGTAGGCATCATGACATTTTATCTTAAATTCTTTGGGATGTAGCTCCTAAAAATAAGGATATTTTCCCTTGAGAGGCATTTTAGAACATTCATAAACTATGCGACGTAGAATCATTTAATTAAACACGGTTATAATTTCCTATTGAAAGGTGTAATTTTGGATTTATGATCCTTTCATAGCCGATGTAAATGAAGTCAGGTTTTCAAAAATCTTTAAGCAGTGCTTTATTTAAAGGACAGACAGGCAGTGTGAACCTGTTTGGTGTGAGAACAGTCTGCACATAAAGGATTGGGATTTGCACTTGCCCATGTGCCCTGCACGAGAGGATGGCCGTGTTTTCCTTGTTCCGCGTGCTCTGCCTGTCTGCGCTCCTGAGGCTGGTGTCCCTGCGGCTTTCACAAGTAGACTAGTTGCTGTTCTTGAACGGGTTCGAAGATCTTCACGGAGTTTTGAGCCTGAACTCCCAGGAGAATGTGCCAGGGATATGCAGTCATGTCAAGTTGAGGTTACTGTGTTGAAACCAATGTTCAAGACATTCACAGTGATTCCCAGCACCATGATTTGACTACTCGAATTGAAACTCCCATCAAATCCTGCAGGTGTGTTCCGCTGTGATTAGAGGTGTAGATGGTGACGCGTCACGACCACACAGTCACTTGCTACCACTCGGTGGTTCTGCGTAGCTGTGTGCTGTCCCAAGGGCTGCCCTCTGCTGCATGTTGATGGGTTCTCTCTCAATGGGCCCTGGGAGTCCAAGCATTTCTTCATAGATGTTTATGAGCTCCAGTTGCCTGTTTAGAGCATGATTTTAGACGAAGTTTGTTTATAAGTGAGCCTTATAGGGCAGTGGAGGCTTCTTAAGATTCTTGTGTTTTATTTAGAACACAAAGTTAGTGAGAGCCGTGAAGTTTCTTGGAAAGACCCCAGCATTCCGAAGGAGCTGTGACTGGAGTTGTAGGGCTCTCAGAATGATCTAGTTTGGTTTCTTTGCTTTTTGGCCTCTGGTTAGGCTTTGAAAAGACGATGAAGAGGAGGAGAAAAATGGGACTCCACTTGAGGCAAGAAGGCTTTGACAGATCGAGAAGAGAAAGGTGTCTGCGGCCCGTGTGGGGGCCTCAGTTCGCTCTCTGCACCTGGGGTAATGTTTTTTTTCTCTGTCTGTTGAACCAGGGTATGCACACAGACAGTGCAGTCTTGTTACATATACAGGTCAGTATAATTTCAGAAACCGAGCACTCCCCTGTGTCCAGCACCCGGATCAAGAAGCAGAACATTTCCACCGCAGCCTCATGCCCCCATCTGGACCCTACACACCACCTCGCTCCATGGGTAGCCACGCTCTTGACTTCTAAGAGCATAATTTCATATTGTCTGTTGTTCTTTGTGTGTGTGTGTGTGTGTGTGTGTGAGAGAGAGAGACAGAGAATGTGCGTGTCGTATATAATGCAGATTGTACTGTTTTGTGTCTGGCTTTTCTCATTCAACAGTGTATTAGGTTATCCCATATTGTTGCCGATAGTTACAGATTGTTCATTTTCATTGCTATGGAGTGTCACATTGTGTGAGAATAAACCAGTTTCTTCATTCTATTAGATGCAGGTAGTTTCTGCAGGGCTGGGGAGGGGGTTGCCCTGGCAGAAATGAGGATTACGCGGGGTTTTATCCCCATGGCTACCGTGGAGGCCGTCCTGGGTGTCCAGCTTCTGCTGTCCATGAAAGAGGAATCCAGGGGCAGACAGAAGGTGGAGACACGGCTGGGAGAGCGTGTGTGGTTTCTCAGTCCTGCAGTGATTCCTGCTGCTCTTCCTGGGGCTCAGCACGTCCCTTTCCACCTTGGTCCCTGCTGACAACACGTTTTCTCCCCACTCTCCTCTGCCACTTCCCCCTCAGAGGGGACAGATCAGACACCAGGCCGCTGGTGAATAAAGTTTATTAGGTGCTGATATTAGATGTTCGATGGGGAAAGTCATGGGCTTGCTCTGGAGCACTGTGCTGTGGGTATGGACCCACAGGTGCGGGTGTGGGCCACACCCCTGGAAGCCAGCTGTGCCGCAGAGTTGAGCGTGTAGATGCAGAGGCTTGTGTGGGCCGGGCCTATAACAGGACAGGAACTGGGCGGGGGGGGGGGGGTTTGCTCAGTAAGGGGAATGGGCACTGCGGAGTACAAGCACATGTGCATTGCCCAGTTTTTGACCCAGTAAAATGTGTCTGACTGAATTCGGCAAGCTCACCGATTTCGAACCTTTAGGGAATAGAATGTTCGTTGCGTGGAAGTGGTTCCTGTGGGATTTGGGTGTGGTTATGGCTAAATTTGGTTTCTGTAAGCAAAGTTTTATTCAAACACGGTCATGTTCGTTTGTTCATGGTTCGTCTGTGACTGCTTTTGTGCTGCAACAGCAGAATCGAACGGTTGTGAAAGAGACCAGGGTCTGTAGCTCCGGCAGTGATCTGTGGCCTGCAAGACCTAGCATGTTTGCCGTCGGCGCTTTACTTCATAAAAGCAAGGGCACGGTGGTGATAACCTCTGTAGTTTTGAAATAGTCTGAGCCCATTAATTTTAATGTGAATGCCTTTATTTATCCCTTTATTTATCCAACAAATATTGACCGAGAAGCTACTGTATGTCAGGGGTAATGAGCTGGCAGTAGTCGCATAGGCTCCTGCCCTTGTGGAACTTACCAGAGGCTCCTGTGAGCTGGAAGCTCCACCCCGGGACTGTGCTTTCTATGCATCAGAACAGAAGCATGAAATGGAAACGGAATGACCACATCTTCAGTTTTAAATGAGTGTATGTTGGTTATATTTCTTAATTTTATAAATTTGATAAGCACTTTCCATAACATAATGGTTACTTCAGTTGTATGGCAAATGTATATGGTCTATTTAGATATGGCCATGTCTCTAAGTGTGTCTCAAAGTCCTGCTTGTTTCCATGTGGTGACACAGCATGTAAAGCCATGTAAGGTCATGTATCTGGATTGGGCCGTGACCTTTGACGTGCTCATCAAAGCACAAGCAGACCACCCATCTCAGGCTACTTGAATAATAAATCATAAAACTCAACAGAAAGAACAGCATACGAGGTAGTAAAGTTTGGAATGTGGTATAACAGATTCATCTGTCTCCGTTGGCATGCTTATCTGTTTGCTCTCGTGAGGTTGTAAAAGTCGTTTTTTTCTTAATGGGAGGCCATAGAGGGCATCATCATGAACGGAGACAGGTGAAACTTTTAGTATTGTTTTAACCCCGTTAGCATTTTCATGTGTGCTCGTAGATGTTTTATGGGTGAGAGTCACTGCCCCGTCGTCACCCCAGACTGTCCTCCGACAGACAGAAAGGAAATGCCCTTGACTCCTCTCCACAAACCCTCATAAGCCATCGCGGCTGCATTGCCTCATTCCAGCCTCGAGACATCCTTTAGGAAAGTGAAGTGAGACCGAACATTTATCTGGATGTTGTAGTTACAGTTGGTTAGCTGCGTGTAATAATGTAAGGATGGGAAAAGGCAAGGAGTCCTGGCAGTGTGTACTCCTTGCCTTAGGGGCCATCTGACCTCGGGCGGGTTGCTCCTTGTCACCTTCTGGGTCGGCGATCTGGTGAGGGCACTTTCCCCCGAAATGAGAGCCTCCCAGCAGGGGCCCTCTGCGGGAACCACGGAGACGAACGTCAGCTGGTGGGGAATAGTTTCACGACTGGGGGCCAGACTCCGCACTGGTTTGTCTTGTTGCCAAGATTCATAAAGTGAAGGTGTAGCTCCTCTTTATGAGGAAGAAATGGTACGTATCCTTTCTCACTTTCCGCTTTTGTGTTTAAAATGTTTTTACACATTCAGTCCTGGTCTTCATTTTAGTCATTTTTTATAGTGGTGCAGAATTAGGGATAAATGAAAAGGGAGAACTGAGAAGATCGACCGTTGTTTTCCTCACGAAACTGGGAGCTGTGGGCTTCACTGCTTTGCCTAAAAAGAAAGTGTTCTGAAACAAATTTGAGGAGAAGAGCACCTGATCTGTGGCATTAGAAAACCTGGATCTTCTAACCTTCTAAGAGGGAGCTCTTTCGCCCAGAACTTCAGCCTCAGGGGCATTTAATTTGTCAAGGCCAGCTCATTAAGGTTGACTTCCTCAGGCTCTGGTTTTGCGTCTGGAGAGGGGTCAGTGCTAATGTGCACACGAGGACCACGTGGTAGAGTGAGTTGTGGTTTAGAAAGAGTATCAGGATGACTCTCTTGGTTTCAATCCACAGAAAACCCAATCAGAGTGTCTGTCAGTGAAAGAAGCCTTGTTGACTCCTCAGGTAGCTAGCCGACAGCCGGCGGCGGATCTCACTTCCGGAAGGGCTTGTCAGGGGAGCTACATGATGTCATAGGGTCCTCGATGGCTGCCTTCTCGGGCTGCAGACGGGGGCCCCGCAGCAGCTTCAGGTCCACACTCTTCCAGGGATCCTCTGGGACCGGGCCAAGGGCCTGTCCTGACAGGGTCGTGCACTTCGTGCCGAGAACCCGAGGTCCGCGTGTTGGTTCAGGTGAGGATGAAGGCCTGAGTCAGGGCAGTGCGGGATGCTTCCCTCCAGAAATCGGCCTGGTTTCCCACAGGGTCGGTGGGTGCTGGCATAGTAATAACAATAATAGTAATTAATGCATCTCTTTATGTTTGCAAATTATTTTTTTTAAAGATCTTATTTATTTATTTGACAGAGACACAGGCGAGAGCAGGAACACAAGCAGGGGGAGTGGGAGAGGGAGAAGCAGGCCTCCCGCGGAGCAGGGAGCCCGATGCGGGGCTCGATCCCAGGACCCCGGGATCATGACTTGAGCCGAAGGCAGACGCTCAAGGACTGAGCCACCCAGGTGCCCCTGCAAAGCATTTTTAGGTGTGTTCTCTTGTGTGACCTGAGAGGAGCATCAGGAAGGCGGGATGAAGAAGTGATTAAGAACCCGGATGCTGGGGCCAGGTTGCATGGATTCGGTTATTAGCCACAGACAATTTTGACACATTACTTAACCTCTTGTGTGCCCCAGTCTCCTGAACCGTGCCATGGGGTTGAAGGTATCCACCCGTGAGGGCTCTGGGAAGGGCTAAATTAATGGATATGTGCTGGGCTCTTAGAACAGTGCCTGATACATGCTAGTCTATCCCTTGTGAATCTTTAAAACCAGCCCCGCCAGCAAAGTGTCTTCATGTGATGGGTGAGGCACTGAAGTCCAGAGTCATGTGACCTGTAAGGGTGACATCTGCTGTCAGGTCTCCTGACTTCTTGTGCCCACACTGGTCTTTGTAAGGATTATGGGGGTGTTTGGAGTAATAATAAGTCCAGGGAGGAGAGAGGGAAATTCTCCTTGGTTCCAGAACAGTAGCCTGCTGTTTGGACGTACCTAAGTGTGCAGGAAGCATTGCTGATGTGCTCACGTGCAGTTTGGTCTTCGGCTTCCCCTACACTGAGTGCCCCCGGGTGTGTTTTGGGAGCATCACGACGAGGAAATCCATGCTCCTAAGTGTCCCACGGTGGCAGGCAACATGCTTGGGAGAATCAGCCCTGTCCAGGGTTGGCACTCACCCTGGAAATGTTGGCTGATTGTTTAATGAGATCCAGCATTAGGACCTCAGAGGAAGCTAAGATTTCTGCGGCCGGGAGGTGACTTGACCCTGCAGCGTGGGGTGAAGACATGGCTTCTGTTGGGGAGAGGCTTGGGCCGCCCCAGAATGCTACCTCACCGGTTTCTTCATGAAGAAGATCGTCCCACGGTGTTGAGAATGTCTTGTGGAGAAATTGCTCAGATTGACTTCCTGAAGGAGGCCTGCCCCGGGGACTCAGACCTCGGTATGACCCAGACGTCTGAGGAGGGTCATGCTGCTTTCTGAGGACAAAGACAACAATTTCTTTGTACTGTGGACTCAAGACACTGGAAGTCTAGAGAATCGCTGTGGGTAATCTGTAATACACCCCAAGGACGTAGCTGTGCACGCAAGGGAGAACGTGGTGGGTAATCTGTAATACACCCCAAGGACGTAGCTGTGCACGCAAGGGAGAACGTCGTGGGTAATCTGTAATACACCCCAAGGACGTAGCTGTGCACGCAAGGGAGAACGTGGTGGGTAATCTGTAATACACCCCAAGGACGTAGCTGTGCACGCAGGGAGAACGTGGTGGGTAATCTGTAATACACCCCAAGGACGTAGCTGTGCACGCAAGGGAGAACGTGGTGGGTAATCTGTAATACACCCCAAGGACGTAGCTGTGCACGCAAGGGAGAACGTGGTGGGTAATCTGTAATACACCCCAAGGACGTAGCTGTGCACGCAAGGGAGAACGTGGTGGGTAATCTGTAATACACCCCAAGGACGTAGCTGTGCACGCAAGGGAGAACGTGGTGGGTAATCTGTAATACACCCCAAGGACGTAGCTGTGCACGCAAGGGAGAACGTGGTGGGGCCTGCAGTTTGGAGGCTCCCTGCAGGGGCTTTTGGAGAAACACAGTGCTGCTCGAAATTTCCAGAGCTGGCTTCGCGGCCAGCTTGGCCGCGCCGTGGCCTTGGCCTGTGCCCACCCTGCTGCTCGCTGCCCGGTGTGTGGGAGGCGCTCAGATATTTCTTGAATGGACAGATCTGTCTGAACTGTGCCTTTGTCTTCAGTTCGGGTTTCTGTTGACAAGAAGTTGTTTACCATATGGATGTCTTCGGGAATTAAAGCTTTGAGCCCTCCAGTTACCTCCTGTGTCTGAACACGCTGCCTTCTGTTGTCTCTTGAGATGAAGGAGGTGCTGTTTTGAGAATTGATTCCAACACCTGGTTTTACAGTGACACTTGTAGTCCAAAGAACCCAACCCTATTCAGAGAATAAAGGGATTAGCTGCTAATTCTGTAGAAACGACCCTCGGTTTGCCAAATGCTTGTGGGAATCATAATAGGTTCTGAGATTTAGTCCTGCTTACTTTGTTCTCAGTTCCTTGGGAGCTTTTTGCCGTGCTGAGTAGTCTGGGATTAAATATTAGTAGTTTCTTCACTGTCTTGACTTGACCCATTTTTATAGGTGGGAAATCCCGGTCAGCCCTGTTTCCTGAATGTCAACAACAGAAGATTCTTGTGATGATTATCCTACTTAGGATTCTCAACAACGCCATGACCCCACTGTGGCCGAGCCCGTGCGTGGTGGAGTGACCACAGGCTTGCTTGTACCACTCACACACAGTCTAACCGCCATGGGTGGGGGCTGGGCCAGCCAGCGGCGCTCCAGCTGCTTGGGGGATGGAGTCCCCTGAGGACTTTCCAAGTGTGCCATGTCCAGGTGCTAACCTCCCCCAGTCTTCTCCTCTTGTGCTCTTAGTTTCCCCGGCTAGGGACTTGGAACCCTTGAAGCAGAACGGTGGTTCTTAAAATTGGTTCCCAGAACAGGGGCATCAGCATGGCCTGGTGGTCAGGGGTAGACATTCTTTTTTTTTTTTTTTTTAAGATTTTATTTATTTATTTGAGAGAGAGAGCATCAGTTGGGGGGTAGGGGCAGAGGCGGAGGGACGAGCAGACTCCCCACCGAGCAGGGAGCCTGACATGGGGCTCGATCCCAGGACCCTGGGATCATGACCTGAGCCGAAGGCAGACGCTTAACCCACTGAGCCATCCAGGCGCCCAGGGGTAGACATTCTTAAGTCCCAGGCAAACCTACTGGATGAGGGTCCTGCGGGTGAGGTGTAGCGATCCATGTTTTCATGAACCTTCCAGGTGATGCTGTTTGTTTTATTTAATTTAATTTTATTTTTTAAAAATCTTTTTAAAAGATTTTCTTTATTTACTTGACAGAGAGTACAAGTAGGCAGAGAGGCAGGCAGAGAGAGAGGGAGAAGCAGGCTCTCCGCTGAGCAGGGAGCCCAGCAGGGGGCTCGAACCCAGGACCCTGGGATCATGACCTGAGCCGAAGGCAGACGCTTCACCGACTGAGCCACCCAGGCGCCCTGATGCTGCTTCTGTTTTAATTGAATCAAACATATAACACCGAAGTTACCCTCTTGACCATTTTGGGGCATACAGTTTAGTAATGTTAAGATTACTCACTTTGTCATGAGACGGATCCCCAGAAGGCTTCATCTTGCAGAGCTGAAACTCTACCCATCCACCCTCCTCCCCTCTCCCCTGGTGACACCATTCTACTTCTTCTGTGACGTCGACTACTCAGGACACCTCATGTAAATGGAGCATCAGACGATTCTTGGGCACACTCAAGTTTGAGAACTGCTGAGGTCCGAAATCTGGCCGACTCATCGCCCTCTAGACCCTCACCCACACCGTTCACAGCGGCTGAACCATAAACCGTGAGCCCACTGCGCACGCGCTCTTTCTGCCCCCACCTCTGCCACCTTGTCCCTCTGTGTCGCTTCGGTCAAGTTACTTGACTCCCTTCGACCTGACTTGCAGAGTTTGGTAAAAGGGGTTAGACACGTGGGAAGGTACTTTGTAAGCCGGCAGGTGGCACAACATTGACACACTAAGCGCACGCTGCACCACTCCTCTCTTTTGGGTTCGTGTCTTTTTTACTACAGTGGTACCAGCTTGGTTCTTAAAGGGTTATATAGTCCCACAGCACCTTGAGTCCCCTTTGTGCTGATGCTCTGCCCCCGACCCCTCTCTTGTGTGGTGTTTGTTTATCTTCTGCCACGTGGGCAGGAGTCGCGGATTCGCTCACGGTAAGGCCCCTGTATCTGCGGTCAGCCATAGTCCAGAAGCAGATGATCCTCCTCGGAGAGGTCAGGGGGTCAGTCGTCACCTAACGCCTGGCCACGGCACCTGCGTCACCCCCTCACTTCGTCTCATCTCCCAGCATCACCAGAAATCTGGGTGCGGCACAGCAAGGTATTTTGAGAGAAAGAGAGAGAAACCACACTCGCTTAACTTTCATTACAGTCTGTTATAATTGTTCCACTTTAGTATGAGTTCTTGTTGTTAATCTCTCACTGTGCCTGATTTAGAAATCACACCTTATCGTAGGTGTGCCTGTGTGGGAGAACACGCGGGGTGCCTAGAGGTCAGCGCTATCTGAGCCTTCAGGCACCTGCTGGGGTCTTGGAACACGCCCCCCGCAGGTGAGGCAAGACTTCTGTGTGGTATACGTGGATTACTTGAACTTTCCTGCACATAGGTTTTGTTTTTCTTGGATTTAATCACTGTCTTGTGTTTTTAAATTAAAAAAAAATTTTTTTTTAAGAGGGGGAGGGGCAGAGGGAGAGAATCGCAAGCAGACTCTCCGCTGAGCACGGAGCCCAGTGTGGGGCTCAGTCTCATGACCCTGAGATCATGACTTGAGCCGAAACCAAGAGTTGGATGCTCAACTGATGGAGCCACCCAGGCGCCCTCATAATTGTCTTGTTTTAAAAAAATATGTGTACTGATCACTAATTTGTGAATGTGAATCTGCTCCCAGTATCTTAAGACTTGAGGTATTTCAGTTTTATCTTGTGGACAGAGTCTCTGCTGGAGGCTTGTGCCCAGTGAGATCCAGACAGCTGCCCCTTCAGGCCTGCTGGGCACCACGGCTCCACACGGGCTCTTCCTTCAACCCCGCTCCGGGGTTTCTTGGATCCTCCTCCTGGACTGGCTTTTCCCTCACTTCATGTTCTCTCCTTTCTCCGTTTACTCCCTTGTTGTGGCGGACCACATCTTCTGGAACCTTCCTAACGAATTACATGCGGCAGGTAAGACCTCGGAGTCATTTTGAGTCTGAGAATGTCACATTCGTATTTAGTTGACAGTCTGGCTGGGTGTGGAAGTCCCGCCTTGACGTCTGCGAACCCCAGAGTGGGGAGGGCTGGTGCCTTGTCCTCTGGCTTCCGGTGCAGGTGGAGAAAAGCCTCACACCTTCTGATGCCCGGCCCCTTGTCGGGCTGACTTTTCCTTTTCTCTCGGACTCTTCGTTCTTCTCTTTATCTTCAGTGTTCTGAAATGTCGTGAGAACGTTCCTTGGTGGGGAGGGCCTCTTTTCATTTATTGTGCTGAGATCCCCATGGGCACCTTCAGGCTGGAAGCTCACGGCCTTCGTTTTTAGAAATTCTCTCCAAGTCATTAATGATTTCCCCTTGCCTTCTCTGTTCTTTCCCTCCGACGTTCCCATCAGTGCGGGCTCACCTGTCCTGCAGCTACCTTGGCTTTGCTCCCATTCTTTTTTTTTCTTTCACAGAGTATTTTCTCAACTTCACTTTCTCATCTTCTGTTAACATTTTCATGTTTTCTGGTTTTATTTTCTGACTGCTCTGTTTCTCCTGGTGGCTGTTCTCTGGATGCTTCTGTTTTGCAGAATCTTGTGATTTCAGAACAGAGTATTTTCTCTTAGTTCTTTGAGGGGATTAATCCTCTGGTTTTTCCTTCTTTTTGAAGCTTTTTTTTTTTTTCCCCCTGCATAATTTAATTTCTGTTATGTTGCTTTCTTGCCCCTCCCGTTTCTGGCTTTCATGTTAGATACTTGCTCTGTGTGCCTGGTGATCCCTGAATGTCTGCTCATGCTTGAGAACGAGGCTTCCCCAGTTGGAAGATTTGGGCTCTTGCGTCTGCCAAGTCTGTTGCCAACGTCTGTTTGCCCTCCAGCTCTGAACAGTCTAAACTTTTAACCTCTCCTGTTGTCTCTGTCCCTGTGGCTTTATGCTTTAAAAAGCATTAATTGTTCTTGTTTGGGGGTTTTAGGAAGCAGATGGACTGTGTGTTCATTTCTCTGTCTTTAACAGGAAGTCAGTGTGAAGTCTTACCAAACTCCAGGGCAGGGCTGGTAGGGTTGGTGTTTGCTCACCAGCCAGGAGTGGCGAGCCTTCCCTGGCGTTTTCTTATTTTTAAGGCGTGATGTGTATTTAGATGGTCTCAGTAGAGACCCCGGCTTTGCTGGTAACTCTGCAGTAGCTGCCTCCTCTCTTAGCAAAGGCTTTTGTCTCAGATATAAAGTACCAGTCAACTTATAAATAAATAGGCTTTGAGACAAAAAATAAGAATCCTTAAAAAAAAGAAAGATCTTTATTGATGTTTCTAAAAGGAATTTTCCGAGCGTAAGCGCATAATCCTTAGATTAAAATGCAGCTGACACATTAAGCCTTCTTACATAGAGAGCAGAATAATAGGCTTTAATGCTGTTTGTCCTTGACCACCCACAAAGGGCGCTCCCGCTGGCCAGACTGGACAGAAACACGGCCTGGAGAGGGAGGCTGTATTTGTGATTGCGATCCCTAGTAAATGCTTCAACAGAACGCTCACACTCAGATTGTCAGGGGGGCCTCCAAAACTCTGGTAAAAAAGGAACCTGAATTCTGAGAGCAGGTGTCTGGTGAAATTAAGCAGTTTTTAGGAGGGCAGTGTAGCGTGGTTCTTTTAAGAGAGGCCGATGACCTGGGATTATTTCAAGATGTGGCCCTTGTGGTGACACGTGGCTGCTTTGTGTCCTCCCTGCGTGTTGGACGTGTCCTCTGTGGAGCACTCCCCCTCCACCCCCCAGCCGTGGATGGCAGCACCTGATAACCCCACGGTTGCTCCTGGCTCCTGGCCCCGGGGGCGACAAGATAGCGGCGTCAGGGGAGGCTCCGGGCGGTAACAGCCCTTCTGCCCTTCTGTCCCCGCTGACCTCACCCCCCCGCCCCCCCCCCCCCCAACGAAGGGAACCCCTGTGCTGACTGCCGAGGAATCTTCCCCAAGACGCTCACTTCTCTCCAGGGAGGGCTGCGTGCAAAACCAGAGACTGCTTTCTCCTTAAAAGCACTGACTTGTGATTGCTCTGTAACCCTTGGAGGAAGTGAGATTCATAGACTTCCGAAGTTTAGAAAGTCTCTTACTCTTGTTCTTCTTCTTTTTTTTTTTTTGAGATTGTATTTATTTATTTGACAGAGAGAAACACAGCGAGAGAGGGAACACAAGCAGGGGGAGTGGGAGAGGGAGAAGCAGGCTTCCCGCCGAGCAGGGAGCCCTATGCGGGGCTCGATCCCAGGACCCTGGGACCATGACCCCGAGCCGAAGGGAGCCACCCAGGCGCCCCGTCTCTTACTCTTGTTCTTAAAGCCACCGACCATCTCGGGGCCCTTCTTGTTTTGGTCTTGAGGTGGAGCTACAAAGAATGGGAAGCCCGGTCCTGCAGAGATGCCTGCTTGTTTGCCGAGGGTGTAAAAACAGCAACTGTGAATGCTTGTGGATTCCTGCAGGTTAGGGAGGGACCCTGTCTGTGCAGCCAGCACCCCCTCTCCTCCTCTGTGTCCTTGTCCCTCTCCCGCCTGCCCTCCTAGGCCGTCTCCTTGTCTCTTCGAGTGTCCGGGAGCGAGGGAATTCTTGGAGCTGTGTCTGTGACTCGGGCAGGGAGCAGAGCTTGTGGGGCTGAGGGCACCCCTGCCCACGATGACAGGAGAGCTGACCAGCGTGCGGGCGAGGTTTCCCCGAGTTCTGTCAGCCTCGTGGATGGCTGGAGCTGGTGCCTCTGCCACGACGTCTGCCTTCCAGCCTCCTGCCCGAGTGCGAGCGGAATATTTCCTTGCTTACCCTCAGCTTCACCGAAGCACCCTAAGGCTTTCGAAAGACTTTTTTAAATTCTGAGGGTCAGCAAAGGAAAATAAACCTTTTCTTAAATTAAGTTAAATTTACTTATTTATTTTTAATTAAAAGCAGAACTACAAGCATTCTTTGCAGAAAACACGGTTTCAGGTCTCGGCCAGAGCTAGCTTGCTCCCAGGGCATGACGCCCTAGCTCTGTGCCATTCTTCGTAGATTGCTAGAAAAGAGTGTGGGAGGAAATCAGACATTTACAGTTTGCAGGTGACTTAGATTATGTGGCAACCATCATGTAAATGGCCAAGGTGATGTTGCACTTCGCGTGTGTGTCGATTACAGCTTGTACTCATCACATGCGTGCCCTACAGTGTAAGCGGGTGATGCCAGGAACAGTGATGCTGGCAAAGGAAGAGTTACATTTCTGAGCTTGCTGATTTTGTGACTCCGAACCTATATGAGACAGACCCCAGCTTTGTCATTTGTGATTTCAGATTGCCCTGAATAGGCCCCCTCGTCGGGTTGAGAATTTTAACCGCTTCGTTGCCTCGCCGTGGAAAAAATTGCTCTTCAGACAGAGCGTGAATGAAATATTCTGTCCATTGTGGGACACCCCCTGCTCTCGGAGGGGGAGGAGAAGAAAGGGTGGCATTTATGGAATTCGGCGATTCTGCTCAAAGGCGTGTGTTCCTCCGGCTGCAGCTGTGGTGGCCCCTGGAAGGAGAGAGGGACAGGGGGAGGCTGACAGGCTCTGACTTCAGCGTCTTTGGTGAGGGGTTTCAGAGGTTGCTGGCTTCTCACGCAAGACCCCGGTATCTGGTGCCTTTTGGGGGGGCCACTGTTGTAACACTGGGAGATTCGCTGTTGGGTCCATAACGGGGCTGGGGTCTCACCTGTGGATGAGCTGCTTTAGCATGTCTGTCCCCCACCTTCTTGTGGGGCGTCTCTCGGTCAGAAGCTGGGGCCCAGGGAGAGTGCTGGCTGGTTGGGGGGGTTTCCAGCTCCCACGTGGCCTCTGGGGGTCCCCTGGTCTCTAACGTGGGAAGTGTGATGCTCCTGAGGTGGTCCTCTAGTGGAGGGTGGTGCTCTGCGGGGAGGCGGAATGGGGCTGGGGCCCTGGGAGCCAAATAGCCCTGGGAAGATCAGAAGCGCGTGGTTTTTGAGATGAACGGTTATACTGCTTTGCTTTATTTTTCGTGTGGTTTCCTGTTGAACTTAGAAAAGGCCTTCAGAAGGCACTGGAAATGTATTTGCCATCACTTTCGGGGTCGAGTGTGGGCCCTGGAGCCCGAGCGTGGTGCTGCCTGCAGTGGTGCTCACTGGGGAGGGGCTTTCAGGAAAGTTTTCTGGAAGGTTCTCGGTTAGCGTTCCAAGCTCTGGGCTGCGTTCTGCTTTAATGATGGAGGCAGGTCCTGTGGTTCGTTCCCCTAACCTGTACACCAAGAGAGGAGAGTGAGGGGGGGTAGGACAAGAGCTTATGCAGAAAGGGCAGAAAAGCAGAACAAAAAAGATCTCTTTCCAACTGGCAGACATCCACAACTTGTTTATATTTCGTTTAAAAAATTAACAAACAAGTGGACATTCTCTGCAGTACTGTGTTTCCTACTAATTTTGGCAAGGTCACAGTCTTGGTTTTAGCAATGGAACTTGCTCTTTAAATGTATGTGTGCGTGCGTGTGCGTGTGTGCGTGCGTGTGCGTGCATGTGTGTGCGTGCGTGTGTGCGTGCGTGTGTGTGTGTGTATGTGTGTATTTTTTCTTTCCAGACACCCAGTATGCAGAGCAGATGACTGTGATGCTCTGGTTGAGGATCCCTTCTGTCACCTGTCTCCACCCCCCCCCCCCCATTTACACCTTCAACATACTGCCCAGAACCCTTGAATCTGGTGAGTTCTGTCATTTTATGGGCAGGGTGTTGTGCATTTTGACCCTTTTGTTCCAGTATGTGAGAATGTTGGGGGTATAAGCGGTGGAAAGGGTCCCACTGAACTTTGATTCCTCTCATATTTAGGAAACCCCGTGTATACAGTATCCTAGCATCCTTGCTTATGAAGCTGATCCCATGGTCGTAGTTTCAGGAGTTACTTCATTTTGACTAGAAGAAGGGATGTGAGCTTAGAAGAGGTGGTCCTTGCCCTCAAACCTGAATTGCCCCAACACGATGTGGTTAGCCGGCTGAGGGACGCCTAGCGCATTTCTGTTGCTAGTTAAAGAGATGATGTCGGGGTCAGAACGTCTACAGAATGCACGGCAGTGGTAGTTTCTCTCTGATTTTCCTGTGTGGGCTGTTCAGTTGTTGTTGGTGAGTGGTGTGCAAGAGCCCTAGACGGGCCTGGGTATAAATTCCGGCTTCTTGGCTGTGACCGGGGGGAAGTTACATCACCTTATAAACTCTGGTTTTCCTGGCATCTTTCCCCAGAGGCTAACAGTTTGCAGGCCTTTGCCAGTGTAAAACTGTTTTAAGAAACGGAGCCCTGCGTTCCTAGGTCAGCAGAAAACCCTGAGAGCGAGCCCAGACACCCAGACTTCCCATTCACGTCACTGCTGCGTCTGCAGCTGTCTCCGGCTGCACTTTCTTGTCCCCAGACAGAGAGACTCCGCCTCAGCGCTTGGTAGATTCGGTTCCCTTACTCATGTACGGGAGGGGCAGCCGGGAGTGCAGATGGGAGGTCGTTTTGTCAGGAGCGGTCAGGAAGCATGGCTGGGAATTGCAAATGGGGTGGACGTGGTGGGGTCGGGGGTGGTGGTGTGACCTGGCCGCTGTGAAGGGGGGGGGCAGCAGCCTGGGACTCTGGGGTGTAGACGGGGAAGGGTCCTCGTAGGTCCTCTGGCTCACAAGTACTGGTATTCTGTCCTTCGGTGTGTTTGCTCCTTCGCGCACTCCTTCCTTTGGTCGAGCATTCACCGAGAGTGACCGAGCAGCATTACCTTCAGGCTCTTTTTGGGGCCACGTAATAACAAAAGGTGTGAGGAATTTCATCTGCTTCCTTTTAATGGGAGGAAAAGGACATTTGGAGGAAATAGAAATATGTATATATTGCTGTTTAAAAATATTGTTCTCACAGTACCAGATGCTTTTTGCTCCTGAAATGAAGATGCTCGAACGTCACTGGGAACATGATGGTCAAGGCAAAAAGCATCTGAATGATCTTGCGTGCAACATGTTCCCAAGTGAGCTGGACCCACGTCCCTGGTCCCCTTCGCACGCCCGACAGGTGGCAGCGAGACGAGGGTGGGGAGACACAACGGCCGTTTCATGATTTCCTGAAGGCAAACATTTAAATACACAATGTAACGATGAACCAAGAAATACCGTAGTTTAAACATTAAATATTTCTGGAAAGTCTAAGGTTCAGGGAATGCTTGACTGAAGTGGGAAAGGATCTCTTCCCCTGTTTCTTCCCTGTGGAAAAAGGAAACTTGGGAGCATATGAAATAAGTGTGTGTGCGCGTCTGTTTTTTAAAGCCCGCTTTGTGATGCATCTGAAGCAGGAATCCCAAAGTCGAGTGCCTCTGGGGTCCAGGCAGGTGACACATCGGCGAAGTAGGTTGGATATTAAACGATCGCAGAGCCTGGGCCCTGTGACCCATTGGAGAGCCGCGTGACCCTTACCCAAGAGCAGATGCCGCTGGAACATGCCCTGCGTCACCATACGGTGGCCTGCATGGGGGGTGGGGAGCCAGGTCTTCCAACCCTAATAGAAATCCAGAGTTTTAAGGAACTGATTGAAAGCCTTAACGCCAAAAAGAACCTGTGTGCGGTTTGCTTCTGGCTTGCAGGCCATCTCGCAGAGCCTCTTGGTTTTGTGCTACTGGAGTATATTGTGTAGAACCCAGAATACTCACAACATAATCACCTGGGTGTTTTACATTTAGAAATGAAATTCTCAAGCCTGAATTGCAGATGGGTCAGTTGGATTTAAATTGTACTCTCTCTGTCTCTTACGACTTCAAGCTACAAATGCCTCGCACGCAGTGGACCTTTAATAAACGTTGGTTAAACTGCCGTGAATGCTAAGGAGTCAGTCTAGTAATCCACGGTCTTCTGGTTTCCAAGAATCAGAGAGAAATTCGAGAACAGAAGAAGCTGTCGACAGAGTAGCACAAAGAAAATCGATCTGTTTTCTGGTTGTAATGTCCTCCACTGGGTCAAGCGAACAGAGGAAGTGTCTATTTGCAGAAATGAGGGTGCTGTCGGAAAGGTCAGGGTAAGAGAAGAAAGACCAGGCAGACGTGTGGAACACCACTTCTGCGGTGTGAATCTTTGCTCAGTCTCATTTTCTGAGCTATCACTTCTCTGGTTTAGCTGCTTTTGATGTTTTATTTTTGTCTTCCTCTTACACTTCCGAAAGCCCGAGGTTGTCAGAATTTTCCAGCCTCGGTCCATGTGGTCTTGGTTGCAAATAAGAGCTTGAGCAGAAAAAGCATTTGTTGGAAAAATATCCAGCAGTTACCAAAGGAGGCTGGGTGGTCAGAACCCGAGCAAAGACCGTACCACGGGAGGAGAGCCACCACCATGCTGTGGACACCCCAGTGAGGATGCGCCTGCTGGTGGCAGCCAGGCCCGGCTGGACAGACCTCTCCGTGTCACTCGGTGGCCACCTGCTCTGTCTGGCCCTTTGTGTCACTTGCTGCAGATTCAGAGCCCTGGGTGGGAGCATCTGTTGGCGGCAGCCTCGGGGACGTGCGCACATACTGGGTGCCGGCGGATCGGGGGGCGCGGGGGGACATCCCGGCTTCCTCTCAGCATCTGTGACGGGTGGGCTCCCATCCCACCAGCACCCACCCGTGGACGAGGAAACCCCAACATGGAGACAAGGTGCTGGACACTGTGGCGGGTTAACTCCTGCATCCCTCCCAGAGGAAGAGGAAGAAGACAGAGTCGGCGAGGCCAGCTCCAGGCTCCAGAGTCAGGTGCTGTTCCCAGCACATGGCACCTGCTAGCAGAACGAGGCATTCACGGCGTTACTTGCTTGGTCAGTGGTAGAGCTGAGATGGTAATCGGCTTATGCCTGACGCCCAAACCCACGCCCTGAACTGCTGCTTATTCAGGTGTATCTTTTTATTTTATTTTTTTAAAGATTTTATTTATTTGACAGAGAGAGACACAGCGAGAGAGAGAGGACGAGCAGGGGGAGTGGGAGAGGGAGAAGCAGGCTTCCCGCGGAGCAGGGAGCCCGATGCGGGGCTCGATCCCAGGACCCCGGGATCATGACCTGAGCCGAAGGGAGATGCTTAACGACTGAGCCCCCCAGGCGCGCCTCCAGGTGTATCTTTGATGCAACATACCTGGCAGCATTGAAGAGGCCTTTCTCATCTCCAGCCTGACGCGTGCGGCCTGTCGGTCGCCAGCAGATGTGGGGGAAGGCCATGCTGCCCTGCAGCAGATGACATGGCCATCGGCTTTGCTGCTGCCAGATTGCCCGGCGTCCGCGTGGATGGCGTGGGACACGGGGTCTTACGCGTCTTCTTATGGCACGGATTTTAGAGGATGACTCTTGTTTTCGTGTGTCCTATAGACACCTCCTGTGTCTGCTGAGTGCCAGGCCCTGCGCTAAGCCCACGGGCACTGAGTGGGACAATTGCTGCCCTTCAGTGCTCATTTCGGAGAGAGAAGGGTAGGGCAGCAGTACGTAAGCACCGTGCTTATTTACCGGAGAGCTAGGGAAAGCTGTAAAGGGTAAACACAGTCGAAAGTCCATCGAGGGCAAGAAGAAGGTAGTGCGCTAACCCCTCCCCCGCCCGCCATGAGCCAGGTGCCCGGGGACGGGCAGGCCCCAAGGGTATCGGCAGAGCACCGGGCTTGCTGTAAAGCCCTATTTAGCGCTTAGAAAAATGGTGCACTTCCATTAGAGTACATAGAACAGAAATTCACCATCACCAGGTAAATCCGGGTTTCCACCTCCCAGGTTAAGAAGTAGACCTTTCCCAGCCCTCTAGAGGTGTGCGTGCCCTTCCGCCCAGAGTGAGCCCAGCCCTGACTTACACACTGCTCTCTTCCTGCTGGTGTGTGTTGTCTGTTTCACACGGTGCCAGATCCTTTCTCCCTGCGTGGGTCTCTAACTGCATGCTGTTCCCTGGGTTCAGGAAAGCCAGCATTCTAAATGCCCTGTCCAGGCTGTCGTAAGCACTCGGGTTTGGGCTCAAGCAACAAGAGCAGGAAGGTGTGTGGGTGCAGGGGTCTTGTGTGGTGCATTTTGATGTCTGGTTGGACCACAGGTTCTCGCACTTGGCCTGAGGCCCAGAGTCTCACAGGGCCCTGGGTGTTTCGGGCTGACCCCTCAGCCTCCTATGGCCCTCCTGCTGGCAGGCCCAGGGTTTCGGGGCCAGCGCGAGAGCCCCGGGACCTGTCAGCGGTGCCGCTGGTGGCACTTGGAGGCGGGCTGTCAGCACCTTCGCTCTGAAGCAGATGCGAGTGTAATCAGAAACCCTGCGCCCGCGGATCCTGGGAACCGAATCCCCGGTCACTATGGGACAGATGGCATAGGAAGTCAGCTCCATAAAAAGAGCCTCTTATGCAAGACGATTTAAGTTGGTTTTCAGTGTCTCGGTGTTTTATAGAGGTCTCTTTTGTCGTACCTTGCTCTCGCCGAATGACGATCACTGCAGTGGCCGTGGAGCCACCTAGCCTGTGGATGGAAGGCCTTCCTGCAGGCACCATGTACGGGCATGCCGGAGAATGATGGGGAATGAGTGTTCAGACGCAGCGATGGCCAGGGGGCCTCCACCGGCCCCGCAGACTTATCGCCCTGATACTGGGAGGGGGACATAGCTACTGAGGTTTCCTGGGGGACGGGAAGAACTGGAGCTCCCCCCAATGAGGATCCGCCGCACTGACCGGATCAGAGCTTCGAGGGTGGGGCGCTGGGAACCGTGCGCAGATGCACCTGTTCCTAGGCGGGATGGGGCCATCCTCTAGGCTGTGATTTTGCTCTTGTGGCCTCTGCTCGGTGTGGAGCGTGGGAAGTGGGAGGGGGAGGGGCCCCGGGCGGAGGTGGGGGCGTGTGCACATGCAGGTGTGTAAGGGGGGGGGAGTGTGTATCAGAAATGGAGCTTCCTGAGTCTCATACCGGACTCACTGAACCATAACCGATGGGTGAGAGGCCAGGAATCTGCATTTTAACGAGACAGCTCAACTTTGTGCGCAGTGGAGCCCTAGAATCTCTGATCTCGAAAGTGGTCGTTTCATTCATGCATTTGGATGAGGGTTGAGTTGGATCAGGGAGAGACTTTGAAAGAAGAAAGGGTGGGCCGCAAATGTGATCTGTAAAAAAGAAATGCACGTGAACTAGGGTGGGTTTTTCACACTCTGTGCCAGAGTCTCAGATTTTAGCTCGTCCTTTCTGTGAAATGTTCTGAACCCAGATGAAGACAGGCTCTCCAGGAGCTCTCTGCAGGCTCTCCTTCCCTGTTTTGTCTGGGAGTAGAGTGGAAGGTAAACTTCCTGGGGTCCCCGGTGGGGAGAGGTCCATCGGCCGTCAGTGAGCCTTGAAACTGGCTGTGGGCATATTTCTAGTCTCAGTTGTTCCAAAAGCAAAACCTTCCTCTGACTTGCATCAATCCACCTTTCAATTTAGCTAATAACTTAGTTCTTCGTACGTTAACCGAGAGTGGGATAGTCAAGGAGCATTTGAAACACCGAATGCATTTTTAGCTCACTTCAGGGTGACCTTTTATTAAAGTCAGTGTTTTTGGTGGCTGCTTTAAATCTTCCCGTGTTCGAAGATTAAGGCTCTGTTACTCGTGAAGGGTACTGAGCAGCTACAAAAACCTGGTACGAATGGGACCCACGGAGCACAGCTCATTCCTAGAATCCGGGACTCGTGGAGGGTGAAGCCGGGAGGAATCCCAGAGGCCCTCTGCTGCTGCAGCACATGCTGGACCCACATGGCCTGCGTTGTCTTCTCGCTCTGCCATTTGAGGCCAGATGTTTAACTTCAGGCCTCAGTTTTCTCCGCTGTGAGGTGCGGGTGGTGATACCTACCGCACAGCATTGTGGGATCATCAGGAGCCGGTATGTGCAGAGTGCTTGATGGGTGCCCAGTGCACGGGATGCACCCACAGGCCGTGGCCCCGGTGAAGAAACAGACCCGGAGAAAGTCTGATTTGCCTGAGGTCACATAACTAGTTCAAGGTTCAGAAAGCGGGTCTTTTGTCTCCTCGTTCTGTTTTATCCGTCTCGATTGTACTGGTTAACTGGTTCTTAGGCTATGGATTTAAAACTTTATGTCTGCCCAACAGAAGCGCTAAAATTACGAACCTCTGCCTCGCCTCGGCGCTGAGGGACTCTTCTTGAGTAACAAGTGAATAACAAGATGCGAAGAGGGGACGGAAATGCCCTGAAAGGACTGCGTGGTGTCGGGGGAATGGGATTGCTCGGTCGCGGGCAGTGCCGCTCTTCGGGTCCCTGCCGTCGGCTCCCTTGCCGGAAGGGCCGGCCTGCCAGGAACGTGCGCAGGGGGCTTCTCTCTGCTGATCGGACTGACCTGCCCTCCTTGCTGTCCTCAGTGCCTGGCGTGAGGACCTGGCAGTTGTGTTGCCAGAGTCAGGAAAGACACACAACAGCACATGCACACAACGTGTACCTGCCTCCGAGTGAGTCTGGGCGCGCATCACAGCTCGGAGGAAGGAGCGAAGGCCCCGCTAGGAAGCCAGCTTCCTGCGTGGGTTCTTGTCGCCGCTTTCTTTGCTTTCTTCCCCTTCGACACCTTTCCTTGTTTTAAGAGGTTTAAGGAACAGAAGCTTCTCTCCGTTTCCATAGTTGACGTGACGTTTCTTACGGTTGGACACGGGAGAGAATGGATTTTGATGGTGGGCACTTGTAAGTGACGGGACACGCACAGTATATGTTCTAGCTCCCGCGTGCTAGTAAACACCGCTCAGGGCGGTGCTGTCCGCCCAGAGCTCACTCCACGAGGAGCCTGCTTCTTCCCTGCGGGTGGAGCTATTTCCTGTGCTCTTCAGGCAGGCTCTGCCTGGCGAGACGACCTGCTAAAATCCGATGGTCATAGCCTGAGAGTACAGGGCAGCAGTTCACGCTCAGTCCTGTACGACCTTGGACAGGCTACTTAACCTTCTTTGGGCTCAGTATCCTTACCAGTGAAGTGGGGTTATTTCTAGTACAGGTCTCCTAGATCTCCCGTACTCAGGGATAGGCAGGTGGGGGCCGGGGCTGAATTCCCTGCTTTCTCCCTTTCTCCTTCCCTCCCAAAGCGGCCTGGGTGTCAGTGCAGGTGGCTGCCTCTGTGGATGGGATTGCAGATGCGGCCACACACAGACAATGCGAGACCGCAGCGGACTTGGGGTGGGCTGTGGGGGGGGGACGGTCGGTGGTCTGGGTACCGATGTTGCTTCAAGAGGCAAAGGCAAGTTGAAGTAAAAGATCATGTATGGCAAGTGAAACAGGATTGGGGGTGTTTCTTGTCCAACCCGTAGAGTTTCAGTAACGGCTCTTGGATGTGTGATGTCTCCCCTGCGGTGTTGTGTTCACCACTTTCCCTCAGCATCCTGGTCTCTTTCCGCTCAGAATTCCTGGTTCTGGGTGTCGTCCGAACAGACCGGTGTGGGACAGCCTTTGACGGTTTTCATACCAGTATGTACTTAACACCGAGGTGGGGACTATTCTTAGGTCCAAAGCCTTAAAATTTCATGTCCTTGAGCACCAACAGAGCCCAGTTCTCCGGTTAAGGAGAGAAGACGCCTGATGCCCTTTTCCGTCATGGTGTTTGGCTCATTCCGTGTTGCTCATGTGGGATAGTGCAGGTATGAAGTGTCAGCAGCCTTGGATAACGTGGTTATTTTTTGTGGATTCGATGGGGAAGGTTCCAGCCTGGGAATTAGATTTAGTGCGTCGGGGGAAAGCTTATGTGGTGCCTTTTAATACCGTGTCCTTCATAGAAGCAGATAAACAGTAATGACGATGATGATGGCGTTATTGGGAGTTCACTGAACCATCAGCACGTAGAAATCGCCAGTTGTACTCGGAAGGCTTCGGGTCCAGTTGAAGAAGCACAGAGGCAGGAAAGTCTGATGGCTGCTAGTGAGGATCCAGAGCCAGTGTCCACGGTTGGCTCTCACTCCACCACTTAGTAGCTGTGTGATGAGTACGTGATTTCTCTGTGCCTCAGTTTCCTCGTTTGGAGGATGGGAGGGGGTGAGGATAGTACCTGTGTCTCAGCGTGGCTGTGAGCATTGTACAAGGAGGGGTAAGGGGATTGGCTTAGCAAGGCTATGCTGATGACTTCCGTAACCTCGAAAGCCACCAGCTTCCACGCTCTCCCTCCCTCTGTCTGCCCGTGTCAGTCTGTCTGCCCGTGTCAGTTGGCCTGCAGTGGGGAAGCAGGTCCCCGTGGCTTCTCTGCTGAGCAGAGGCCCTGGTTTCTGTTGTTTGTACAGTGAATGGCCTTGGAGGATAAAGATAGCGTCTCCAGAGCAACTGGCAGGCCTGCTTACTGCTTGTTAGAAAACATTTGGGCTCCCGAAGCTCATAGAAACTCACTGCCTTTTTTTTTTTAACAGTGAAATTATTTTTCTGGTTGCCTTCATTTGGTTTTGCTGTTGAAGTGTTTTTTTTTTTTTTTCTTCTCCCCCTGGTTCGGATTTTAGACCAGGGTGTGATTTCTACATTTACATCTTTTCTTTGCATTTCTTCTGTTAAAGCACATTTATTTCCCTCTTAAAAATTTCCTCTTTTTATTAAAAATTTTTACAGCCTTTAAAATGTATCTAGCACAAAAGCTAATTGATTTACTCTATCTTAAAATACTTCCAACATTCTTGTTACTCTTTAGCTCATTATTATGAATATTTACAAACATGTTTAATGAGAAGCACTAAGTTTAGTACTGTTTACAGAGAACTATTTATATGGAATATTCAAACACTGGAAAATGCTTCTGGACATTATCTGGTAGCGTTTGCATGATGTTAACATTTGGATCTTCTAGCAAGATTAACAGCACCACACAGAGTCAGGATTTATATCAAGCATGCTATGTATAGTTTCTTAATATTAACTTTATTTGCAAGAGGGACTCAGCATTGGCAGCAGACGGGACTCTGAACACACACTTAGCACACAGTATCAGCTACAAGCAAGCCTGGGTGATTGGATTGGGCAGCTTCTCATCTCTGAGCCCCTGGTCCAGTTCGTGAAAATAGCAGCCTTCACCTTAACCTTCACCTTGTTGATTGCTAAGCAAGTAGGAGAATTATAACTCCTTCCCCCTATTTCTTGACTGATTTTTCGCAGGATACTGAAGATCTGTAAACTTCCCAAGAGATTCTGGGAAGGAGTTGGTGCACGCCCCCTCTGTCCCCACGTCCCTCCCGACGAGTGCCCAGAGTCCTCTTTGCTTGCCCCACTGAGAGTGTCCCTCTGCGCACTGTGCGGGGCCACTCTGGCCCCCCGCCGCCCTCAGGCCCCCGGGCACATGCTCCTGGGAACACCCGTTGTCCTCGCCCCACCTGGAACGCTCTGCCCCTGCCACGTTTGTCGCCTTCCCTCCCTGAGAGCATGCTCACAGGTCCCCTTGGGAATGAGACCTTGGCCGACCGCTTAGACAGAACAACCAAGCCCTGAGCACTCCCTCTTCCCCTGCCTGCTTGCTTTCTCCCCGTGGCACAGATCACTTCTCCCACAACACTCCGGGGTGGTCCTGAGGGCGGGGAGTCGGTGGTGCACCCTGCTTGGCCCTCAGTGCCTGTTGCCTGCCTAGCAAGGGCTCTGCAAATATTTGTCAAATGAGTAACTGAGAACACTCGGGCAGTTTTGTGGGGAACAGGTGGGAGAGGAGAAAGATTGGTGGCTGCGAAGGAGTCAAGAGGTGATTGCCACGGTCTCTCTGAGATTTGCTGAGAACCTGAGACAGGGCAGCAAGGGTGGACAGACTCCTGATGGATCTTCTTTTTTTAAGAATGGAAGGGAGGGAAAGGGGAAGCAATCTGGAATATTCCAGTTCTAGCTTGCCAAGAGGTGGATGGTTCTTCCCATTTGAGATAAAGACTATCAGAAAAAAACAACACCTGGACGTTTCTTTTATAAAGCAATTATATTAATAGGATAAAAGAATAACTTACCTCTGCAGTTTGTGTTTATCTGAAATGCAGTTTCTCAAAGCCTCCAAGTAGCCCTTGCTGAAATACTGTTTTTAATTTGAGGTCAAGTTTCCTAAAATGTTTCAGAAGTTAGCTGCAGGGAGGCTTTGGCCTCCAGGGAGTTTATATCTTCAGATAGAGAGATCTTTCTATATCTGGGAGCTAAACTGGAGTTTCTGAAGGTCTGAATACTTAATTAGCTTTTCAGTACCTTGACTCACTAACAGAACTAATATTTTAAAATATGAAGTTTGCAGTTCTTCCTTTTAATAACCGTGTCCTTTCCTAGGGGTGGTCTCGGACGCAGAGGCTCCAGCACCTCCCTTATCCCCCTGGACCCAGCCCTGGACTTGCCCGTGCGGGCCGGCCCCTGTTTCTTTCAGGCCTCGAGTCAGGAAGAGGGTGAACTTGATGAAAATCTGAGTTAACTCCACTTCAAGTATGTTTTGGAAATACGTAGAATATGACTGCTAATGAATTCTAATTTAGTAACCTGGATGGATTTAGAATGATTCTAGATATTTGCTAATTAAAAAATAAAGTGGCTGGATGTGAGTGTCTTTACTGATTACAGTCCATTACTTTGCTCTAAGCTAATTGTATCTCCTCACCGGCCAAGTGGGAAACTTGGCCTTTTGGCTCCGCTCTTCTGGAAAGCAAAGATGATGGCAGTATGCTGGTGACACCTGCCGGCCTGGCCCCGTGGCCGGGGTGGGGGCGGGGGGGCCGGGGGGGGCGGGGGGGGTGTAGCAGAGTTCTTTCCTGTATGGCTAGATGTGTCTAGGACCTCTGGGGACCCCATCTGGTGAGTGAAAGGGATTGACTGAGAGGCTCTCCCATCGTCTACCAGCCCTGAAATTTTGTATTCTAACTCTGCATTTGGCAAAAAAAAAAAAAAAAAACCCCAAAAAACAAAACAAAACAGAAACTACCAAAAAACCCCGAACCCAAACCAGCGATCGATCGATCTGAATGTACTCATGTGGAAGGATGTCTGTGACATATTGTTGAGTGAGAAAAGCAACTCCTAGAACATTTTGTGTGTCTAGAAAAAGGATACATAGTGATCTAGTCTGGTAACAAATAGGGGAGTAGGAGGGAAAGACTTCATTCCTTCATTTATATTCCTCGGAACTCCTCGGAACTACGTTTTATGCAGTTATATGACTTTCATAATCCTAAAAGAAGAGCGGCCAGGCGCTCAGTGGTTTTGTGATTCTCTAACTGGGCTGTGCTGGGGGGCGGCCCTGGCACCAGCTCGGGGTCTGCCCAGGAGCCGCGGCAGCCGGCTGCTGAACCCCCCCCCCCCCCCCCGCTCCCCGGGGTGGCCGCTGGCTGGGGCTGGGAGGGGGCTGCCTTCCCGGGTGAGACGTGCACCTGCTGGTTTTGCAGACCTGCCCTCTGTAACCATTTCCCTTCCATGCCTGGCTTCACGGGCATTTGGGTTTACCACCTCTATTTCAAAATTTAATAAAGAAGGTGCTTCTTAAAAATCCCTAACATTCAGTGTTTCACTAGTTTAAGCCTGCTTGTCTGAATTGGCAGTCTTTCATGAGGTTTTGGTGTGTCCCAGGATGGTCTTTCCCCGACGCACAGACGGGACAGCTTGGCCTTGTGTGTTTACTAACACGTGTGCTGTGTGATTGTGTATCTGTCACATCTGTCACCGCAAGGTGGGTGTTCTGTCTCTCTCTGTCTTGGGTGTGGCCAGAAGTGCGACTTATTTTCATTTTTTTCTGCAGCCCTGTAAATAGTGTTTCTACCATAATTGGTTAGTGTGACCCCTGCTTCCACAGCCGCTCACTTGCCTGGGGTCGGACAGCTGGGGCTGTAGTCGCGGTGTAGGATTCTGAACTCCCACGAGCTGTGCTCTGAGACCCCTACTCTCTTCTGTGCTTCTTGCTAGGTCCCTGCTATTCTCTGTGGCTCCAAGGGTGACTCCAGACCTTTCAGGGCCTCTCAGGCCTGGAGTGGATCTCTCCTGGCTGCCTCCCGGCCTTTGCCATAGCTTCGTGGCCACTGCTCGTGGGGCAGAGTGACAGTGGCTGGCGTTTAGGGCTGGGCCGGGTGAGGAATTTGTCGGTTGCATTGATGTCACTCTTTTTTCGTCTGTGCCTTATGTGACCTGGCAACTCTTGCTGTGATTCTTGCTGAAGGGAGGGAGGTCCCCATCCATCTGTCACCTGTCTCTTATGCTGTGTTAGTAAGGACCCTGTCTGCCGGGGACAGCCCCCACAAGGGAAGGTGGCTTTTTTCACCGTTGTTGGAGGTTCTTAGTTCCAGTGTCCTGGGGAGGTCTTGATCATTTTTCCTGAGGTATCTACTGCTGTCTTCTGCACATACTCCATACGTGCTTCAACGCCCGTCCTTCTTCACCAGGATTCTAAAGAACATCCAGATTCGTTTATAGAGCCACAAGTTTCTCAAGAATTCTGGATCGTGACATCCAGAAGAATAGCAAGGATGCTGTGACTTTTCCCATATCCTCTTTCAAAATCTTTCTCTCTTCTTACGTCAGCCCTCCCTTTGGCTCTTTTTAAACTAATGGCTGATGAAGTATGTTGCTAATCAGGAACCAAGAGCTGTGCATGAACATTTCCACCCACCTGCCTTACCTTGCTGAGGTAATTTCAAATGTCCTAAGCCAGAAATCAGGTAAAAGTTGTGTAGTTTGCCAATCTGGGAATAAAAGAATATGAGATCTGGCTTGGGGCAAAAGTGGATTTTTTGGGGCCTCTAAATAGCAATAATACTATAACATAATAATAGTGGTTTTCATTCAGCGAATGTTTATATGTCAGGAACTGCACGAAGTGCTTTTTACATGACCTCATGTGATTCCCAAAGCCCCATTTTACAGATGAGACAGCTGAGTCACAGGATAAACACCCGGTGCCTCCTTCTTGTAAGGACACCTTTGATACTATTTAGGGTCCATCCTGATAATTTCCCCATCTCAAGATCTTTCACTTAGTCATACCTGCAAAGTCCTTTTTCTTTTCTTTTTTCTTTTCTTTTCTTTTCTTTTCTTTTCTTCTCCTTTCCCTTTTTTTTTTTTTTTTTGGCCATTTAAGGCAGCATCCCAGATTGCAGGGATTAGGAACTAGGAACTAGGTAACTTTTTTGGCAGGGCATTATTCAGCCCACCACAGCGATGGATAGAAAGAATTAGACCTTTCAGTCCACCTTGTCGGACTATACTTAATTTCAACATTTTCCTAATTGTTCTGCAGGACACAGATGCTAAAAATGTGGGAAAACTCCATAGCCAAGCCAAACAGATTAGAGAGCGAGTATGTAAAATATCCCTCTTAAGGAGATTCACGGTGTACGGTGCAGGCTTGGAAATTCTTCTGTCAAGGAAAGCTGCTTAATTTCGTTGAACCCGGGATCCCTCAGACTTTGTTGATTACAGAACGCTTCTAAGTAGAGGGTGCACCTCTTAGCGTGTCCTGAGTACTGCGAACAAGCTTTAGGAAGTTCTTATTGTCTGCTGGTCTTTGAAGGCATGGAGTGTGTCTTAACTGACTTTGTGTTACTTAGTAACTTAAACATGCTTGGAATTGACTGGAAAGAACAGAACTAACACAAATATACAAAATTAAGTGATAATATATGATTTCTAACGATTTAGCTAGTGTTGTACCAGGTGAGTTGTGTCCAGGTATACCCTGAGTTTTGATAAGGGAGAAGTTGTTCGGACACGGAATGATCAGAAGACTCTTCAAGGAGGAGGGGCCCTGACTCCTGCAGGCTGAGGGGAATCGGGGAGTGCATCCATGTGGGAGCAGATCACATAACCCAAGGAAGGAGGAGAGAAGGTTCAGGGTCATGTGGATCACACCTTGAGTGCCCGTCTGAGGAGTTTGGACTGGACTTTCTAGGCCAGGGGTTGATATGCTAGGTATGGCCTTTGGGCCAAATCCAGTCCTCCGCCTGTGTTTATAAAAGTTTTATTGAGACACGGGCCACTTGTTTATATATTGCACATGGCTGTTTGAGCACCACAGTGGCAGAGTAGGGTAGGCTTGCCGAGCTTGAAATATGTCCTCTCTGGACCGATACAGAAAAAGGTGACCAACCTTGATCTGGGTAAGCGGGAACTGTTGAAGGGCTTTGGTCAGGGAGGTGTTATCCTCAGGTTTGTGTGTTCAAAGCTTCCTTCCGCACCTGTGTGGAGGATGGATCGGAGAATGCAAGGCTCAGGAAGGACCGTGGCCCCGAAAACGGGGGAGGAGAGAACAGAAGGACACTTCGGCCTGCAGCCTGGTTGTGGGGAGGGAGATGAAGGAGCCGGAGATAATTTCTAAAAATAAACTTAATTTTAGAATAGTTTTAGATTTAGAGAAAAGTTGGGAAGACAGTACAGGCAGTTCTCCCGTTCCCCACACCCAGCTTCCACCCCGTTAACATCGCACATCAGCCCATACGCTTGTTGTAACTAGTGGCCCAGGTACGTGATGAGTAAGTGAAGCCATGTTTCACTCCGATTTCCTCGGCGTTTGCCTCGCGTTCCTTCTGGGTCCTGGGATCCCCTTCAGGTCACCACACCTGTCTCCTCAGCCTCCTGGTCGCTCCTCAGACATTGGTTTTGATGACCTTGATTGTTTTGAGGAGAACTAGTCAGGTGTTTTGTATGTTTTGTGGACCGTCTCTCACCCGGAATATGTCTGAGGTTTCCCCCCAATTAGATTGGGGCTGTGGGTTTCTCTGAGGAAGACCACAGAAGTGAAACGCCGTTTTCACCGTATCTACGGTGCATAGAGTCAGCGTGACTTACCGCTGTCGGGGCTGACATCCCTCGTGAGATCGTGTTTGTCACATGTCCCCACTGTCAAATGACTTCTTTTTTCCCTTTCCATATGCTCCTCTCTGGAAGGAAGTCACTGTGTGTGGTGCATCCGTAAGGACCAGAGAGTTAGGCTGCACCTTCTTGAGGGCGGAGTATTACTCAGTCGGTTATAGCAGCATGGATTCATGGCCACGTTATTGATGCTCACATTATCCTTGGTCATTGGGAGCTCTCTCAGTTGGCTCCTGTGTTCTCAGACATGCTCCCATGGTTCGTGTGTGTGTGTGTGTGTGTGTGTGTGCGCGCGCGCACGTGTGCACACAGGTGTGCACACACATGGGCACGTTAGTACTCTTTCTGGCCCTACGAGATGCTTTGGGCTCTTCTTGAGTATTTCCTGCTCCAGCCCTGGAATCAGTTCTCCAAGGAGCTGGGGCCAAAGTTAATTTTGGAAATTTCTGGCTGAGATAGGACTGCCTGTGTTTCTGTCTTACAAACTCCCAGTGGGTGGATGAAGTGGGGGGAAGAGGTAGGCCCCTGGCAAGTGGGTGTCCGTGTAGGGGCTGAGCAGAGGTAAAAGTTGGGGAAGGAGTCTTAGGAGGAGCGGTGGGAGCAGGAGGGGCCTGCTGGCTCCCCAGGTTGGTGCGCCTTTCAGGGCGGGAGAGCGGTCAGTGTCCCTTTGTAAGTCAAGGGCTGGGCACTAGGGGAGTCTGGTGGGAGCGGAGGGCTGGGGAGAAGGTTGGGGCCAGATGCGCTGGTGTCGAAACCTGGGCCAGGTCTTTCTGACTCTGTGTTTGGCAGGAGGGGTGTAAAAAAGCCAATAAAAGGGGTGCTTTGGGATCATTAGTTTTGTAGCCACACACAGATTAGGTAGAGGGAACAGAATTTGTAGTTGCTTCCCTGGGAAACTGCTAGAAGGGGGTGCCTACGGGAAGAGCAAGGCAAGGCGGGACCCTCGGGGGACCCTGTTAGCTCACCAAAGACGGCTGTGTATACAACGGGGGAAGAAACAGAGGAATTAGTGACGAAGCAGTTTGTTTGCTTACAAACAGTAAACTTAATCAAAAAAGAAAGGTCGTCTTGAAACATCTCTGCTGCCTTGTCATTACCAACGTGTGTCGTCTCCTCGTCTTGGCGAAGAGGCAAAGCTGAATCTGAGCTCTGCCCACCGTGGAATGTCACGTGCTCCAGGTCGATGCAATATGAATTTTTAATTTAGTTTCCATAGGCAGTCTCCAGTCAAGCTCAGAATTATTTCGTGTTGAACTTCCTGCTTGGACCTCGTTGGGTGGTGTTTTATTTGAGAAGTTGCAGTGCTTCTGAGAACGGTGACGGTACAGAGAGATGCTGGCTGAGCCACGCCTGTTGGAGGGGACGTCCTGGGCACACCGACCGGCTTGTTTGTCATTGGTAGCCAGCATTTCAGACTTGTCATTTCTTTCGCTTGTGATTAGGGGGATAAATGCTACTCCACTGTAACCTACATATTTCATAATAAGGGAAGCATAGTCGCCAAATTGTGGTATGACCTGAACTTTTAAAATCACTCTTTTTACTCCTGAGACGATTTTAGACGCGAATTTTGCAGTGGAGTCCTGTCGGGTCGTTCGGTTCAGCCAGCCTCCAGTGCTGGGGTTCGTCCTTTGGTTCACCAGAAACAGCGACTAGCTCTGCCTTGTATCCACCTCTGTCTCCTGTAGTGAGCATAGATTCACTTTGTCGGCCAGACCACCCTCCCTCGTGTGCCCCGGTGGCACGTTCCTGTCGGCTGGGAGCCTCGGGCAGCTCAGTCTGCACAGCATCCCCCACTATGGGGTGAACACACATTTTGTTGAAGAGTTATTTCAAGTATTTATTTTTTTTAAAGATTTTATTTATTAGAGGGAGAGAGAGAGAGAGAGAAAGAGAGAGTGCACGCGAACAGTGGGGAAGGGCAGAGGGAGAAGCAGGCTCCCCGCTGAGCAGGGAGCCCGGTGCGGGGCTCGATCCCCGGGATCACGACCTGAGCCGCAGGCAGAGACTTCACCGACTGAGCCGCTCCAGCGTCCCCCTGGAGAGGACACTTGTAAAGGCTCTCTGTGCACCTGTAACACTGGGGTTCCCGTGTGTGCCGGTGACAGACAGGCCCTGACGCTGCCTGCACTGTGACCGAGCTTGTTAGCGACGCAGCTGTGTCAGCCGCAGAGCTACTCCTGTCCTCTGTTCTAGATTTTCCTGATGCTGCACACAGGCACCATTTTCTCCCTAGAGTGACGAAAGCCACCAGGGCTGGGTGCGTTTCGCTTCTCTCGTCCTCTTTTTCAGACAGAAACTATGAATAATGGAACCACAGTATTTACCAGGCACAAGCGGGAGATGAAGGTAGTTTCAGTGGAATGAGCTCTAAAGGGAAATGGCCCATGTTCTGTGTTTCTCTCTCGGATGGATGAGAAGGCGTCTGCTCCCCGGGGCTTATGGCCCGTCCGGACAGCACCTTCTAGAACAAGGTGTTGTGCACTGCAGGTGTTCCTCCCAACAGCCAGGATGGACCCTGTTATGCTCTCTGCTTTCCCCGACTTACTTCACATTTTCAAAAACACTTCAGGCTCCAGAACTGCAAGGTGGCATTTTAGTTTATCGTTGCATGAACGATCTATTTCGCTTTTGCTTCTCTTGGCCTTCGCAGTTAGTCAGACCTGATATTGTCTGTCTCAGCTTTGGAGCAAGCGCTTTTGATTTAAATTTTCCATTAAGGAAAAAAAAAACCCAAATGTGAGCAAAAAGTGAGCTCTCAGCTGCAGCTGGAAATCTGTCTTAGAGATGGGCACCCGTGCAAATGAAGTGAAGAAGGCCCGGCAAGCCGGCTCCCCTTCCTCGGAGCAGGAGTGTGTCGTGGTTGACACAGAAGGGCCTTGTGGAGGGCTCGGGCTGCCCGGGGCTGCGACACTGTGCTCCTTGCCCCTCTGGTGGGCCCAGCTCGCCCTCCACCCTCCTGGGCTTCAGCTGCCTCACCTGTGAAATGGGGACGGGAAAAGTTCTCCCAGTTGCTGCGAAGATGAGCAGGTCCACTCACCAAGGCTTCAGGTGCCCCTGGCCTTCCAGAACTGTCCCCTCCTGTCATTTCTGTTGTCACGCTCCTGCGTGTCCCATCTGCACGCTTGTGCACCACCTACACCCCCGAAGGAGTGTTTTCGGCCTCAGAACGGTCTCTCGAGCAGGTTTCAGTTTGGTAGTGGAGCCGGTGCGGGACGTTCGGGGCGTGCCTCCCCTGGGGCTGGCTCCGAAGAAGCCCATTCTTTCGGTGGTTCCCCCTTGAGTCAGTGTTGAGTTTGAATTTTTTCTTTCATGTTTCTTTTTTTAGGCTGAAAAGGCATTTGGAGTCAAATCAAGTGAAAAAATGTTTTGGTTTAAAGACGTACTTGAAAAATTTACTCACAGGCATGGTCATTGGGTCACAGTCGCTGAGTTTGTGTTTTTAACACACAGACGTTTTTGGACCTTTGGCTTTGGAGCTCTGGGAGTCACTGGTTTCTATCTACCGCCCGCCGGAGTGGAGGCTCCGTGCCCGGTTATTTTGTCCTCAAACCCTGTTAGCCACCCTGCCCGCTCCAGAAGGGAAGCGTCGGCCCCCCTGTTCCCGAGGCTTGCTCACATGCTAAGGAGACTCCTTTTCCCTACCATCACTGGGACTCTCTTCTGCTTCACTTGCGGGTTTTTTTTACCCCCAAACCCTTTGTGCTGACAGTTAATAATCTTCTCCAGCTAGACACACTGACATGTGTATCGACTCACCTTGGCTTTTTAAAATCACTTAATTGCCAGCCAGCTTCGGGCCTGCTGTGCAGACGTGCAGAGGCTCACCGCATCCGTCTGCTGCCCCTCCCACGACTGCTGAGAGACGGGAGAACCAGCCCCAGACTCTCGGGTCGTTCGTAGACTGTGTTGCTGGCCTTTTTTCCAGATGAGCACACTGTAATGGGAAAACCTGAGTCTGTCTTGAAATGTTCACTGCCCTGCGCAGAGCCCGCACTTGGTCTCCGGGGTAGTTCGAGTGCTAACTTTATGCCCCTGCACTGCTGGGCTTGTGGCAGATCTCATGTGGATGCCTCGTGTCACTTGCTAAAATTGGCTTGAGAGCGAGCATGTAGACTACCCGGGTGCGTGAGGGAGGTGAGGGTCCAAGTCTGAAGAGTGACCGCATGCCTTTGCTCTGAAAAGCAGGTAAGTTGCATGCTAAAAACAATAAAAGCTGGGAGATTAGAGAAAACTCCCTTTACCTTGTGTTTGCACTTGGCATTACGTTATAATTACCAAAACATCTGCATGAACGGTTGCTGAAAGATGAAAACCAACTAGCAGACAAAAACTGGGATGTAAATGTATCATTATGACGTATTTAACTTACAAGTCATAGGTGATATATAGCTTTTTATATTTTATATAACAGGTAATATGTATATAATACAATTATATGTTATATATTGTACTTTTTTTTTAAAGATTTTATTTATTTATCTGACAGAGAGAGACACAGCAAGAGAGGGAACACAAGCAGGGGGAGTGGGAGAGGGAGAAGCAGGCTTCCCGCGGAGCAGGGAGCCCGATGCGGGGCTCAATCCCAGGACCCTGGGACCATGACCCGAGCTGAAGGCAGACGCTTAACGACTGAGCCACCCAGGCGCCCCTGTATTGTACATGTTAATACATTATGCGTATATAATGTGGACATATACTACATTGTATATACCTACGTTATAGGTATGTATGTTGTTCCTGTTTTATATGAATATAAAATACATCGACCTTTGAACAGCATGAGGATTAGAGGCACCGATTCATCCCCCACATGGCTTAAAATCCACATATAAGTTTTGACTTCCCAAAACTTAACTACGAATAGCCTACTGTTGACCAGAAGCCTTGCTGATAACCTAATCAATTAATATATATTTTATATGTTATATGTATGTTGTATTCATGCACTAAAGTGAGCTAGAGAAAAGAAAGGGTTAAGAGAATCCTAAGGGAGAATCAAAAAAACTAATGATATAATGTATGGTGATTAACATAATAAAATAAAACAAACAAACAAAAAAAGAGAGAATCCTAAGAAGGAGAAAGTACATTTGCAGTACTGTCCTGTATATATGGAAAATAATCCACATGTTAAGTGGACCTGAGTAGTTCAAACCCATATTCAACGGTCAACTGTATGTAGTCTTAACCTGTTTTATATATTCTCTATATGGCTTTTCTCCTCTCTTGCAAACTTTTCTTTATGGCACTTTGACTCATGTTATTCATAAATTCGCACTCTCTTGACCTTTTAGTTTTGGTGGGCAGGTAGGCACATTTTCCGTTCTCCGCCCAGATTGGTGATGTCAGAAGTTCTAGTTTTTCTTCTTTATCTCAGTCTGTCAGGCGTCTCACACCCCATTCCGAAACAGATATCTAATCTAAGAGTAAACGAGTGGCAGCCCTTCAGAACGGTGGTTTGTAAACACATGTGTGCGTCAGGGCTTTTTGAGTTTTTAAAAGTAATTTTAAGGAGAATAAGGAACACGCTTCCGGCCATTTTGAGACACACAGAACCTGGAAAAGTCTGTTTACACCCCTCTCTGGTGTGCCGAGCGCGGCTTTGAAGAAGAAAGAGCGGCAGCCGTCGGGTGTGGCTGTCCCCAGCTCGAGCTTGGCAGCTGGAACTCGGAAGCTCTGCCGTCAGAGTCTCACGGGAGACGTGGTGGCCACGGGAGGATTTTAAAGGTGACTTTAGGCCGTGGTGTGGGACGCGAAGCCTCTTCCACCTCTGGATGAGTTTTTCCTGTTAAACCCTGTTGGCAGAGAAGAATCTGAAACTGTCCTAGAGGTGATTAACGGCCCCCTTTGGGGCCTTCTCCCTGGGAGATCTGTGTTTTATCGGAAAAGAGAACGTCAGCTCTTGGAATAAGACTCCTTTTCCTACGCAGATGAGTCCTGCAGGACGGTTCTGGTCGTGGCTTTCAGAGGCTCTCCCCGGTCTCTTGATTGCGTTTGACATGAGCCTTTTTCTTCCCAGACAGCCCAGAGGGGGTGGCTCCGCGGAGGACAGTGACCTTATTCCCGTTTCGAGATCTGGGCCCCTGTCCTGGTCTTGTGTGCACGGAGGGCAGGTTCCAGGGGGACGGATGACGCCACACGCTGCGCTGGTGTTCACCGTCCCCGCAGCCCGGGGCCAGGCAGGCCAGGGCTCAGGGCCGCGATGCAGGCCGGGCCCTCCGTGCTGACGCCGAGGTCTCCAAAAAAACGACGAAATTTTGCTGGTGTGCCGGGTGTAACAAGGCAGGAAAAGGCAGGATCTTTAGGAAATGCTTTCAGTAGCAGGAGTTTTCTGATTGCTTGAATTAAGTTGTTACGAGAGGTACAAAATTGCCAGAAGTGCTGTCATTTAGAAAATCAGATTTACGCGATCATGTCTCTGCTGGAAGAAGTCTTTACAGGTGTAACAGCATAACTAGTATAAAATGCAGCCAGGCTGGAAAGGAGAAGGTAGTGAGTGGGTGTTTTCGGTCTCATCTCCTCCATGCCTGCAGCCCCGGAGTTTCAGATCTTAACGCCTTCTCGAAGGTCTCCGCCTCTGGTTGGTCCCCTGCCTCGTGGGGTGGCCGCAAGAACGTGCCCCAAGCACTCAGCCGGAGCCGGGTCTCAGTCTTGTCCCTGTCTCTCCTGCTCTGTGTGCTTTCCCAGATCAAGCCACTGGTGGTCTAGAAAGCATCCCAGGTGCCCCCACTTGCCCCCTTCCGTTGCTGTCCTCCCGGTGTGGTCACGCTCCCTGAGGCTCTTTTGCGTCCTCTCTGTGAAATGCAGATCTGGTAATTCTTCCCCCCAGCCCCACCCCCACCCCAAGGAGAGCACACACCTTCATCCCCCAGCTTTTCCATCGGCAGCTGGAATCATGGTCTCACCGCCTCGGAGCCCCGTGGGGCCGGGCTGGAGCCTGCCTTCCCCAGCACTGCCCGGCTCTCTCCCTCTCGGTGGGCCCACCGTGGTGGTGGCTGGGGTTCGGTTCCTCTGGGAGACATTCGCTTCCACTTACTCCCTCCTTTTTAAGATTTTGTTGAGTCCCAGCATACCATCCGGCATATGGCGGACCCTTCAGCATATTTGGTGAGGGCAGGAATGGGAGCAGTGGTATTTATAAATATTTTAAGTGCTTCCAAGTACTCTGAGAGGTGGCATGTCCAGTATATGTGGGCTCAGATGCCACCCCCTTTCTCACCTGAGCTCACTACAGACCTTCCTCAAAGACCACCACTCCCCTCCCCTGGGCTGGCTTTCCTCGGACTGCCCCCTCTGGGCGGCTGGGTCCGGTCTGCGGGTCTGAGTTGGAATGTGACATGAAATCTATCTGCCATTTCTAATCTAGCAGAAAAAGACAGAACATTCCAGATGCTTGGGTTCCTGTATCGATCTCCAGACACGTTGTGTTGGCTCTTTAGTTTGCCCGCCAGACGGGTACAGATAATCCGACGGTAAGGTGAGATAATCTTTCATGAGGATAAAGTAGGAAGTATTGCAAAATTAGTAATGTTTGTGCAAGTGTAAGGTTGTATAGTTACATTCAGGGTGCTTTGATGTAACACATAATCAGCTACCCGTCAACGGAAGCTGTAGGGCCAGTTGACTTCTATCTACATAAGAGCCTTTCATTAGGGACTGGACTGATTTTCTTTCCGAATTAAGTTGATCGCTTATATCTCTCTTATATTTACTAGATGTTTATAGTTTTCCTTTTGCTAGTGAAGACTACATTTCAGGGAGATCGAATGTCAAATATCAGGAAGGTGTTGTTTTTTAGTGTCTGTACTGTGGTTCTGTGGCAGCTCTTCACGGAGGCCCCCCCATGGGGGTCACCTGTTTCAGGAACACCTGGCAGGGGTGAAATTGCAGCTTCCTGCCCCCACAACTTAACTTTAACAGGGCCCGAAATCTGCATCTTAACTAAGCTCTTTCCATTTTAAGTAAGTTCCAGAAGTTTGAGAACCACAACTCTACGATATGTCCTGAGTCAGTTTTCCACCGGATCTAGAAAAGGTGGCTCATTTGCTGACCTTTTCAGTCTCACCTGAGCATAAAGGTGACGTCAGAAAACCTAGCCCGGCCAACACTGTGCAGTAAGGGGCGGGGAGATTGAGTGTGGCTGAGGGTGAAAGTAGCCAGTGACCTTGTTCAGCTGGAGCAGAGAAGATCGACAAGGGGCATTGTTCCTGGCCCTCTGGGAACAATGGCCCTTTGATCACAGCTGCAGTGGGCGGAAAGGAGCTGGGCAGGGGGCTGGCCTCCTGGGTCCTGCAGGGCAGGGCAGAGCTTCTGCTGGGGATCTCTGGCGCAGCCAGCTGGGGCAGGCTGGCCGTGTCCTTCACCTTCACCCAGACTCTCACTGTTTACTTGCCCTCCCCGGACGCCCAGGATGCGGGGAGCAGCAATAACAGTGTTTTAAAGGTCGGCATTGCCAAGTGTGTAGAATGTGGGTTACTTGTATTAGCTCGTGTGATCAGCTTAAAGCAGGGGAAACCCAGCAAGTCGACGAGAAAGCATTTCATGGCAAACTTTAACCCTGGACCAGACCCCCGAGAAGTTACCCCCCGAGAAGTTGCCCCCCCCCAAGACACACTCACAGCTTGCTCTGTTCCTCAGCCTTCCCGGTCTCCTTTAATCTTTAACCTTTACGGTACTCACAGGTTGCCCTGAACAGTTCTGTGTCCAGGTTAGTGTGGTTTTCTGTCCTCTCCCGAGTGTCAGTTCCGTCTCACCCAGGAGAAAAAGGGGTTCCCAGTGGGGGACACGCAGGCGTCTAGAAACCTATGAGGACATTTGTGGTTGTCATGATGACATCAGGGGGGTGTGTTAGCATTTCATGTTCTGAACGTGTGGGATGCTAAGTGCCCCTCAGTCTTGGGGACAGCCCCACGTGTTGAAGGATTGTCCCCCATGAGAAATGCTGGGGCTCTCTCTGCATCTTGTCCAGCCCTTCCTTGAGAATAGACCAGCCGTGTGATGATGTAATGAATCCGTGTGGCTTCATAGACACAGAATGAGGTTAATCAGGTGCCGGGGAAATAAACAGGTGGCTGAAGCCAGCTTCCTGGGTGGCATTTGTGCTCGGACAGTGAAGGTCCTGTTCTTCTTGGATCCTGCGGTGCAGCTTCACCCTTCCTAAGGGCATGGTGTAGACGAGAGTTATGAGCTAGAAAAATCCTGAGCGGGTGTTCCTGTCCCGCTCAGGAGTCACTGGCTGCTTGTGGTGCCACCAGATAAACAGGGTGCTGCCGAGTCAGGTGTCACATCGTGAGAGGGGTGGTGGCAGAGGACCCAGGATTTTAGCCCTGGCACCCTCCCAGTGACCTCCCTCAGTACTGAGAGGGTTGGGATTTGGGGCTCACAGGCCTTCTGGAGTCACTTTGTGGCCCATAAAGCACCCGTGGGGGGGAAAAAAAGGTTTGGACTAAGGATCAGACAGGATCAAAACAGGGCTCTGGAATACTTGCTGATCCGTTATCAGTCATCGAGTTAGAGGTGTCAGAGAAAGGACAGGTGGATGAAACTTTAGGAACAGAAAAAAGGACAAACAGACAGGATGGCTTCGGATCTTAGTTTAAGAAAGGGCTCAGAAGTTATGCTAATAAGCCAGATAGCTTCTTGAACTAAGTATGTCCCATTGACTACGGAATTTGAGTATCTTCAAAAACTAGATAAGAATTAGGTTCACAGTGAGGGGAGCAGAAACAGACTGGGGAAATTCAGCCACAGTCGAGAGCAGTGTGAACTGACACGACTCAGCCGTTTTCCCCACGAGGTCTCCTGTGGGCCGCACTGAAGCGGTGTGTCCTTCCCGTGACTCAGTGAGCCTGCTCCTCAGAGTAGTTTCTAAGGAAATGAGTAGCACCGTGTCTAGAGATTCAGCTCCGACAATGCTTAGTGAATGAACATTGTTTGAAACTGAACATTGGAAGCAGCTCAGGTGGCCCCCGCAAAGGGGTTGGATAAATAGGTTCTGTAATTCATCTGTTGGGTGGAAGGTGCTGTAACCATGACAACGATGTGAAGGAAAGTATTGACACGGGACACAGTGTATGACAGATAGCCTCTACGGGAACATACAGGAACACAGTAACACTTTAGTAAAGAAACTGTGTAAACATGGAGGGAAAGTCCTGGAAAGGCCTTAGTCAGAAGGTTCAGGTGGATTAGCTATAAGTGGCCGATCTCCAGGTACTTGGAATTCTTTCTCAGGGATTTACTACTTAGAATGTTTAACTTGAACATGTATGGTTATTTTTGTAAATAAAAGTTTCAAACACTAAATAAAAACGTGATCTCATGTACAAGCTTTTATCCAAGTATTTTAATAATCATTTTTAAAAAAAGATTTTATTTATTCATTTGACAGAGAGACACAGCGAGAGCGGGAACACAAGCAGGGGGAGTGGGAGAGGGAGAAGCAGGCTTCCCACTGAGCAGGGAGCCCGATGGGGGGCTCGATCCCAGGACCCCGGGATCATGACCTGAGCCGAAGGCAGACGCTTAACCGACTGAGCCACCCAGGCATCCCAGTACTTTAATCATTTTTAAATCCAGATATTCCTGGTATTGGGATCCTTAGGAGCTGTTAGCCCCTCACATCTTATTTGGAATTGGTTGATCTTGGGCACCAGGAAATGAGGGTTGTGATTATCAGGAATGACTGTGGGCGGGGGAGGGCTCGGGTGACTTAACATCAGTAGAGTCAGGTCTAATACTACAAGACTAAACTTCAGTTGCCTGGTTGGAAACTCTCCCAGGAAAGTCTCCACTGAAACATTGTCCGCTTCTGTCTCTCCCTGGCTGGGGAACACCCACAGAGCCCAGGGCTTGGCTCCCTGGCCCAAAAAGCAGCTGCATCAGAGGTGAGAGTCTCAGGGGCCAGCGCTGTCTCCCAGATGAGTCAGGTTTCCTGCTGCAGGCCTCGTCCCTGGGGGGGCTTCTGATTTGCAAAGGTGAGGACACAGAGCTGTATCAGGGAATCAGCCTGTGAAGAATTTAGGTCTTGTTGTAAGCAAATGCTTTGCTGCAGCATTTCTTAGAATAAAGTCTGTGGGACATTATTATGGGGAGGCTCCGGAAGCCCTGCCAGCTTTTGGGTCTGGTCACCCAAACCCTGACTTTACTAAATGTAGTTAGCTCTGGATTGTTCTTGTAAGGATTTTTACCATGTAGGTGAAGATGGTTACTCCTATATGTGAGTACAGGTGGCCTCTCGTTTAGGGGACCCTTGGTCCAGCCAGACTGACAGCCGAGAGCATCTGAGAGCATCCATCTGTGGGCAAGGCACTCCGAGAAATCTGGAATCCTGTTCCCCCACGTGGGGCGTGCTCACTGCTCTGGGGACACTCGGGTGAGGCCCAGGTTGACAGGAATAAGAGGTGTCCGTCTTGCTGGGTGAACACAGCCTGTGAGGACTCGTGTAGCCTAGGATTCTGTTTTTGTTGAAAAAAATCTCAAATGACAAAGGTTGGCAAGAAATGCATCATAACGTTAGTGCTTCTCCCCTTCTTTCTCATTTCCCTTTATCGAACATATATCACCAGATGGAACCCTTCTCCCCCAAATTTTGTTAACAAAATAGTGGCTTTTTCAGGATTTCCAGCCGATTTCCTCTTGGGAGGAGCAGGGTGGGCGGCTGGTGACCCCTGGCCGCCGTCGTGGGCCCGGCTTTCCTGTGCTGCAGGGAGGGCTTTGGAGGCCCGGGGGCCTGGACATGGGACACGCTGTTGCGAAGTCCGAGGGTGTGCGTTCAGGCCTGTTGCTGATGCCTGCAGGGCCGGTGCCACCCTCTCTGGCCGCTGTCGTTGTGTTGGGGCTGAGCCACAGAAGCCACGCTTTCCACGTCTGGGGAGTTAAAGCCTCGTGCCTTCTTCGGCTCCACGGTAGGCCGCACACTCAGGAGACCAGGAACGTAGGAAGAGAATACAGACGAGAGATGTTTTCAATAAAAGTTGTTGAGGCTTCTGGTAAAGAAGATTCTAGACGTTTTAGCAGGCAAACGCTCGCCTTGTAAGATGTGTCAGTGATGAGTTGGAAAACCCACGGACGTCCAGCGGCAGGATCACACGGGCAGTGCGTGTTTCGTTGGCAGGGGCAGCGACATAGGTGATGTGCCTCAGACACAGCCCGGCCCCTGGGGGGCTGACTGGAGGGCCAGCCTCCTCTGAGGGCCATCAGGCAACGCCGGGCTCCCTTCCTCCTGCTCTGCAGCCCCCCGCGGGAGGCCTGGACGCTCCGCCAAGCCCTCCTCTGTGGCCCTGGGGGAAGGAAGGGCGCCAGAATAAGTCAAATTATCCGGGGACTAAGAAACTACACTTCTCTGAATTCAGCAGGAGCAAAGACTTTGTCCTGTTTTCATCAAATGAGACCCATTTGGGAAAGCCGGGAAAAGAAGAACATTCTTGAAAAATAAAGTCTTCATTAAAACAGCCCTGTCCCCCACCAAAGATCCCAGTAAAACAGAGTGGCGCCCGTCACCCACAAGGCAGCTCCAGGTGAGGAGCTAAACCTTCAGATGCCTCTTCGCTGCTTTGGCAATCCTACACCGAGCCGGGTCCAGTCAGACATGGGTAAGGAAGGGAAGAGATGCTGTGCGGGATGAGCGGCCGTTCTGTTTCCTGCCTGATGGGTACACTTAGAACGCGGCCTCCTGTACTTGTGCAGTGTGGGGAGGAGCATCTCGTTGTGGAGATGCGGCCGTGGGGGCCGCGGGAGGGGAGAGACCTGCTGAGCCCCACCTCCACGGGGTCCAGTGTCTGCTGCGGGCGCCGATGTGACGGCGCAGGCCCCGGGGAGCCGGCTCTTCTGTTCCACCCGCACGCGCACCAGTGCAGGATTGGAAAGGAGCGGGAATGTCTTTCCTGCCAAATGGTCTTTTTACCAACAGACGAGACAGAACCTCTCCCTCTACTGTGATGCTCCAGATAGGCACCTCTTCTGAACCAGTGTGGACGGGCTTCTTAGGAATAGCCAGGGCACAAATATAAAAGACTGGTACCTTTTTTTTTTTTTTTAAGATTTTATTTATTTATTTATTTGAGAGAGAGAGAGTAGGAGTGATGGTGGGGGAAGGAGAGGGAGAAGCAGGCTCCCCACTGAGCAGGGAGCCCAACCCAGAGCTCGATCCCAGGAACCCTGAGATCGTGACCCCGAGCCAAAGGCAGATGCTTAACCGACTGAGCCACCCAGGCGCCCCCATGACTAGGTACTTTTTAAGACAATGCTGTTCTTCGTGGCGGTGATGACTCACTGAGCAGTATCTGCATGCTCCTGTGAGCTGGAAAAACACCACCAAGTGGCGTATCTTGCCGATTCCTTTTCTGTGTATGCGTGTTTGTATGTTGTATTATGCCTGCAAGAACATTTTTGGTATCCTGCTTTCCTCAATACCTTAATGATTTCTGCCGGGATATAATTCGTAACGGCTGCATACTATTCTACCATGTGGATATTTCATTTCTTAAACCATTTCTTAAACCATTTCCTGGTTGTTGATCCATTAGGTGCTTTTGCATTTTTTAGAAGTGAAGACTAATGGTCGACATCGATGTGTAAACTTTTCTCCCGATTTCTAATTATTTCCTTGAGCTGGATTTAAAGTGGAACTGGGTCAAAGAGCAGAAGCATTTTAAGGCTCTTGATACAGGGTGGTAAGATGTTTCCCTGCGTGAAGCATTCCTTTTACTTGATCCTCGTTAGAATTGCATACTTTTTTTTTTTTAACGCTGATTTAATAGGAAAATTTTGCATTGCTTCAATTTACATTCTTCTAATACCAGGTGACACTGAGCCCAGGTCCATTTGGCAAGACATTGTTAGGGTGCCAAATGCTTTGTTTCAACTGGTTTTTAGTTCTGCAAGTGACTCATGAGTACATCTCATAAAATATCTAACTACTACTGACAAAGGCCCCTTGACTGTCTTCTCCCCCATCCCCCTTCTGGCCCCAGCGGTAACCACTTGCCATTGGGTGTCTTCGGAGACCTTTTACTGTGTGTGTGCATGTGTGTACACAGACAGATAGCTACATAGTATGGGAGGGTTTTAAAAACTAGTATTTTAAATATGTAGGAGAGTGTAGTTTGTGGTTTTAAAAGTTTTTAATTCATCACGGAAGTCCTTCTAAAATACAGATAACTCTTTTTTTTAAATAGGAATATAGGATTTCATATTAAATGTACTATGGTTCATTTAGCCATGTATTTATTAAAGCATTTCTATTTTCCCCCTTTCCCTATTTAATTCATATAAATGTGCATATATATTTACAGTGTAATATGTATCTTTTATCTTTTTTTATTCAAGACTGTGTGTTTTTTTACAGGTTTATACGTATTCTTTTATAAAAGCGAATCGCTATTATTCCTTACAAGGAAAATAATTCAGAAATTGTGTGAACATATACTGATGTATGTGTGTAAACACATTTACAAATAATGAACTTCTAAAAGCTTCTGAGGAGGTAAAATATTGTGTGTTGACAACTGATGATTCAGATGAGCTGAGAGATAGTGAATCTTCCTATTGCTCATTTTTTTCATTCAAATTTAAAGCCGCTGGGTTTATCAGACATGTTAGTATGCCGCCCTTTCCGAGAGCCTCGTGCTCTTCTTCCACACTTCCTGATATCTGTGAGTACCTCAGACTCACTATGCTGAAAACCACAACAAAGGACCACTAGTATATAATGTAAAAAAAAAAAAAAGAAAGAAAGAAAAGGAATTCATCTTTACAGAATTTTGAATTAAAGAAAAAAAAAAAAACAACCCTGTAATCCTGACCTGTGCCGCTTCTGTCAAATTTTAAAAAATAATGTAAGCCCAAAGTAAAATAAAAGAATTTCTTGGAGGAAATCCTCTCCACTTAGTTTTCACCATCTTACTTTGTCAAAGATTTCAGGGAGGTTTTACTACTTGCCTTATATTTCTGTTCTTAGAACGTGACATGTGGAGACTTTAGTTTCCTTAACAATACCCCGTTTTCGCTGTACTCAAGCTGCGCACATCTTTTTGTCAAGATCAGTATCTCATTCTTTGGGTGTATATGGCACCTGTGTCCTTTGTCAGCGGGCGTGTCGTGGTTCCCCAGCAGACTTGGAACTCCTCTGAGTCTGTGCTGAGCACACTGGTCCTGGCAGCCAACTCCGCACCAGGACTCGTGGCTGCGCTCAGTGGATTGCTGATGCGAGCATCAGCAATTGGCTCACGCACCGAGAGAGATCAGTTATCGGTCTAGCCCAAGGTCGTAGCAAGTGCAGGAAATCCGAACCTGAACCAGGTAGCACTAGGAAAAGATGGATGGACCCATCCAAGGTAAAAGACGTAAAGGCCATGTTCCAGGTAACGAATTTTGGGGAGGATTGTGGAGGTAATGTGGAAAAGTCCTTTTATATTCTTCCTTTGATTAGAATTATGTGGCCTGCCCCATTTCCTTTTTAGCTCTGGCTATCAGAAATTTAAAAATTATTTTAATATTCAAGCACACCAAAGCATTATCTTGTGGTTGGAAAATCAACCTCTTTTGTTCATTTTGTGACTTTATATTTATGCCCCTTCCTTTCAAGTGCATGTGCGACTTTCTCGGATATGGATAACACTGAAATAACCTAGTAAAATGAACTTCTCATGATAGTGTCATTCATTCATTTTGCTTTTATCTTTAAGACTTTGGGACAGAGGGACACCTGGGTGGCTCAGTTGGTTAAGCATCTGCCTTCGGCTCAGATCATAATCCCAGGGTCCTTGGATCGAGTCCTGCATCAGACTCCCTGCTCAGTGGAGAGTCTGCTTCTCCCTCTGCCCCTCACCCTGTTCTTGCTCACTCACTCTCTCAGATAAATTAAAAAAAAAATAATAATAAAAAAACAAAAAGACTTTTGGACAGAAAATGGGATGCAGTTTTAATTGGCTATGCGAATGCCAGGGATCTTGAAGAAAACACTAGGGCCAAAAAACCCTGGGACAGCTCAGACACCATGCAGTTTTTCATGGGGGTAGGATGAGCACTGAGGAGCATGGTGATGATTTGAAGTATTTAACATATAGATGTCCTGGACTGCTGTTCATTTGGGAGAAAAAAATGAGGATTGCACAAAGAAATCGCAAAGCCCGCGGGTTGAGGAAGGTCCTTTCTTACACCTCAGGGCTGAAGTGTGTGGCCACGCTGGTCGCTCCCCTGCTCTGTGCCCTCCTGCCCTGGGTTCTGCTCTGCTGAAAGCGCTCATTGTGCGGGACCCTGGTTGTTTGTTTGCAGCCCGTGTCTGTGTTAGAGCTGCGGGCGCTCCGGCCGCCTTGGTCTTCTTTTGTCGGCCGCATCCAGCACAAGGCTCGCAGTGTGTTCTTGACACCGTGATTCATGTTTCTGAAATAGCAGATCAGAAGGCACATTTTAGGCCAGTAAGTATTTCAGTATATGGACAAATATTTTGAAGAGTCAAAAAGGGTTGGGAGGCATTTTTTGCCCCCAAAGTATGTGTTTGTTCAGCCCCCCAGCCCCAGCAAACACAGAAAATCCTATCTCCTCCTCCCCCACATTTCTCGAACTTTCCGGTTTCTAAGAGCAGTTTGGTGCTGAGGCTGGCTGGAATGGGGTAGGTGGCACTTTGTCAGGCAGCCCTGCCTGTCGTGTCCCCTGTGCCGGTCTGCGTGGCCCCGGGGCCGGGGGGGGGCATCCACTGATAGGTTTTGAAGGCCTGTTGTGCTGAGGACGCAATGGTGACCAGTGTGGACTCTTCCCCCAGGGACAGGGTTCCTGCTTCAGAAGTATTCGAGGCAGACTCATGTCTTAGAATTTATACAGTGAACTTTGTGGTTGCCTTCTCTTTTCCTTGAGGGCGCATGACCCAGAAAACCGTAATTAAGAAAGCTTGACAGTCATAGGTTGTGCTGTCTGCGATAAGGATGCCCTGCTGTAAACAAAACTAGACAAGGGTATCCTGATGTACCTTCTCCTTCTGTACCCACTCTCACCCCAGAAATGAGCTTTGTGTGCACCACTGACATCACTGTTGTCCCAGCTCTGGGACCCGCGGTGCGGATGTCCAGTCACTTCGGGGTAAATGAGCCCTCTCTGACCGTGTTCCCACTGGATGGCCAAATACGGTCTGTACTAGGATAATCGCTTCAGTGGGTGACATGTCATGACCTCTCAGTAACTTGGGCTTCTCTGAGGCACAAAATGCACCATGGGGGTGAGACCTGCATTGCACTGAGCGTTGCTGCACGAAATTTCCGTTGCTGTCAAGGCAGGGCTTTGCAGAGTGGCGGCGTTTGATCCGACCCTCAACTGGTGAGTCTTTCAGTTTTGAGCCACAGTCTCTGGTTTTTGCCTGTGGCGTGACATGGAGCCCATCACTTTACCCCTTGGCGGCTGAGAATCCTCATCTGTACAGTCAGGGTGATTTGAAGAGCCTCTGAGTGGTTTGAAGCTTGAATAACCTCTGTGAAGTGTTCAAGCAGAATGGGTGAGCAGCACACCACAGCTACTCTTACCTCTTAAAACGGGAGACTTTTCTTCCTTAGCATTTTGTAACATGGGTTTATAATTCCTTGTAACAGTTCACGCCTCTTGATATTTTCCTGAATCCGCAATGTATTTCAGATCCTACAGATGGCGCGCTTCTTGGTCTGTAGACTGGTGCTGTCTGCTGACTGCGGTTCTTGTCTGGCTGGGGACTGAGTCTTGATGCAAAACAGCAGCTGCAGTTTGATTGATTGATTGGCTGACTGATTGACTTGGATAGTCTTTAGTGGCAGGTACTGGAAGTAAGCTCTGTATATAAGTCATCTCATGTCATTCCTACAAGGAGGGCAGTGCAGCACAGAGAGGTCAGGCAGGTTGTTGATGGGAGGACCAGTGATCTACGCCCGGGCGCCTAGCCCTCCCCTCTCCCTTCAGCATGTGCGCACCGGGGTTCTGTGCATGGTGTTCAGTCTGGGCTTGAACACATCGTTTCTCTACTAAAAGGGCGCGTGCTTTCTGTTAGTTGTAAGGACAGCACAGGCATCTGCAACACTATGCTGTATCTTCCTGCGGGACCTTTTTCCTAGCCTGTCCCTGCTCTAGTTTCTGGTGCTCAGGTCTCGGGGGAGGCCATGTGTCCGGTAGTTAGGAGCACGGGATGCTGAAATCAGACAGCCGTGGGATGAAATCCCAGCTCTGTCCGTTAGAAGCTGTGTAACCTAGAGCAAGTGACTTGTCCTTTCTGTGCCTCAGTTTCTCACCTGTAAATGGGAATAATAAATAGTACTTACCTTAAAGGGTCATTATGAGGATTGAGAGTACACACACATACATGCATGGTGCTTAGAAAGGTGCCTGGCACACCATGTTTGTGGCTGATTATGGCATGGTGGGTGCTCTGCACACCACTGTGGACTGCGTCACTCCTGTCTTCACCCAGCGCTCCACGTGTGACGGACACCCTGTGAAAGTCTGTTGAGGGAGGGGGATGGATCTGGATGGGCCGAGCGGTTGAACGCATGACCTGTTCTTTTTCATCTTGAGGTTAAATTGGACTCATTGAAATAGGCTATCTCGGCTTCAATAGAAGCAGAGTGCTTGCTTTGTGATAAGCACAGGCTAGATGTTGGAGGATTAACTTACTGAATCCTTCCAGGAGCCTCACGAGGCAGGTATTGTCCCATTTTACAGATAGTTAAGTTTTCGTGCGTTTTAATCTAATGCCTGTAGTGAAGATATTGGACTTTGAACCAGGGGAAGCAGGGTGTGAATCCTATAGCCGAGCTGGGCCTGCCCCCCCCCCCCCCCCAGGTCCCCCGGGTGACTTCTAGCTTACAGTAGAGCACTCCATGAACACTGTGTTGTCTGTACGATCGCAGCTTCCGTGAGGCGGAATCATGGATCCCAACGCTGTTTGAGCACCTATATGGGAGCTCTGCATGCTGGTAATTGAAGAGTGGTCATGTCATGGGGCACAGACTCCATATTCCTTAGTTAAAAATTCTTGCTTTGGGGAAAATCTTCATATTGAAGCCAAATTCTCATACTATAGGTTAAAACTGTTTGCTCTGCTCTGTCTTTGGCAGGATTGGAAAAATGCTGTCCGTTGCTCTTGGCCGGGTGGTGCTTAATGTGATGTCCCACCGTGGCCCCTCCCTTGCTTCCTCTTCCCTAGGTTAAACGTGCCCTGTGACTTTCACACTTTGAGTTAGGTTTCAGGGCGCTCTACAACTTCTCCTTTTGATCCTTTCCCTTTTTTTAAAAACACTTTCCCCAGGGAGGGTAGAGCCCTTAGATCGCTTTGAGCCTGGCCGATATTTATGATGGCATAGTCAGGGTCTGCAGCGTGAAGAAGGGAACCTGGGCAAGTGACCGAGTTGTCCTGAAATACTCCTCCTCTGTGACACACTCTTCACGAGACTGTCCTCGGCTTTCCTGCCCCTGCTCCTCCCTCAGCTCAGGTCCACAGTCTGCGGCTAGCTGGGCATTGGCTCAGCGACGTGGGGGCCCCGGTGGAGTCCAGTGGATGGGTGTTTGCCTCTTCACTGATCCTCGCTTGCGCCATGTGTGTCGGAACGGATGTGTCCCTTAGTGGAGGAGCCTGTTGGTTAAACAGTGTAAGAACTTCTTGAGAAGGGGCTTGACTTCCTTCTGCAGAATTCCAGATTCTACCTCCTGAGAGGTCCTTTTAATCTTTGAACCGGCACACCATTTGTTTATCCCTAGGAAGAGCACCGTGCCCCCCCGCCCCGCTTCCGGACCTAGTGTGGGCCCTCAGTGATGTGACACGTGGTAGGTGCCTGTAGCTTAGCACGTCATCAGCGCTCAGCAAGTTGTTGGCTGTTTATTTAAAGGTGAGCACAGGCGCTCTGAGAGTAGGAAGTTTGGGGCACTCACTCAGCTTTGAATGGGGATCACAAAAAATTCCCCAAGGTTGTCAAGCCTCCTCCGTGAGTTAGTCAAGAGAAGAAAGGGAGGGCAGGGTGTCCCGTGAAGGGCGATGGCTGCAGGGTGTTCGCTGTGACGGGTGGACAACATTGGGACATGTGTGCAAAGCTGGGCGGGGGGCAGATCGTGGAGGCTTCCGGGAAGTGGGGGGCAGACGGTCAGGTTGATCAGGGTGCTGGGCACCTGCTGACTCGGGGAGACAGAATTAAGATCTGAGAGTCCTGATGGGACAGGTCCATCTGGAGAGCGCGAGTGCAAGAGGACAGGTACACGGTGTGTTGGCATGTGTAACAGGGCTTGCCTGCAGGTTCTCGGCGGCCCGAGGCAGAGCCCGAGGCAGCCGGGTGGGACCCGCCAAGCTTTGGCGGGCATGTTCCTTTTGCGAAATTGGATTAGGCGGGCTGCGGTGTGGATTTCTAGTAAGGAGAAAGTCTGCTCAAGAAGTAGGAGGAGGGTGTTGTGCGCATGTGTGTGCTGTGGGCACAGAGCTCCTGGTTTGGGCAGGGCAAGGCCTGTTCTCCATTTTCCTCTCTTCTCCTGTATGTGATAAAAATACTGCTCTTGTTTGACAATTACCTTTTTTTTTTTTTTTTTTTTTTTTTTTTTTTTTAAAGGATGTTGCAGTCTTTTTTTTTTAATGATTTTATTTATTTATTCATGAGCGACAGAGGTGGGGAGAGAGAGAGAGAGAGAGAGAGAGAGAGAGAGAAGCAGAGGGAGAAGCAGGCTCCCAAGGAGCAGGGAGCCCGATGCGGGACTCGATCCCAGGACCCTGGGATCATGACCTGAGCCGAAGGCAGACGCTTAACCATCTGAGCCACCCAGGCGCCCTGACAATTACCTTTTTGATTAACTTTGTGTCTGGGGTTGTAGAGTTGTTTCTTTTTTTCTTTTCTTTTTCTTTTGACTATTTTGTTTTGAATATTTTATTTATTTATTTGAGAGAGAGAGTGCATACAAGCAGGGATTGGGCAGAGGGAGAGGGAGAAGCAGACTCCCTGCTGAGCTGGGAGCCCGATGTGGGACTCGATCCCAGGACCCTGAGATCATGACCTGAGCCGAAGGCATATGCTTAACCGACTGAGCCACGCAGGCGCCCCTTTTTTGACTGTTTTGCTCCTTATGATTTTCTCATCAGTGGTTAGGAGGAGAAATGTAAGTGCACCAGGAGGTGATTTCTCGTGAGAGGACTCTTCTCTCCACCCCTAAGTACATGCACGTAAACAAGAAGAACGAAGAGTAGCAACTACGTTTTCTTTCTTTGGTGGCCTGTAGTGGTTTGGTATGCCCCTGGAGGAAGGGTTGTGGAAGTAAGTGTCGATTCCTGTCCGAGTGACAGCCAGCTGGCGTCTGAAGTGACGGTCAGCCTCCTGGAAGGAATAGAGCCATTTCCCTGGCATTTTGTTCAGAGTCTGCCAGACGGCTAGAGAGCATCTCTCCCGCCACCGTGTTGCAGTGCAAGTAAACACATGCACTTCTAAGAAACGTCCTTAGCAGGGGGGTTTCTTTGAAATGTTTAAATAAAGAGCCTTCACTGTATGCTCAGTGTCTTGATTCTTCCCTCTTCCATTAGAGCAGCCCGTGTTCCTGAAGCATCCTTGAATGTTGAAACCATGGAGAGGGAAAGGCGAGCTGCGGGCGCTGGCCTGGCCCTCCCGTGGGGGTAGAGCCTGGGAGGGCACAGCTCAAACATCCCCGTCTCCACCAAGCCTCCCACGACTGAGCCGGTCTGCTGATGACTTAGCTGCCCTCTGGATCAAATGGAACCCCCTCTAACTGCCCACCTTACGATGGCGAAGAAGCAAGAGATGTGGCTCGTCCGTGAGCCGAACCGCCGACAGGGGAAGCAGCCAGTGCCTACGCCCTCCTCCCCACCAGGAGCCAGGACTCTGGAGGAGTGACTGCGTGCAGGGCAGAGACAGGGCAAGCACATGGGGAACCCAGCTCTTTTAATGCCAGAAAGGAAGGAAAGAAAAGTTAGGAAAATAAGACAACGGTGGGGGGGCGCGCTGCACAGATAAAGGAGCTAGGTTCAAGGGGGTGCCCGCTGGCTAGATCTGAGGTAGGCTGAGCACCAAGACGGTGTAGTGCGGAGATAAATCATACGCGGCAGGATAAACATGATCAGTTATTGAAAAACTAGAACTTCCAGTGTGGCCACAAATGGACAAAGAGGTGAGCAAACAATACGGTGCCGAGTAATGAAGGGTAATGTGGAGGGTGTTGGAGGGGCAGTGGCCCGCACAGGTCGGTGATGGATGTGAAACCTAGGGGACATTTTGATGAGGGACAAGGTCTTTTCATGGTCTTGCAGTATCTCCTCCCTGATGACTTATTAGCTTCAAGAGAAAAAAATAATTTTTTACCAGAGGAATTGGATAGCACTTGGCCTGGGCAGCCAAGGAGGGGCACGTGGGCCTCCCGCACCTTCAGATGAGACCCCTGGAGAAGAACACATCACCTCGGTGGTTTCTGGCTGAATTGAATCATGAGGAAACATCAGACAAGTCAAAACAGAAATGCTTTATTAATACAAAAGAGATAGGGGACGCTATTCTGAATTGCAAAGGCCACGGAAGACCAAAGCAAGCTGTGTGTTTCGGAATAATGCAGTTAAGTGCTATATGCCTGCCCCTGGACTGGATCCTGAATTGGGGGAAAGAGGCTCCATGAAGTGCATCGTGGGGTTAATTGAAGATGGCGGTAAAGTACTGGGTTTACTGCCATCTGGGGATATCCCCATTCTGAAGTGTTTAGAGGTGAAGCGCCACGAGGTCTGGCACGTACCTCCACCGGCTCAGAATCGACGCTGTGTGTATGTGTAGAGAGTCTGCAGCCAGTGAGTGGTCAGGTCCGTGGCTGCTGGGTGGTGGTAGGGGCAACTGAGTGAGGTGTGCTTGGCGTTCTTTGTACTGTTACCGTTCCGTGACTTTTCTGTAAGCTCGAACTTATTTCCAAATGAAAAGTTAAAAAGAAAAGAAGCAGCCCAGCAGTTATAACTGACTTAAAGAGAAAAGGAGGGTGTGTGGACAAGATACGTGCATTTCTTAACTATCCTGGTGTGCATGTTCTACCTTCTGCGTTGTCTGTGGTAAAAAAAACATTTAATCCTATGACCGTCACTCTGTCACTCAATGGGCAAAGCCATTTCTGTGTCTGTTGGCTGAGAAAGTATATGCAGTGCAAGGAGAAATAATAATACTGCTTTTCAGGTTGAAACCATCCTATTAGGATTTGGGGTCATGGAAGAGGGTTGGAATGGTCAAGGTGGTTCTCGTTCCTCTATGGTACTCACTGGATGAGCGGTTGTGGGAAAGTTCCCTAACCTTTGGGAACGTCAGCTCCTGCATTTAAATTGATACTTGCCTGTTCTCAAAATCCGTGGCTCAAATTTAAAAAAAGTGTGTGTGAAAGGTGTTTGTAAATAACGACGATTTTTTTCTAAAAACATTAAATTACTATTAATAGGGGCGCCTGGGTGGCTCAGCCGTTAAGCGTCTGCCCTCGGCTCAGGGCATGGTCCCAGGCTCCTGGGATCGAGCCCCGGATCCGGCTCCCTGCTCCGCGGGAAGCCTGCTTCTCCCTCTCCCACTCCCCCTGCTGTGTTCCCTTTCTCGCTGGGTCTCTCTCTGTCAAATGAATAAATAAAATCTTTAAAAAAAATTACTATTAATAGTTTTGGTTAACGACGAAAAATGGCTTTGACCGGAGGTTGCTGGAGATTTTCTTTGCTTCCGGTGGCCCTTTTCCCTTTTAAATGTCAGGAACGATGGCACAAGAGAGTTTCCTTCCCCAGTGGGCGCTTCGGTTCCTTCTAGTTTCCTCCTTTCTCATTTCCTGCTCTTATCATTCCAGGCAAAGCTCCAGTGACCAAAGAGCTATAGATCTTCTGAATTTTGAGAGCAGTGAAATAGGAGCATAGCAGAGAGCGTATGAAAGACAGCACGTAAGTCAGACTCCGCCTTTTATCCGTTTGCAGACGCGTCATGGATCCGAAGTTCCCCAGAGTCACTCTTGCTCTGTTCTGTGATTGCACATGAGGCTCTGCTGCATGGGGGGCCTCCAGGCCTTCGAGGGGCCCCAGCTCTACATCAGCCCAGGGAAGGCCAAGTCTGGTTGGGAAGGAAGGAGACAGGATTGGACTGGGAAGGCAGCACAGGCCAGGGTGTAGACGTGTGGGAAACGAAGGACCCGAACAGTAGCCTCTGCCAGGGTCGCTGAAGAGGACGGAAAGGGCGTTGTGAGCTCTCAAGTCACATAATCAATGAGGACATTTAAAAGGAAAAAGGGCCATCTGGATTCAGGATTCAGGAAAATCTCTCCTGAGTCTACACCATTTTTCACCTTTAACCAAAACTATACATCGTAATTTAATTGTTTGTAGAAGAAATTATGAGGGGAGGTTCCAGGGGCAGGGGGCCTAGGGTGCCATTTGGGGCCAGGACATTTCCTGTATTCTGGAATTGGTTGTGATGGAGGCTCTCTGTCTGGGAAGATTGTGGCTACCCAGCGTGTGCTCTGCTCTGCACTTGGACGGCCTGGGGCTGTGTCATTGGGCTTGCTGGCCTGGATGACGTGAAGGGTTTGCTCCAGAACCAGACCAGCACACCATTGCTTGTGTTGAGAAACAGCCTTGACCGAGAGTGAAAATCCCCTGCATGGGACTGCGCTCTTCCTGGTGCTGGTTGCTTTGCATCCTGAAACACAATTCCCATCTCTGTGTACATATGCAAACAGGAGAGTGCTTTGTGTTGTTTGTTTTCAGGCTGGGTAAGAAGGGTATATTGCACATAGCATTCTGCAGGTTACATTTACTCAGTTGTGTTGTTCACATTCACTTGTTGCATGTGAACCAGAGGGGCTCAGTTGGTGAAGTGTCTGCCTTCGGCTCAGGTCATGAGGCCAGGGTCCTGGGATCAAGCCCCATGTCGGGCTCCCTGATCAGTGGGGAGCCTGCTTCTCCCTCTGCACTGCCCCCCTGCCCCCGGCTTGTGTTCTCTCTCTCACAAAAATAAATAAATAAAATCTTCTAAAAAAATCTATCACATTTTTATCTGTTGCTCCACTTCCTTCCAAAATTGGGTATTTTGTTGCCAGTGTAGTGGGTATAAGATAGTATATCACTTGGTCTTAATTTGCATTTTCCTGATTAATAGTGAGGTTGAGCATTTTTCTTTTTAGTATACTTTGGAGAACAGAGTTTGTGATTTTAATGTAGACAAAATTTTCAGTCTTTTATTATATGACTACTGGCGCTTTTCTTCGTTTCTGGTTTTTTTTTTTTTTTTTTGAAATACTATCTAATACTCTCTTAACTATATGTGTTTGGTTCATTTTCATTGCTAATCTTTTTTTTTTTTGATTGATTGAAGTTTTTGTTGATTTGTGTTCTCATTCAGTGTTCTTTTCTCTGCGGGTTTGGAATGCATTCCATTTCTGTCCTTCTGTGATTACCCTGAAAGTACACTGTGCATGCTTCACGGTTTTGAAGTCAATCCGTAGTTAAGGTGTTGCCATCCCCTCTCAGAATAGTAGGAAACTCGTAGGACACCTAGTGAACAGTGTCTCCTTCTGTTCTCATGCCTTCCTTTCTGTGTTTCAGTTCTGTGTTTTGCCCGACACGTCAGACTATGGTTACCCATTAGAGACACTATGTTTAATTTCATATGTCCACCATGTCTTGCGTCTCTTCCCTTCTTTCATCCTGTACCTTTCCCCTGGTGAGAGGTGCCTCCTTCAGAATTGTCTTCCCTCAGAATCGCTAGGTCATAGCTTCTCTCGACTTTGGTTTATGTGAACATGTGTTCATGTTGCTGTCCCAGTTCTTAGCTGACAGCCACTGTCTGGCAGCATCGTGAACATACTGCTCATCGTCCTACGGCTTTTGTTGTTGCTCTTGGGAAACCACAGTAGGTCTTTCATCGTCACTCTTTGGTAAATGGCTTGCCTTATTTTGAGATCACTTACTTGTCATCGGGGCCCCGCAGTCTCCCTGCCCTGTGTCTGTGTGTGGCTTTCTGGTTTTTATACTGTTTGTATTTGTTGTGTGTTGTGTATCTATAGATTTATACCTTTCATTGGCTCTGAAAATTTCCCAGCTATTAATGCTCTGAATGCGGTCTCTCGCCCCTCTCTCTATTTGCTCCTTCTGGTTTTGATAAGTAGATGTTAGAGCTTCTCTTTTTCTTCTCTGTGTCTTTTACTTTGTAATTGGTATTTTCTTCCCTGTCCTTTCTCTCTGTTTGATTCTAGGTAATTTCTTAAGATTTAGCTTCCAGTTCAGTACTTTTCTCTTCAGTGGTGTTGAATTTTTTATTTAACCCATCCTTTGAGTTTTTAATTCCAATGATTATATTTCTTAATACTTTTAAAAAGTAATTTATTAGAGAGCATGAGCAGAGTGAGAGGGAGAAGCATGCTACCCACTGAGCAGGGAGCCTGATGTGGGGCTCGATCCCAGGACGGCTGGGATCATGACCTGAGCCGAAGGCAGATGCTTAACCACCTGAGCCACCCAGGCCCCCTATTTCTTCATCTTGAAAAGCTCAATTTCTGCTTCCAATCTGCTGAATATATTTAGTGGTCTCTTTTTTGCTTGCTCATTTTTTTTCCACCTCCATCTTTCATATCTGTAAGCAACACCAAACAGAGTTGTTCCATATTCTGCATCGGATAATGCCAATAAATCTGTGTTTGTGGCTTGTTTCCTAGTATCCATGGTGAGCTTTGATTATGTGCTCATATTTGTTTGATAATTATATAGCAGAATCCTGAGGTCTTGTTGAAATTTATGTGTGTTTGTCCTCGGAGCCAGGAGGGTGCTACAGAGCCAGGACCGTGTTCATTTCCTTTGGGAATCCTGGTCTCTGGTTGGGTTTTCTGTCCCTGCAGAAAGCGGAGGGTCTGGATGCCCCATCCCATTGCTCGTATTCACCTGGCCTCCACGGCAACTGCTGCTCTCTTCTTTGGTCAGGTTTCAGTGTGCTGTCCCTGCCATGTCTTCCTGGTGTTTGTTTCTCTAGCTGGAGCTAGCCAATGTACTAGAAAGTATTCCTAAAATTAATTTATTCAGAACCTAATTCCAGCATAGCAGATGGGCCCTTCAAATACCTAGTCCACCGTAATTTCTAAATTGGTAGTACCCAAGCAATACTTCATAGTCAGCTTTCTGTATGTGCCCTTTATCAGTTTTCTTTGACTCTTAAAACTTTACCGGGTACGTTACTTTGTTTTACCCATGGCTACAGGCTAGCACAGTAGCAGTCTCCTTGAGAGCTCATTAAACCTATATCGACACTCACATCACATACTATGGCCTTAAACTTCTGCCTGTGTTGGTTTTTTTTTTTTTTTTCCTAGTTAATCTAATGCACTCATTCTAGTTAATTTACTAATATTCGCTTCTTTGGAAAGTCAAGTCTCTTATTTTGGAATAACTCATAAGCACAGAGTTCTCATTCACCGCTCCTTTCTTTTGCTTCTCCGTGTTTACTGTTAGAGGAATCCTGGGTATAAAAGATTTAATTGTGGATCTCTGCCTGTGGATGCCTTTCTTCCTCATGCGGAGTGCAGAAAACAGGTGTTTACTGCTGTGAATTAGAGGAGGCATTGTCTCCCCAAACCCCCGACTTTACATTGCACGTCCCCTTAATAGGCACAGAAAACAGCATGATGTCTGATCTCTAAAATGTCAAGTTGCCTTGGGTGTCAGCACATGAAAACATGTTTTGTTTCAAAATGGATGCCAACCGAGATTGCTGATTTCATAGTTTTTTAATTCATTCTGCAGCAGAATAATCACCTGTGGGCCACCGCACTCTGACCCGTGTGTGTGGGTTACAGCTTTGTGATGGGAGTGCTGTGGGAGGCGTGTCTGGTCCGAAACATCTTTATGCTCTGTAGGTTGCAGGGAGGATTTTTGTAACACCAGTGTAATCATATAAAGGCAGGCACTGGAAACGTTCTCGGGAAACGCTGAGCGCCGTGGCTAGAAATATTCTGAAGGATGGCCTGTTCTACTGGCTCTGTGCTTTTCCTTGGAAACCAGAAGCATCAGATGATTCTGTGGCTTTTCCCCTCTGGACAGCAGTTACGTAGTCTATGTCCTCATGTTTTGGGTTCTTGTTGGCTGTCAGTTCAGGCGCTAGGGGAGGTTTTTGCTTTCCAAGTGGTGTGGTTAGCTGAGCACTCCAGAAGCTTCTCCCGGGGAGTGGGGCAGGAGATGCAGAAGAGCTGAGGAGCTGCCAGGAGTGGCCAGTGCTTCTCAAGGAGCCGCCGTGCAGAAGCACACACTGCCTGAGCACGCGGAGAGGGATCGAATCCCCCGTTCCGTCCCTTGTTCCTGGGCCCGGGCAGTGACTGGGTAGAGCGGCCGCTGGCCCTTTGGACTTCCCCATTCTCCCCTCTTACGGTGAATATGTGTCCTTGGGAGGCTGAGATTTGGATCATTAGCATGATTTTAACACAGTCACCCGAATGCAGTTTCTCGCTGCGAAGTCTTGACTCTGGTCCTATCAGAGCGATGCAGAGACAGCCCAGGAATGTGGTCTCTCACATGTCCTTCTCAGGGAGGGTGTGAAGAACTGGGGTTTGACAGTCTTGTCAAGATGAGTCTGCTCACCAGGCCCTGTCGTGTGACCCCAAGCAGTGCTTTGCGCCACATGCCCCATGTCTCATGACCTTGGCCCTAACCGGGCTTGTCTAGACCATGAATGGTTGGCTTCTCCTCTCTCTGACTCAGCATGGGGACACTTGGCCATTTGTAACATTTTCCTCCTTTCCCACATGAGGTAATGAACTTGTCTATTTCTAAATAAGGTTTTGAAAAGCAGGCTTATTTTTGGCACCTTCTTCTCAAACTTGACCTCCCTCCCACTCAGCAAATTCACATCCAAATGTTTGTTGTCATACCCTTTATTTGATGCCCACAGAAATGCCCACAGAATGACTTTTGTTTGTCTTTTTCTCAGTCGGGGTGTTCGGGGGTTGACAGCATGGCCTAGAGGGAGTCATACTAGGTTCGTGGGTAGCCAGACAACCTGAGTTCAAGCTGAAGTTCTGTTCACGGTCTTCATGACTTTGGTTAATGACTTAGCTTTTTCTGGGTTTTATTTTCCCACCTAATAACTACCTAATCTGTTCATGTGCTAGAGCAGTAGTTCTCAAATGTTTTGCTCTGAAGAAACCCTTTATGCTCTTAAATACAATTGAGGACCCCAAAGAGCTTCACTTATGTGCGTTATATCTTGCATTTTACCGTAGGCAGAAAAATGGCCCCCAAAGATGTCCCCATCCTAATGCCCAGAACCTGTGAATATATTACCTTATTACATGGCAAGAGAGACTGCAGATGTGCTTAAGTTAAGGATCTTGAGATGGGGAGAGGATCCTGAATGATCTGGTGTAACCAGGTAATCCCCAGGGTCCCTATAAGGGGAGGCAGGAGGGAGTTGGCAGGGTGGAAGCAGAGATTGAAGTCTTGCCGTTGCTGGAAGGGAGGGGCGCATGAGCCACGGAGCCCAGGCGGCCTCCGGGAAAGGCCAGGGGGGAGCTCAGCTCTGCCAACACCTTCATGCTGGCCCCATAAGACTCGTTTTTAGACTTCCGACCTCCAGAACTATAAAATAATTTGTGTTTTTCTAAGCCACCATTTAATTAAGTTAAATTTAAATTTAAAATATTTTAAACTGCCATTAAATTAAATTTAAATTTAAAAAGATAATTCATTTAAAAATAATGAACCATTATATGTTGGCATAGATTACTTTTTTCGGAAAAATAAAATTTTCTAACTAGTAGTGAGAAGACTACCACTGCTTTACATTTTGTAAATCTCTTTTAATTCTGCCTTAATGGGAGACAGCTGGATGCTCACCATCAGCTTCTGCCTTCCGTCTGTTGTGGCATCAGATGTCACGTAGCCTCTAAAAACTCCCCTATATGCTCACGAGAGAGTGAGCATTAAAGAGGCAAATTGTATCTTAGTGTTATTATTAAAATGGTTCTGGACCCATGGATTACCTAAAAGGGGTGCGGGGTCTCCCAGGGGTCCCCAGACCCACTTTGGGAACTTCCAGGCTAGAACGTCGCCCCATGGCTGCACCTAGCTGCAGAAGATGCTGGGAGCTATGGTTCTTACGCTGGGCACCAGTTACAAAAGTGGGGGTTCTGTTATTAAGAAAGAAAGGGAGAATGGACATTAAGGGATATTTAGGAGTCTCAAATTCTTATTATATCGGAGTTCGATGCACATAGTAGGTAGATAATCACCAAAATGTTGGTTTCTGTTCTTGCTGGGAAAGATGGGCATTTTGCTTCAACTGCATCCTTTAGAAATATCTGTGACAGGGCACAATGGTCCGTAGGCAGAGGCATAATTGCAGTGAATTGCATTTTTAGCATTTGTAGATAAATTATATAAGACATCTTTTGTTTGGTGCTCACAGGCAGCTTTTTGATATCTTGTTTGGGTCTTTTGAACTTAACAATATGCTTCCTTTCCTTGGGTAGGAGGAAATGTGGAATTGAAATGAGATTCAGACTAGCTTTGATTCATAGTTATTCTTCGTGGGTTTGAAAATACAGGGGGTGTGACATTTCCTCTGGGTCATTCTGTAAACAGTTCCTACTGATCCCTGGCAGTGTTCCGTGGCCGAGGAATAACCCAGTTCCAGTTTCTGATGTGAAAGAGCAGTTAGGAATATGTGTGCTCCAAAGCTTATATTTTTAAAAGATGTGTACAAATACAGTTAAAATGGTTGGGGCTTAAGTGGCTTAATTTTGAGCTTAATATGAGGCTCAGTATCGATCTCACTAATTGATGACTGTGTTTAATGCATTCTTAGCACTGTCCTCATCTTTAAGTCAATTATTGTAACACATTTTGGGCTAGTGAGAGCCTGGGAGATACTTTTACATCTCAGTGTGTGGTCTTGAACTATTATCCCAAACCCCTGGGGTGGGAGCGACTTTGTGTCTTTCACGCTTTGGATTGTCCATTTGCCAGATGAACTGGCCGGGAAGGGGAGTTTGGGCGTGGGATGGAGGGCAGTACAGAAGCGGCATAGACGGTAATTTTAGAGCCTAGAGCACATGTCGGGGGAAGGTGCCCTTGTCGGGGAGCCCCACCGGGGTGGGTGCTTTGGGGGCCAGAGGCCCACACCGGTGTCTGGTGAGCTTTCTGAGCTGGAGCTGAGAAGAGCAATTTTCCTTGCTTCGCTGTTTTTCTCAGTGGAATCCGTAGTGAAAACAGAGAGACTGAAAGCACTTTGGTGTAACTTGAACTTGTGGGACCGGAGGCCTGCCGGTCCTTAGCAACTTGCATCGGACAGCTCAGGGTCTTCAGCACCCAGCATCGTCATGATAGCATTGGTTACCTGTGTATGGGCACGACAGAGAAATTGTAAGTGAAACCAGTGGAAGGGTGACCTGTTAGTTTTTGGATATATTTTGGGTCATGATTACCTGGTGGTTTTCCACGTCACACCAGCTATCCCTGAGATTCTCTGGGTCTTCCAGAAGGGGAGAGTGTGTCTGGCTGCCGTGTCCTCCCCTCTTCTCTTCAGGGGGGCTTACGGTCACGACCACTGGTCCCTGGTCTGCCGACGGGCGGCAAAAATCACAGTGCTAGCTAAGAGAAGGCTGTGGTTACAAGCCGTGTAGTGATTTATTGCAACAGCTAGTGGTTTTGAAAGTATGGGCTGGAATAATTTTCTGATACTTTCAAATAATTGCAATACAATTAGGATTGCAAAAGAAAGAGTGTTTTGATGTGGGAGTGCCTACATTAATTAGTAAATGTGAACGCATTCTATGTGTAGGAGGCCCGACTAGTTCAGGGCCAAGAGCAGGGTCTTATGTGTCTCCGCAGCTCCTCAGCATTTCTTTTCTTTTTTTTTAATAATTTTTTATTGTTATGTTAATCACCATACATTACATCATTAGTTTTTGATGTAGTGTTCCATGATTCATTGTTTGTGCATAACACCCAGTGCTCCATGCAGAACGTGCCCTCTTTAATACCCATCACCAGGCTGACCCATCCCCCCACCCTCCTCCCCTCTAGAACCCTCAGTTTGTTTTTCAGAGTCCATCGTCTCTCATGGTTCGTCTCCCCCTCCGACTTACTCCCTTTCATTCTTCCCCTCCTGCTATCTTCTTCTTTTTTTTTTCTTAACATATATTGCATTATATGTTTCAGAAGTACAGATCCGTGATTCAACAGTCTTGCACAATTCACAGCACTCACCATAGCACATACCCTCCCCAATGTCTGTCACCCAGCCACCCCATCCCTCCCACCCCCGACCACTCCAGCAACCCTCAGTTTGTTCCTGAGATTAAGAATTCCTCATATCAGTGAGGTCATACGATACATGTCTTTCTCTGATTGACTTATCTCACTCAGCATAACACCCTCCAGTTCCATCCACGTCGTTGCAAATGGCAAGATCTCATTCCTTCTGATGGCTGCATAATATTCCATTGTGTATATACACCCCATCTTCTTTATCCATTCATCTGTCGATGGACATCTTGGCTCTTTCCACAGTTCGGCTATTGTGGACATTGCTGCTATAAACATTGGGGTGCACGTACCCCTTCAGATCCCTACATTTGTATCTTTGGGGTAAATACCCAGTAGTGCAATTGCTGCATTGTATGGTAGCTCTATTTTCAACTGTTTGAGGAACCTCCATACTGTTTTCCAGAGTGGCTGCACCAGCTTGCATTCCCACCAACAGTGTAGGAGGGTTCCCCTTTCTCCACATCCCCGCCAACGTCTGTCGTTTCCTGACTTGTTCATTTTAGCCATTCTGACGGGTGTGAGGTGGTATCTCATGGAGGTTTTGATTTGGATTTCCCTGATGCCGAGCGATGTTGAGCACTTTTTCATGTGTCTGTTGGCCATTTGGATGTCTTCTTTGGAAAAATGTCTGTTCATGTCTTCTGCCCATTTCTTGATTGGATTATTTGTTCTTTGGGTGTTGAGTTTGATAAGTTCTTTATAGATTTTGGATACTAGCCCTTTATCTGATATGTCATTTGCAACTATTTTCTCCCATTCTGTCGGTTGTCTTTTGGTTTTGTGGACTGTTTCTTTTGCTGTGCAAAAGCTTTTTATCTTGATGAAATCCCAAAAGTTCATTTTTGCCCTTGCTTCCCTTGCCTTTGGCGATGTTTCTAGGAAGAAGTTGCTGCGGCTGAGGTCGAAGAGGTTGCTGCCTGTGTTCTCCTTTAGGATTTTGATAGACTCCTGTCTCACATTGAGGTCTTTCAACCATTTGGAGTCTATTTTTGTGTGTGGTGTGAGGAAATGGTCCAGTTTCATTCTTCTGTATGTGGCTGTCCAATTTTCCCAACACCATTTACACAAGAAGAGACTGTCTTTTTTCCATTGGACATTCTTTCCTGCTTTGTCAAAGATGAGTTGACCATAGCGTTGAGGGTCCATTTCTGGGCTCTCGATTCTGTTCCATTGATCGATGTGTCTGTTTTTGTGCCAGTACCATACTGTCTTGATGATGACAGCTTTGTAATAGAGCTGGAAGTCCGGAGTTGTGATGCCGCCGGCTTTGCTTTTCTTTTTCAACATTCCTCTGGCTATTCCGGGTCTCTTCTGGTTCCATACAAATTTTAGGATTATTTGTTCCATTTCTTTGAAAAAGGTGGATGGTATTTTGATGGGGATTGCATTGAATGTGTAGATTGTTTTAGGAGAATAGGTATTAATTCTTCTTGAAATGTCTGATAGAATTCCCCTGGGAAGCCATCTGGCCCTGGGCTTTTGTTTGTTGGGAGATTTTTGATGACTGCTTCAATTTCCTTAGTGGTTATAGGTCTGTTCAGGTTTTCTATTTCTTCCTGGTTCCATTTTGGTAGTTGATACATCTCTAGGAATGCACCCATTTCTTCCAGGTTATCTGATTTGCTGGCATAGAGTTGCTCATAATATGTTCTTATAATTGTTTGTATTTCTTTGGTGTTGGTTGTGATCTCTCCTCTTTCATTCATGATTTTGTTGATTTGGGTCATTTCTCTTTTCTTTTTGATAAGTCTGGCCAGGGGTTTATCAATCTTGTGAATTCTTTCAAAGAACCAGCTCCTAGTTTCGTGGATCTGTTCTACTGTCCTTTGCTCCTCAGCATTTCTAACAGCTTCATTCACGACTGCCCCAAGCTGGGAAACACTAAATCCTTCTTCAAGTAGTGGTGGGTGCGTGAGCTGGGATGTCTGTCAACGGAATGCTAACTCAGCAGTGACAGGGATGCACAGTTATTGGAATGAGTCTCATGTGCATTATACGTTTTGGGAAAGAAGCCAAACTCAAAAAGGTACATCCTGTGTGCCTCTCCAGGGTCCATGCTGTGTGATCCCATGTCTCGTGACGTTCTGCACAAGGCTGGAGGACAAGGGCAGAAGACGGAAGAGTGGTCGTGAGCGGGCAGGGAGGATGGACTTACAAAGGGCAAAAGGAGCTCTTTGGAATAAATGAAATGTTCTGTATCTTGACGGTGGAGCTGATTACATGACTCTGTGGTTTGGACAAAAGTCAGAGAGCTCTGCCCTGAAAAAGGTGGGTTCCTGCATAAATTACACCTGAAGAGATCTAACTTTAAGACGAAAACAGCACCAGCAACAAAAATAAGTAATGACGAGCTTTGGTTTAACACCCACGAGGATGGCCGTGTCTGCCGCTTGTCTATGATTGGATGGCATGCGCTGGGTCCTCCGTTGTACAGGGCGGCTCATCGGGACGCTGCAGTGTAGCCTCTTGGGGAGTCTGGACTCCACCATTCCCACAGAGGTGGGTGCTCTAGTATTTGTTAGACCTGGAGGTTAAAACAAGAGCTTCTCTGCTGGAGCGTTAGCGGAGACAGCTGGAGGCACGTGTCACCATGTGAACATTTAATCAGGTGTCACTCTGTCTCCTCTCCGGGCTCCTTCGACGCTAAAAGTGTCATTAATAGGGGGCCTGGGTGGCTCAATCGGTTAAGTGTCTGCCTTCAGCTCAGGTCATGCTCTCAGCGTCCTGGGATTGAGCCCTGATTCGGGCTCCCCACTCAGCGGGAAGTCTGCTTGCTCCCTCTGCTTGTGTGCTCGCGCGCGCTCTCTCTCTCTCTCTCTTGCAAATAAATAATAAAATCTTTTTTTTTTTTTAAGATTTTATTTACTTATTTGACAGAGACACAGCAAGAGAGGGAACACAAGCAGGGGGAGTGGGAGAGGGAGAAGCAGGCTTCCCACAGAGCAGGGAGCCCAATGCGGGGCTCGATCCCAGGACACTGGGATCATGACCTAGCCGAACGCAGACGCTTAACGACTGAGCCACCCTGGCGCCCCTAGATAAAATCTTTAAAAAAAAAAAGTGTCATTAATGGAGCGGACGAGGTTTTGCATTGTTTTCCATCTCAGCTGTAGTAACTGTGCTGTGATCTCCCCACCCGCCACGGATTACAAAATGTCCCGTTAGGTTCAGTGTGGTGGGAGGAGGGAGGGCTGATCTCGGCGCGACTGCCCGTAGTCTAATTTAAATATAACTTCCAAGTGTTGGCAGCCAGAACTGGAAGATTCAGACTGGAAATTAGATCTGGAGCTGTGAAGCAGTGCCTCTCAATAATCAACGGCCTTTGTAAATCAAAGTCAAAAGTTGATTCTGAAAGGGGATTTACACAGTGAACGCTTGGCTGTGACTTTGGGGAGTGACCTGTCCAGGGCCTGCTGGCGAAGCAGACAGGTGGGTAATGCCTATCGGATGACAACAGGTTTTTCCCAGCAGAAGACTCCTCGTTAATTTGAAACCGGTGCTTCCTAGATTGGTTTGGCATTAGTGCAATCCAGTAATCATTTCTGTCAGGCAAGCCCTTACTAATCATCCTCCTGTTAGGAGGGAGCAGTTGGTTGGCACAGGCCCTGGTCCCAGGAAGCTCCCCATCCCCCAGGCTCCGCCAGGCCCCGCACAGCCCCGTAAATCCCGCCATGGCGGAGAGCCCGGGGGAGGAGGCCCAGACCCCGAGGGATGACGCTTGAGGTAGGCCTTGATGTGTGGGTAGGATTTGGTCTGGTGCAGGAAAGAGAAACCCGGCACCCTTCAGGCAGAAGGAGCTGAATGCTGTGGGGAAGCCTTTTATTATTTTTTTTATTAATTTTTTTTTCCAACTTCATTGAGAAACATGAAAGCTCTTGTGGTCAGGGAGTCATGACCTGAACACTGGGCAAAGAATTTCTTCCTTCCCTCCGTGCCTACATAGGAGTTAAAGTAAAAGCATTGCATTTATAGTAAATATTCAGAGCGTCCAAAAAGATATAAAATTATAAGTCATTTACCCCCCCTTTCCCTCCGCATCTCTTTCTCTTGCTCTCGTCCTTAACTACTGTAACGTTCCTATTGTTAAGCACACGTGTATTATGCTTCTGTGGATCAGAAGCCCGATGTGGGTCTCACTGGGTTAAAATCAACATGTCAGAGGCTTCGGGCCTTGCCCGCCTTCTGCCATTTTTCTTTGGTTTGTGGCCTCTTCCTCCATTGTGTCTATGACCACTCCTCTGTCATCAAACCCTGGACAGGGGCTCTGATTTTAAGGACCCATATGATTCCTGGAGAATCCTGGATACGCATGGCACCTCAGTATCCTCAATTGATCCCATCTGCAAAGCCCCTTTTGCCTTGTGAGCTAATATATTTATAGTTCCGGGGGGGGGTTAGGATGTGAACATGGGGGCATTACTTTGCCCCCATCTCCTCCTACCCTTCTTTTTTTTCCCCTCCCCGCTGGTAAACTATTTGGACACCAAAGTTAGTATACAAAATTTATTTTTATCCATTTGATCAGTATGTCCAGTTGTGTACCTTAAACTTCGTTCCTTTTATTAGCCCCCACCTTTAAAGCTCGACAAGAGTATTCTAGTTAGCTGCTATTACTTTTTTTTTTTTTTAAAGGTCACAACCAATGCTGGAGTGACTGTCATCGGGCATATATCCTGACACATGTTTCCGCACATGTCCATACGGAAGGTATACTGAATTGCTGGAATAAAAGTGTCCGTGAGTGGTTAATGTTGAAAGAAGACTATGAGGGATTAATCAAAGGGCAGAGGAATGTTGATGCAGAGAGGAAGTTCTTCAAGTGCATTAGGGAAGGAAGCAAGCATTCACTTACGGTTTATTTTGTGCTACTCACGTGCTAGTGGACTGACTTCCCCTTTCTCACTTGCTGTCTCACTGTGACACGGGCGAGCTGTTGTTGACCCGTTTGTTGAGGAGGGAAGTGAGCCATCAAGGCTCAGTCTGCAGACCGCAACCCACTGCCAACGCTGGGGACACTGCCCGTGTCAAGGACGCTGGGGTCCCCTTCTGTCCCCTACATCTCGGTCCTCAAGTGTGAGCAGCAGAATGGTGGGTCTTTTAATTCTCCTAGATTGTTACGCTCTTTAAATGTTTGAGGGGCTCTTACGGACATGCTTATGTGATTTTTACTTAAAAAAAACTCACCGGATGATCATGCAACTCTGTTTTTCTTTTTTTCTTAAACTTTATTTATTTAAGTCATCTCTATACCCAGCATGGAGCTCCAGCTCATGACATGGAGATCAAGAGCCGCATGCTCCACTGACTGAGCCAGCCAGGCGCCCCATGGTTACGGTTTTAGGTAGAGCATTGCACGCGGCACCCTGTGTGGTCTGAAGTCCGACGTGGCCAGGGGCCCTTGGCTGAGTGGCTGGGCTGGGGGCTTGCGCCGGTGTGGGGGTGGGGGGCCATTCCTGATGGGATCTGTTGTGGGGCTTCAGCTGGCCCCGTCCAGTCTCCGGCTGAGCCGCGGTCTGGGGCCCCTGGTCAGGACAGAAGTTCTCCTGGGAGGTGCCACTTGGGCACTTAGTGTATTGGGGTCGAAGCCCCTGAGGATGGCAGAAGGCCATTTAGGCCTGTTCCTCCAAGAAAGCCCTAAGCACACCTCACTGCTGGCGTGGTCTGGCCTGGCAGGCCGTGTGGTGGCTGGTGGCCACGAGCCGGCTAATTTGGGGAAGAGTGAGAGGCGGTTGGATGCCACAGTAAACTGATTTGGGTACAGGTGACTCCCCCGGCTCAGGCCTTCCTCCCCTCTCTTGTACAGAAGGGATCGTGCGAGCAAAGTTGTGTTGATTGCCACTCCCAAGGGAGCGGTGTTCTGGACAGGAGTGTCAGGGCCCTGGCTGCTTCCCCTGCAAGCACGGCTGGCCGGGGCCCAGGGCCTTGGTGTCCCCGGGCTTCTGGGCTCAGCAGGGCTGTGTGGGTGTGCAGGCCAGGGGCTGCCTGTGTAGGCTCAGCCCAGGGGCAGCTGCGAGAAAGGAGAGGGATAGGTCCTTCTGTTTTGCTTTGGCTCCTCTCTAGAAGCTTCCGTTGGGTCTTTGTAATGTTACAGGGTTCCTTAGGCCAGCTAGACGTGGGGCATGTACGCTGAGGGCCTCAGGGACCTCCTGCGAGGGGAGGTCCTGACGGAGGGACAGGGATGGAGCCTTCGGCTGTGTGATCTTGTGCCGGTCACGGCCGCTCTCCGGGCCTGTCGGCGGGGGCCTTGGGCTTGAGCAGCGGAGCCAGCACTTGGTAAAGCCCCTTGCGGTATGGGGACACTGCGCGCTGATCACCGTGCTTTGCCGAGATTTTGGAGTCTGACGGCTGCTTCTGGTTCGTGGGTCGCAGCAGTTAAGAGCTCTGCGAGCCTGAGCCCGTGACGTCCCCGTCTTCCCTGCTGGTCCGAGGCGGGGTCAGGTCATGTGGCTCTTGCAGGGGTGCAGTTGGGGTAAGCGGGAGCACGTGCGAGCAACGCACTTGGCCTGGTTGGCGTCCAGCTGGCGGATGGAGGCCGCCACTCACGTGGGAACCGCGGGCTGTGTGCAAGCGTTTTATGTCCTGCCGGAGTGAGCGCCTCCCCTAGCTCTGATTTTTTTAAAAGTCTGATAACCGTGTGCCAGCGGGACGTCCTGTCGCCCCAGGGCCTGCTGTTCCTCCAGCTCCTTTTCACTGGCTCCTGGAGGACTGTCTGTCCTGGGCTGTGAGGCTCCAGGAGTGGACACTTCTGCTTGCTGGGCATCCCGTGACAGGCTGACCTTGTCACATGCGGTGAAACTGAGAGCACACCCACTTGGGACCTCGTTATTTTACCACGGCCTGTTACTAGGACCGGAGGGGGGCGCGAGGCGTAGACGACACAGTGGGAAAATGCAACGGTGCGTTCTCCTGGACAGAGAGCACAGGGGAGCTGAGGCGAAGGCGAAGTCTCTTCCCAAGTAGTTTTTGAACTCTGCTGTTTTTGAGGCACTGGAGATGCCAAAGTGAGTTCAGCCAAGGTGGTCCTTGCCATGGAGATGGTTGGGAGCTTCCAGGGGTGGGGCAGATCTTGAATCGCAGAAACGGGGCATCAGAGGTGTGCACTGTGCGGTCTGCAGGGATGCGGGTCAGGAAAGCCACGTGGCAGTGACTGTGAGCTGCAGGGATGACAGAGAGGGATGCTGGGGAGATGGGGAAGGTCTCCCCAGGCTGAAGGGACACCAGCAAAGGCCCTGGGGCAGAAAGGAGCTAGGCACGTTAGAGAAGCTGAAGGAAGGCTAGTGAGCTCTGGGAAGGGGCTGGGGGGGTGGGGAATGATCAGAGAGGCGCGCAGGGCTGGCCTGTGCCTGCAGGGTCTGGACATGAAGGAGGGTCCAGATTTCATTCCAGAGAGCCGTGGGAAGCATGGAGCTGTTTAGAGAAGGCTGTGACATGGTTACACGTGCCTTAATTTTAAAAAACGACCCTGGCTTCTTAGTGAATAGGCATGGGGGCTGGGAACCTAAAGGACATGGGGAGACAGGTGTAGAGCTTCTGCGGTCATCCAGGCTTGTGAGGACAAGGCCTTGCGTTGCTCAGGGAGGGACTGGAGATGAACATGGAGGAGGTATGGTCTACATGACCGGCTGATTGGATGGGGAGGTGTGGAGCTGCCAGGAGAGGAGTGGCGCCATCTAGGCAGAGAGAAAATTGGGGCATTTGTCGTTTGGATGGGAGAGTATCTGCTGCACATTCTCCTTCCCCTTTGGGGACATGCTCCCCATGGATATTGTGTAGCTTTGCTCCCCATCTCCCTGGGGGCTCTGCTCAGAGGGCCCCTTATGGGGAAGACCTTTGGGACCACGGCAGCCACATCTGTCCTGCCCCTGCTTTGTTTTGCTTGCAGGCCAGTGAGGGCTGACCAACAGCTTATTTGTTCTTTGCTTACAGTACTTATATCCTCTAGTGGGATGTGAGCTTCTTGAGGGCGGGGGTTTTTAATCTGTGTTATTCTGGTTGTGTCCATAGCATCTAGGACAGTGCCTGGCACATAGAAGGCCGTCCGTAAGTACTTGTTGAAGGAATCGTGACTTTGATTTGGGTTCTGGTTTTTGTGTCCTTTTCAAACTTGATTGACTTGTAATTAACCTGAGGCCAGAAAGAGGTTGGGCGGTGGGGCGGGGGGTGATATTTTGATACTCTACTGCTCATTTGATATGTCAACACTTTTTTTTTAAGGCAGGATGAGCAAAAACATTTGATTTTTTTTTTTAAATTCAGTGTTAGGTTAGATGTGATCGAGGAAAGCAACCACGAAAATGTTTGAATATCACGTATTTTTTGTTCTTTACTAGTGATTTGTAGACACCTATATCAGCTCTCAGTCTGATATATTGTTCAGATTTGGGGGCTAAATTACAGCACCTTGCCCTTCCTCTAAGCTAATTGCTAGTTTTTCTCGGAGGGTCCATTGGCCTTTGATGCCTCCTTTATACTTTCTGGGGAAAGGTATGGAGGCTAGGACCAAAACTCCCTGAGAGAGAAATCTGAGAGGAGCACGGGATAAAAACCTCCTGTTAGAGAGAGAGCGGTGGATCTCTGGGTCGCTACATAGCTAGCAATTTGAAAGGACTGAGAGTTCAGAAATGTTTTCCTAAATCGTTACGACTTTTTGGGCATCAGTCAACTGCTCTTCCTTGTGAAACAGGAGCAGGAACTATGCTGTGAAAGAGGAGGCAGTGTATGGAATGGTTCTGAGTGTAGCTGTCAGAGCCTGAACACCCCCCTGCCCCCCTTCATCCACTGGTTGTGTAGCCCTGAACAAGTCACGTAACCCATTTCTCTAAAATGGGCATCACCAAAATTGTATTATGATTTGAGGGGCTGGGAGAAGACAAATATTCATTATTGTTACCATTTATAAGCTAACATAATTGATGCTCTTGCTAAGTGGAATTTAAAGGTGGAATGCTCTTAAAGAGAGCTAAGTGTTATGGTGTATCATTGGTCCAATCCAGTGTTCCCCAAACTTGCCCGAGCATAAGAATCTCCTCAGGGTGCTTGTTAAAAGTAGAGATTCTCAGGCACCACCCAGGCTTGCTGAATCAGATCTCCAGAGGAGGGGCCTGGGAATCTTGCTAGGTGGGCAGGGTGGTGACACACTGGGATTTTGTGAGCCCGTCCTTGGTTGCAAAATTCTGCCTGGTGGATTCCAGGTATGTGTTTATGCTTGTCAGATTGTGTCCCAATTTTTAGATAGGAAATATGGTCACTGTTCATATAGGCCACCTCATTTAGAATCTTCCTTAGTCAGAGCAGATAGAACATGCTTCTGGGTTCCCAGGAACATGAGAGGATGTGTAGTTGTGGTTTTGGCGTAACTTAACTCAGCTTTCTTGGCCTTCGTTCTTTCTCTTTGTAAAACCTGTATGATCTTAATAACTTGCCGTGTTAAATACATAGAGCAACAGAGTCAGTATATCCTGACAGCTGTCTGTCCTCCTGAGTCTCTGCGGCCTCAGTCACTCTGGGCTGTCAGGATGACAGTGCCTGTGGAACAGTACATGCACATGGAGGTGACCCCCAGGCTTTGTTCGGCTTCGTTCTTTTCCTCCTCTGAGGGCTGGGAACCAGGAAGGAACATTTCACTTGACTGCACTTAGGACAGCATGTTCTTAATCAACTGTTCTGGAAAAACAGCATTTTGTTGTTTCCACACAAGCCCGCAAGGTCATTTCCCCTCTCTGCCCAGGCAGTAGCTAATCATTTCCCTCTCAGGGACAGGGCACATGAGCATCTGAGACTTTTACTCGGAGGGCTGAGCCTTCTGCAGACCTCTGGGAGGAGTACAGGACTCTCATTTTTCAGTAAGGTGGCACTCCCCACCCAGCCGGGGCTAGGGTGGTAGTTCTCTCACGGGGCTTTAGGAAGGGTTGAAGAATTTCCCCGGCAGCCATTGTTTGTATGGGCCATGGTTTCATGCTGGTCTTTTACTTCACCTCATTTCAGGTTGGACTCAGCTGTATCCATTTGCATTGTCTTGGGAGAAATTGATTTGTGCTGAGAATCTTTATTTGGATGATACGTTCATTTTCACACCTGTGACAGATCAACCCACTTTTTGGAGCTGTTGTCAAGATTGCAGAGTTGATGTATATTTATAAATTTGCACATTTTTACTTCCTTAGAAAAAGTTTGTGAGTTCTTGAGGGCATCTGCCTAAATACGTTGAAAGTGAAGGATCTGGAGATTGAAAGACAGGTATTTCTTCCTTTTTTCCACTGCCCTCATGTTCTCAGGTGACAAAGTTTTGGCTCTGCACAGTATCAAGTGGCAGAATCCTAAAATTTTAGTGAATTTAAAAACAACTCATCAGGAAAATGTGAAATGTGGGCAGGTATTTGTTGGTCTGTGGACAAGCCTGAGCGACGAAGTCTTCCAGTTAGAAAGGGCCGGAGGTGGGTCTGTGTGCGACCTTTGCTTGCTTGTCTCCCGTGGGCGGATAGCAGGAAGCAGATCCTCAGTGGGGACTCCCCCCTAGCCCCCTTGGGGATGACGGGGTGAGCCTAGGCCTACAGCTTTCCTTCCCGGCTTTTCTTGCTGGTCTGGCTTTCTCTTGCTTCCCTTACTTGTAAATCATCTTGGTGTGGGGAAAAGCCGGAGGTGGAAATTCCATCGTGTTATAGGCAGGAGAGATGATGACGGGAGGGGTTCTGTTCAGTCGTAGCCGCAGATGGAGGTCTTGGGACGTGCGTTAGATGTCTCTCTATTGCACATACAGTTCTCGGAAATAAAGACACGGTCTCTGTCCACAAAGCAAGCCCTCTGCCCAAAGGAACAAATTTAAGAAAACCCCAAAACCCAATTCCTCTCTTCCCCAAGCAAACACACGTACAACAAAAATGGACAATGAAGCAACATGTGCAACTCTAATTTCATTAAATACCCATACTTAAAATTGTAAGCGTTTATGTAATTATGTCTAATCATCTAAGAAATTAGTCTTAAGATTTTTTTGTTTAAGATTTTAATGATGCCACGCATTTGAATATCTCACCACATTGTCTGACGTCTTTGAAAGTGGGATTCCTATTTCAGCCTCCTTTGGAAACTTGTGCGGCACCAAACACAGGACAGAGCACCTTACCAGGTTTTAGAAACGACTTGTTGAATTGCACTGAAGCATGACTCAGTCCATCTGTGTGGGTGGAATTAGGCTCCACTTGCTTGTGGGTGTCCACATATTCATGATGTTTATTTACAAGCTGTTTTAGCTCAAGAAATGCCTGCTAATTTTTCTCCGTCTGTGTGTGAATCATAGAATTACCTCTGCAAATTAATTTCCTTAATTAACCCAGAGAAGAGGGAAAACTCAAACATGTTTCATTAGGTGCTCTGCTTAGGATAATTAAAACAAGGTAACAAAGTACCTTTGTATTTAATACATAATTTTGTCTAAAAATGATGTATAAAACATGTACTTGTCAGTAGTTGCCACTTAATTTTCAGATAATTTAGGACCCTGTTTTCATTTGTGTTAGAATGGTAGAATCTGTAGGGGCGCCTGGGGGGCTCAGTCAGTTAAGCTCTGCCTTCGGCTCAGGTCATGATCTTGGGGTCCTGGGATGGAGCCCCGCATCGGGCTCCCTGCTCAGCGGGAAGTCTGCTTCTCCCTCTCTCTCTCTCTGCCCCTTGCCCTGCTCCTGCTTTTTCTCTCTCTCTAAGAAATAAATAAAACCTTAAACAGAAAAGCAAAGCAGATTGGATTTACAGAAGAGATGAGACCTATTGGATTTTATTCTACTCTTCCCTATTACCTCTGTTGATGTATTTTTATCTTTGTAGATTGGGGAATTCGATAAGGAATTCAGTAAGCAGGAAGTGTCCTACTGTTTTAAAGTAAGGTTTAGAGGCGCCTGGGTGGCTCAGTCGGTTAAGTGTCTGCCTGTGGCTCAGGTCATGATCTCAGGGTCCTGGGATCGAGTCTCGAATCGGGCTTCTTGCTCAGCGGGGGGTCTGCTTCTCCCTCTGCACCTCTCCTCCTGCTGTCTCTTTCTCTCTCACACAAATAAATAAAAACCGGGGCGGGGGAGGGGGGAAGGAATGGTAGCATTTGTAGGCAAGATTCCTTCCCTGGGTCCCGTCCTCAGCACTGAAAACCCGTCTTGGGAGGTGCTGTGATGGACAAGGAAGAGGGGCTTCCCTTGGTGCAGGAATGCGGGCCGAGGCCAGGCACGTTTGGGGAAGTGTAGGTGTTCTTACCAGAGCACAAGTCACAAGAGAGGAGGACAAGAGACGACTCTGGCAAGGCTGGGTTACTCTGTGCGGATCCCGGCTGTCGGCAGAGAAGGCTTGATTTACTCTTTGTGCCCTAAGTAGGAAGTGACGAGGCCCAGTTTCTGCTGGGGGAAGACCTCTTCTGCACTGTGCTGGCTAGAGGACTGGAGTTCCCAGCCCTCCCTGCGCCTGTCTCTGCTTCATTCCCCGGGAAGCACTGGTCACCAGGGCACAAAGTGTATCTTTATTTATTTGCTTGCCCACTGCCTGCCTTTCGTCCGTCCTCAAGGACAGGGATGTCGGTTTCCCCACTGCCATCTCCAGCATCGCCAGAATGCCTGGCAAGTAACAGGTGCTCAGCAAATATTGATTAACCAATCAACTGCAGAGGTCAGTTTCTGAAATTAAAGTATGTCATTGTTCTCCCCACTAATTTAGTAATTGATTTAGAGAGGGAAAATTAGGATCAGTTCAGTGTGGGAAATGGACAACAGCTTAAACGGGGGGGTGAAAGTTAACATCACCAGTGAGGGCCAGTGGGTATCACGTGGCCCTGGATGTGATGGTCTTACGTCATACCCCAGCCAAGAACGTGGCATCGGAATGGGATCCCGAGGAAACACTGGATGCACAAAGGATATGCTCTGAAATAACTGGTCAGCGTCACCACGGGCTGGCTTAGGATTGGTCAAGGAGTTCTTCTAAAAACGGGCTGATTTCCCGTGCTAAATCTTGAACCAATGGTGAAAGATGAAAAGTTACATACCCATATACCATAGTTACTGAAATTAGAAAGAAATTTAAAGCATTTTAACGCAACAGTGGTTGAAACGGTTTCTGGCTAAACCCAAACTAATGCCATTATCGGGGCATCTCTGTGTTTCCCACTTCTTTGGGTTCATGGGAGAAAGAGGTTAACATGAGCTTACAGAGATGGAGAGCTGCCGACGGTGCAGAAACCCAAAGCCAGTATCACGATTTCAGTTTTGGAGTGTTATCTTACATGAACATTTCTCTATGCGTCAAAATTTTAAGGAGTAATTTAAATGCATTGTAATATTAGTGGGATCTGAATCCGAATCCCTATGAGGTTAAAAGTGTTAATAACCATAAAGTGCTTAGAAAAATGCCCGGTGGACACGTACATATATAAGGGGTCTAGAAGTGTTTTCCATGGTGAATTAGCACCCTTTCAGTTGAACTTTTATCTTTAAATCCATTTCTATTTATTTGATTTGCTTAAAGGTGAAGTACACGTATATCAGCCTCAGGTTCCCAAATATTTTACCTTTCACTGTGAGTTATTAGTAAATCCATAGGAACAGAACTAACAGCACTTATTTGGTGGGAGTTTGCATTAAATGATTTCTGTCTTCCCCTCAAGTTCTGTGAATTTATAAGAGATGCCAGATAAAGGTGCAAAATAAAAGATCCCCAGATAGGCTTGTTTCTTTAATACAGGACTTGATTTTGCCAAAGCCACACATTTGAAAGAGCCATCTGACATTGACTCTTTATTAACTGAGAGAACAGAGAGAAACAATCTTGTCTCACAATGTTCTCTACCTTTCTGCTATAACTAGATTAGATATAATTTAAAATAGGTGCCAAGTTCTCATCACCACTTCAATGACAGCTTTGAGGCTTGAGAAAATGTGTGAATTACACAGAACAGGCTTACTGCATCAACGGGAGGAAAGGATATGCAGGTATAAAATGCTAACTACGAGATCTTTTTGTGATCTACGTTTTAGTGGCATTCCGGTAGTCACGAACCATTCCCCTCGTCACCTGTCCTTCTTTCAGGGCTGATGAGGCCTGGGCCAAGTGCATAATCCAGTTCTGTAATGTAATTCTCCCGACACCTTCTAGAACCGAGTGTTTCATAGGTGAGTAATTTATGAGCTCAATTTCATTAATGAGTAAACTGAAGTTGAGAAAAGGCACTTTACCCGTCTCAGAAGTGGTACTTTCAGATTGGAATACAGGGTGATTTTGTGTCCAAAGTTTTCTGTTTTTGTTTTTTGGGGGTTTTGGTTTGTTTTTTAAATCTTAGCTGCTCTGTGAAAATTACCTCTCAGAATTACTTCTCAGCATACTTACGAGAAACAGGTTTGTTAACATTCTTAACCAACTGCATAAGTGAGACAACAATTTAGTTCAGTTAACCAGTTTTAAAGTTTGAAAAATCAAGCATTGCCATTAGGATGGGTACCGTAAACCAACCAACCCAGAAAATGTAAATGTGGGTGAGACTGTGGAGAGATCCCAGAACCTCAAACTACGATGATGGGCATGGAATGGGGTTTGCTCACTCCCTGGTTGAGGGACTTTGCCCGGACCTGGGGGCTGTGCTGAGTGTTGGTTCGTGGGGAGTCTGAAGCTCCTGAGGGATTTGCAGCTTAACTGGAGCCAAAGAACTGTGTTGTTGCTCTGGTTTCCATCTGTACGTGGGTGTCACCCATTCATGGGACATTTCTCTGCCAACTTCTTGCTTGTTAACCTTTTGTGGGCGGGTGGGGGGTTTAAGCTTACTCATATCTATGCATTTCTGCAAATGCAAACATTGTTTGCTACTTTTCACCATCTCTCCAACGTCACATCTCATGAGGATGTGAGGATGTTCGAAGAAACTGGTTTAGTTCTTTTAGACAGGAAGACAGGTTTTTAGACAGGTTTAGGGTTGTTTTAGTTGCTTGGTTATATGTTTCAGCATTTAACCTGGAGTTTGGAAGCTGGGCTTTGTTTTAATCCTCTAGACTGTTTATTATATTGTGGGATGCACCTGGAAAACCTCTGCGTGTACCATGCCTCAGTAGTCAATGCCATTAGTATGTCTTTTTTTTTTTTTTTTCAAGCAAGACAAAACACTAGTTTGCAGGTTGGTTTTGAAGACCATTTGCTAAAATGTCGATATCACTAATGAAATAGACCCTACCTTTTAATTAATTAATTTTTACTAATTGTACTTGTCACCGGTGATTGGAGGTGGGGGCCGTTGCTGAGCTTTTGAAAGTGTGTAGCTGGGTTCTAGCGTGGTCTTGAGCGGCCACGGAGTGGGAGCGCCACTGAGCACCTGTTAGCCATTAGCCCTGCACTGAGGGTACTAGGGCTAATGTGCACTGAGCCGCTACTCAGCAGCTCAGTTTTGTGGATGACGATACCGAGAAGAGGTTAAGCTGAGCACACTGCGGGGGCGGGGGGAGGCTCAGAGTTCGTAAGTGTAGGGCCAGGATACGAACGTGGGCAGTTACTCCAGGCCCCCATCGTGGTATCACAGAAAGAACCCTGGGAGGTAGATGACCGTATTTCCAGTTCACCTTCGAGGAGATTGAGGTTCAGAATGAAATGATGTAACCATAGGTCATTAAAGGGCACCCAGCTCCTGAGAAACCATGTGGTCTGAAACCCGGATTCCTCAGTGTTGCTCACGGTTGTTATTTAAGGCGGGACCACCTGTGTGGGCCTGTCCCACATACTTGAGGCCACTGGGCCTCTCTGGACCCCGCTCACTGGCTGCCAGTAGGCACCCCAAGGATGGTGCCACCCAAGAACGCCCCCACATTTCTAATGCCTTCTACTAGACGTCATATTTACATAATTTTAAATTTGTCTCATACCATTATACTACATTGCCTCCCACAGTAATTTTTTAATCAACAGTAATCAAACACGACTCTTGCTCATAATTTGGAATAGTTAGAATAATTGGAATAATTATAAATGCAAATCATTTCAGTACAGGATCGGAGATGAGAGAGCTCATCTCACCTGGCTTCCTGTTTCACAGATCAGACACACACACACACACACAGAGGCACGGAGATGGCAAAGAATAAATTGGCCACTGACTGGACTCACCCTCTGTGGATGTGGGGACCATTTCTTCTCATTAGCAGATTGCTTTGGGCAAATGTATTAGAGTGAGCTGTGTTTATTTTCTAATGAGTGATTTTTGGCCTTTCCAACGGAGACGTTTGGAGGGCTGATGTGATTGAGTTGAAACAGCACACCATGGAGCAGCAGGACAGGTTTGTAGCGATTTTGGAAACGTTACTTTGAACGTGGTCTTTCTTTTTTTTTTTTAAGATTTTATTTATTTATTTGAGAGAGAGAGAATGAGAGATAGAGAGCATGAGAGGGGGGAGGGTCAGAGGGAGAAGCAGACTCCCCGCTGAGCAGGGAGCCCGATGCGGGACTCGACCCCGGGACTCCAGGATCATGGCCTGAGCTGAAGGCAGTCGCTTAACCATCTGAACCACCCAGGTGAACGTGGTCTTTCTTTTAAACAACGCTGACAGCACTGGGAGCTTGTGATGAGACTTGTCTCTTTTACCCCAGTAGATTTTTGTGTAGGCTGCCCTTGATTTTAAGGAGACTAAAAGGCAGGTTAAATTATCTCACATTTACTAATCCTGAAGGCTCCCATCAGGATTTTTGGAGAATGAAAAATGGTATTGGTTGAAGACATGCACTTGTTCAGAAAATTTATCGTATCCCTGTCGTGTGGCAGGTAGAATTTTAAGTTCTGTGCATGAATTGGGCATGGATTTTGGCTGTTGTTTATGGTACTGATGATTTTTATGCCCTTTCTGTATCCTGAATAAAATATAATTTTAAAAGATTACTCGTCTACCTCCCCTTAGGTCACCCGACAACTGTTGTGCTCTTTGTGTAGGAACAGGGTTAGAGATTCATTCCGGTAAACGTACCCTCTCTCCACCTGACAGTATGGCCCTCATTCATTTCATGGTATGCTTAGAGAATATGAAATGTGTTTTTTAAGAACACATTTAATGAAGAAGTTGATTCATTATGCAAGGAAGGTCATCAGATAATTATATCTTTTTTTAAAAGCATCTCTAACCTCACAGAATTGATTTGGCCTCAGATTTGGATCATGTTGAAATCATCAGCAAAATGAAAGACAGCCTACTGAATGGGAGAAGATATTTGCAAATCATATATCCAATAAGGAGTTAGTATCCAAAATACATAAAGAACTTACACAACTTAATATCCAAAAACAAACAACCTGGTTAAAAAATGAGCGGAGGACTTGAATAGAGATTCTTTTTTTTTTTTTTTCCAAAGAAGACATACAGATGCCCAACAGATACATGAAAAGATGCTTAAAATCCCTCATCATCAGGGAAATACAAATCAGAACCACAGGAGATGTATTACCTATATACCTGTCAGAATGGCTACCATCAAAAAGACAAAAATAACACGTGTTATGGAAGATGTGGAGAGAAGAGAACCCTGTTGGTGGGAATATAAATTGGTGCAGCCACTGGAGGTTCTGCAAAAAATTAAAAATTAAAAAATTAAAAATAGAATTATCATATAATCTAGCAGTTCCACTTCTGTTTACTTATCTGAAGAAAATGAAGACACTAATTTGAAGATATCTGCACCCCCATGTTTACCGCAGCATATGTACAGGAGCCTGGATATGGAAGCAACCTCAGTGCCCATTGATAAATGAATGGATAAGGAAGATTCGGTGTTTATGTGTATGCGCGCACATGTGCGCGCACACACACAGACTCACAGACACACGGGAATATTACTCAGCCATAAAAAAAAAATCTCGCCATTTGCTTACAATATGGGTAGGCCTAGGGAGTCATATGCTAAGTGAAGTAAGTCAGACAAGGACAAACACTATATGATTTCACTTTTATGTGGAATCTAAAATATAAAACAACTGAACAAACAAAACAAAATGGAAACAGACTCCCAGATAAAAGAAACAAATTGTTGATTACCAGCAGGGCGGGGGCTGGAGGAGAGAAACAGGTGCAGGAGATTCAGAGGTCAGCTGCCAGTTATAAATAAGTCATGGGATATAATGTACAGTATAGAGAATACAGTCAGTAATATTGTAATAACTTTGTATGGTAACAGATGGTAACTAGATTTATCATGGGGATCATTTCATAATGTATGAAAATATTGAATCACTATGATGTACACCTGGAACTAATAGGATATTGTATCCTTCACTTCTACTTCAATTAAAAAAAAAACAGCAAAAAAAAAATTGGATTGTGGTTAATCAGTTAAGCCACAGAACTTGAGGAAACTGATAAATCCCGAAATGTCTTCTGGTGAATGATGGGAAAGAATTTGCAGGTGTTGGAGTAAACCTTCTCCAGATGCCCTTACACAAATTTAGAGGTGTTGAGGGATATGCATTTCTTACTGACTGTGGGAAAGAAAGGTTGAAACTGCTGATATGGATCTTTCATTACTAATTCATAAATTAGAGAGGTTGTTTTGAAATCACCCAAGTCCCAGTAACAGGAAAATAATTCTCCTTCTCCCCCTCCTTGTATGGTGATTGGGAGTGTGACTTGGGAGAAGTGTTTGAATCAGTAACTCCCTTTGCAGACACTTCAACTGATTGAGAGCTATTTTATGCCTTTTTTGCTGTCATGAGGGAAAGACCACTGATTAAAAAGCTTGCTATTGGAGAACTCTTAAAAAATAAAACTGAGGAAACAACAGATTTAGGGCACCTGGGCTCGTTCATCCTGATTTGCATACCTATTATTACACTCGTAGCAATGGCGTATCACGGTTGTCAACATTCTTAATGATGACCTTGACTCATGAAGATCATGTGGAATTTGGTGCTGGGGATCGTTGCTAAAAAAACTAGGAAATAACGCGAGAAGTGTATTTAAAGAAGGTGTTTGGGATACAATGTGGATGAAAACAAGTTACAAAATAATATGCATGTATGTCCTTCATTTGGTAAAACCAACCATGTTTCCAATATTTATGGCAAACCCGAGTAACTCTTATAAGAAAATAAATGTTATTAGAAGTTGGGGGAAAACCTAATTCTCCACAAAGCAGTGAATGGACTGTCTTTCATAATGTGGGGGGGTGGGTGGGCAACGATGTTGAAGAATGTTTTAATAGTTTAGTAGCCTGGAAATGTCCATATGTTGTGACCAGAAAAATAATTGTGAAACCGTGTACATAGTCCTGAACTTAAAAAAACGAATGAATTTATAAAATAAGCACATAAAAAGTATATATAAAAAGTATACACAATATACAAAAATATGCAAGAAATATACAAAAATTATACAGAAGGGTAAAAAGTTTTCATTTAACCCTATATATACATTAGTGGATCAAAGATTCCTGTTCTCCTCAAAAAGAACTGGAAAGAAGTATTTCAAAGTAATTAGTGCTTCTGATTGAGGGCCAGGGTTATTGGGCGTTTTTCTTGTCTGTACATATTTTTATTTTCTAATATCATTCAAAGAACATCTAGGGGCACCTGGGTGGCTCAGTTGGTTAAGCGTCTGACTCAGTTTCATCTTAGGTCTGATCTCAGGGTTGTGAGATCGAGCCCCACTTGGAGCTCCACTTCGGTTTCTCGCTCCCTCTGCCCCTCCCCCCAAGCTTGCTCTCGCTCTTTCCCTCTCTCTCTTAAAATAATAAATAAATCTTAAAAAAAAAAGAACATCTAGTATTTTTTTCAACAGGGGAAAAGTAGAAAAACTGTAATACACAGAGAGATTTTCACTTAGAGAAGAAATTCAGCCCAGAAAGTCACTTTTCTTTGATCTGGGCAGCTAAGCCTCATTATATTGTTTGATAACTGAGCCATTTGAGGATTTTTGTTTTAACCTGGGCCTCCCAAGGGAGGTGATGCTTTGTAGCCTGTGGTCATTACTACTTCAATGATGCCAACTTAAGATATCAGGGCCGTGAGTGTTGTTCAGGTGCCCAGGTTACCCCTGGGGGTTGTGCCCCCTGCCCCTGGTCTTTGTATATGGCCGGCCTGGGTGGATGCTTAGCTTGTGACTGAGGAATACACTCAATGGAATAAACTCAAGAGCCAAGCTAAGTGAATCCTTTTCATTAGGATATGGATTTCCAAGATGTAGTCTTTGGAGTTCTGAGCAGCAAGAGACGGTGCATCACCCCAGCCTTTTCTTGGAGAGTCGCTTGTGGGCATTAGCGTTTTCAAGCTTCTGAGAAATTCTGGAGTCAAGAAACAGAGCATTGCAGCCAGAGAAGCGTTGTTAGTGGAATTCCACTGACATTTAGGAGCGGAGAGCCGGGCGGATGGGCCCTGAAGGGAGGCGTAGGCACTGAAGAGGGGGAGGAGATTTTTCTGGTCAAGGGGGTGCCTGTACAGATGTGGGAGTGACCTTAAACTTTTGAGTTCTCCATACTTAAGGATGTGGTTTCAAGGGGTAGTTTTACATGTGCATGAAGCTTTAAATGGTTTCTTGAACACGTTGTGGTAGCCTTGAAAAGTGTGTTTAAATCACATTTTGTAAATTACATAAATAAATTCCTATTTTAAGTCTTAGTAGGAGACTTGTTACTTGCAGGAATCTTTGTGATTTCTACTGTGTAAATCCTTAGTGTAATGTATTTTCATGCATCAGAGTTATTTATATCGAGAAGCCATTGACTTTCAGTTCATGGGTTTTCTTACAGCATTTAGAAAAATGAATGATACAATTAACCTCCTACTCACTGTGTCTATAAAGTGGAATCATTTGGCCCTGTTTTCTGCTTGATGTCTGTAGTTCTTGGTTTAAAGAAGTCATGTCAAGTGATGGGTAGAGAACCCCAGACCCCTGTTTTGAGGAGTTTAAAGGCTCTGAAAATTAAATAATCATGTCTACATGGATGTGCCTTGCTTTGCTAATTTTGCTGGGTAGCTCTTTAGCTCAGAAAACTTAAGCACAAGGGCAACAGATTAGAACCAAGATTATTTTTTTCTGAGTAAATGGAGTTGCTTCACTTTCTAAGTTGTGTGTTCTACCTGTCTTTATTGCATATCTGGCTGTAGTTTTAGCCATGTTTTTACACACACACACGCGCGTGTGCACATGCGCACGCAAACACACAGACCCCATCTACTACATGCATTGACTTGGATTTTGTTTATATTATATCCATTAAAAAGTGGATGCCTGATGTACAGCTATGCAATTGGAATTCAAGGCCTCCTTCACATCACTTGTCACGTACTGATGTACATAAAGGACCGAGAACGTAACTTACTTTACTGGGGAAATTGCCACGATGGCACTGACATTTGTATATTAGCCCTGTATCACTTTGTCTGAATTGTAAGGATCTGGCTTCCAAATAGCATGGAGTTCACTTCACAGCCTAGTGAGTTACACCGTTACTAGTGACTGGGAATACTTTTCTCGATGTTTATTGTTTTTAAAAGATTTTATTTTTATTTGAGAGAGAGAATGAGAGAGTGAGAGAGCAGCAGAGGGAGCAGGAGAGGGAGAAGCAGACTCCCTGATGGGGCTCAATCCCAGGGCCCTGGGATCATAACCTGAGCTGAAGGCAGACGCCTAACGGACTGAGCCACCCAGGCTTTTCTAGATGTTTATAATGGAGCGATGTTTAAAATTGATCATCACTGTTAAAGAATAATTTTCAAAAAGTTAAAAATGTGTTTCATATAGGTATAAAATGAACATATAGGTTTTATTTAACTCAATGAGGAAAGTACAGGAAAATCCGAGTACCAAGTTGTGAAATAGATGGTGGGTCAGAGGCTGACAGCCGTGTCCACTGGGATGGCCCCCAGCTGTCTAGCACACCACTGAAGGGACACCTAGGGAGTTCTTTTGTTCCTTTCAAAGTCTTGGACATTGTTTTCTGACATCGTTCTAAAAATACTTTATGAGCAATTTCATTGGTTGAATGCTTATAGTTTTAGACCTTGAGACAAATGCCCTTCTGGTTTGTTAAAAGCCGCCTGACGAGATAGGTATTTGGATTTCCAGTGTTTGGTTTTGGTACCGTGTCCCCCCACCACTACCCCACCCAAGTGGAATACTGAAAATAGGGTTAAGGTGGTAGCACTATTCCTGATATAAACATTCTTGCTAATGACTAAGCTACCCTCTCTGCTGCTTAGCTACTTTGCGGGAGAGGTGCGGCATTGTATCATTGGATATTCTAAATGAAAAATAGAGAAACTGAAAACAACTGGAAAATTCCAGTATTCTTTGTATATATAGCCAAAATGGGACAGTCCGGAAAGTGGCACCTTTTAGGAATATTTAGAGAAATGTTTGTTAATTCCACTTAATCGGACGAGAAGTCATCATGTGACAGCGCAGGTAAAAGAGACCGTTTCCCGTCACTGCCCCCAGGAGAGCCCTCTGGGTCCGAAAGGCGCCTGCTGATTCTCCAGCGGCTGCCCCTGCTGAGGTTAAAGGACCCAACTTAGAGACCCTCCCCCAAAGTGGCCCTATTTTCTAGCAGAGAAACCTGCAGTCAGAGGAGAGAGGAACTTGAATAAACCCGCATTTCCTTAGGGATCGGGCCTCGGGTTCCTTACCAAGTGATGTGAGCTGTTCGACCTAAGAGAAGGTGGTTTTGTTCCACCCACACGGGTCCTAGCAGGTCCCCTTCCCCCCAGGTTCACCGTCTGTGGCCGTCAGGAGCTCTGCCGGGGGGACTTGCTGGTTGTGGAAGGCGGGCAGGCTCACCCCGGAACCGTATGCACTTGCCACGACGGACCCGGCCCACGGCGCTTGCCCTGGCTCTGAGCGGCCCTCCTGGCCTCGTGTACCCCAGCGTCTCCCTGGCAGCTTCGCCTCGGGTTTCTGGAAGCCAGGTTTTGGGGCAGACATCTGATTGGCTGGCCCCATCTTTTTAGGTTCCTGGCCAGCCTATGAGCGGCTGCCTGTGGTCAGGTCCAATCCGCTGTGGCTGGGGGGGGGGGGGGGCTGTATCACGTGGCCGAGGCCCCGGAAATCGGCGGGGCTGCGCAGACGCCCTGACGCATGGCCACGCACGTCCGGTTTGAGTCCGGAGGCTGGTTCGGGGCCGGCAGCGTTTCCCGGGATCTGCCTTGGCCCTGGAGTTAATCTGTTTCTCTCTCGGAGTGGATTTGGGATTTCTTTTTCGTCCGCCTTGTATTCTTAGCGCTCAGCTAAATTTTACTTCTTTCGGGAACAGGAAAGACCCCTTCTGTGACTGGCGGGGTTGGTTGCGGCAGCTTGGTTTGCCGGTCCCTGCCGAATTGTCTTCTGAAGTCCCAACGCTACTTCAAAGTGTTTAAAAAGGAAATTAGAGGGCACCTGGGTGGCTCAGTTGGTTAAGCGACTGCCTTCGGCTCAGGTCATGATCCTGGAGTCCCGGGATCGAGTCCCGCGTCGGGCTCCCTGCTCAGCAGGGAGTCTGCTTCTCCCTCTGACCCTCCCCCTGCAATGTGCTTTCTCTCTCTCTCTCATTCTCTTTCTCAAAAATAAATAAATAAATAATCTTTAAAAAAAAAAAAAGGAAATTAGAAAGTTCCCATTGTTTTCAGTTCCTTTATTTATTTATTTATTTAAAGATTTTATTTATTTATTTGACAGAGAGAGACAGGGAGAGCAGGAACACAAGCAGGGGGAGCGGGAGGGGGAGAAGCAGACTCCCCGCTGAGCAGGGAGCCCGATGCGGGGCTCGATCCCAGGAACCTGGGATCGTGACCCGAGCCGCAGGCAGACGCTTAACGACTGAGCCACCCAGGCGCCCGTTTTCAGGTCCTTTAATTTTCGTTAAATATTTATTCTTCTCAGTATCTAAAAAGAAACAAGATTCCAAAGGCAAGGCATTCGGATTAGTCTTTAAAGTCTGTTTATGGAATTGCTGGCCTGTAGATGCTCCGTGTTTGGGTTGCTGATGCCACAGGCCGGGTTCCCCAGCAGCAGCCAGGAGGGCCCCTGGCTGCCCGCAGGATGGAAGTCACACACCAGCCAGCAGGGTTTATCGAAGGTAGAGAGAGAGTGCAGGTGCAGACGGAGACTCAGAAAGGAGAAGAGGGGGTCTAGTCCTAGCTTGGGGTCTGGGGTTTTGTGGAGGACCGCGGTCTGGTGTACGGGTGCCCCTCAGGCATCCAGGAGCCGTGAGAACAAAGACGAGGGCTCACACGTTACTCCTTGGAGCCCGGGGTCTTGGCGTGGAGATGTCTAGCTCGGGTGGTGTAATATGCGTATGATCGCTTCGTCCTCTCCCGCTCCTTCGTTAGATGTTATCTGTTCTCGAGAAATCACCGACTCCTTGCCCCTCACGAGGAGGACATAAACTCTTTGCTTAACGCGGCGTGTATAAAGGTGCACCTTGGAGGTGCAAGTCCTAGCAAGAGTACAAGCAGGAAACGGAGCAAGAACAGGTGTTTGTGGAGACCTTCAGTTCTTCTATGTCAGTATGACGTAACCTCCACTTATGAGACTTTCTGACTAGTTGGGGAGATGTTGTTTCAAAGGGAGGCTGCTGGGACCACAGTAGATGGGACCTTGTTTAGATAGTTTTTTTAAAAGGATTATAGCTTTTGATCCTCCTGTAATTAAGACTTTTCTTGATTGTGACATATGACTGCATAAAGATGGTTTTAACGAAAGGTAAAGTATAATCAGATACTAGGTAGGAGTAAGTACTAATTCAGAATTTACTGGGTGCATATATGAGGTATTTTGAGAACAATGTTTTTGTTAAGTAAGAGATCATGTAGAAAATTCCTGTATCATTGTAAATATGTTGATTTCCGTTGTTCTTTCTAAGCCCGGTGGTGGGCTTGATTGACCTTGAGGGGGCAGGGAGAAGGACGTTAGAGAGAACTGCAGAATCGAACGTTTAACAACGAACAGATCTTTTGAAAGTGGGTACGACTCCAGTCTTGAAAATGATGACTCAGTGTGCAAAGTAAAGGTGGGTGAATCGACCTGAGAAGTTTGATTTGATGGAATTGGTCAAGAAAAACACGATAGGATTTTTGGGTGATTATCTGCCTTAGGTGCTAAGAGCATGATAGGCAGGGATAAAGTGTGACTCTTGCCCTCGAGGAGCTGTGATTAAATAACATTTGAGGAAGATTATATTGGCACATCCATGGGTAGTGTTTTAGTAACCACCAGACCCCGCTCCAATAAAGCAGGGCAGGGCATTGCTGATACCAGGACCTGCCATGTCAGAAAATTCTTTCTTCATTTTGTGAGTGTCTGAGCACAAGTTCTAGGCGTCCGAGACTGTTCAGGGCAGCCTTCGAAAGGGAAAATAGGGATAGATTTTCTACTTGGGGTGGAAGCATACCCTTCGGGTATCTGAAAATTAATATAAAAATATTACTTTTGTTTGAAAGACCCTTTTCTGTGTCCCATACACCCCTGTTCCCATCAGTAACAAGACATTTGCCAGTCTCACAGGCAGGTTTCAGGGATTAGAATGAGATCCATGAAATGTCCAGGAGTGGTGCCTGGCCCCAGGCAGGGAAGCGCTTGTTATTTACCGCCCTGGTATCACTTGGCACCCAGAAGTGTAAATAGTGGTATGGGTTTTCCTTCTGGCTGAACTCTGAGCTCCTTCAGAGAAGTTGCTTTTGCGTCTTTGTGTGATCCCACTCGGGAAAGGTTTGCTGAATGATTCGGATAAAAGGTGCTTTCCTTCCTCCTTCTGAGGAAGGCGCTTACCTCCTCCTTGGGGAAGGGGAGAAGGGGTGATTTTTGCCTGAGGTCATACTCAGGTCTTCAAGGATTAGCTTCTGGGCGGTGACCATTTTGCTTTGTTCCCATTAATTTCTCTTGTCATCTCCTGGAGTATAGTTGCTTTCACTCTTCATCATCTTTGGGAATGACTAGCGTCTTGTATTTCTCTGAAAATGCTTAACCCCCTCCCCGCCTCCATCAGATGCTCTCCTTTAGCTCCCACATTTTAGTGGGCTGCAGTTTGCAGATCTGTCCTCTTCTTCCGGATGAACCTGTTCCTCCAAACTCCACTTTACAGAAGAGAAGAAAAGGGAAAGCCCGTTGAGAGGCAGGTTGGGAAATCGCCAGGGTAGTAAATAAATGGATGATTTTTTTGTGGTTTGTGTTTTCTTTTACACCCTGGTGAGCAGCTCAGAGAAGGAGCTCTGGCTTCCCCCGGAGAAGCATGATGTCCTGCATAAGGGCTGAGGGGTGGGGAGGAGACATCCAATTCCCTCTTCGTGCTAGTCTTTAAATCTAGGAAAAGTAGGAGTGCAGTGCAGTGAGGGGCAGATCGAGGCTTTCCTGGAGTGTAATCCCACGTCATTCTCCCTGGCAAGAGGATGATGCCAGCCACCAGCAGAAGGCAGCCTAGCGGAGTCTGCCTGACTTGATGCCTGGGGCCCGGCAACTGCCCCTGAATCCCTCCCTCCTGAGAGACTGCTGAGGTTCTTCTCCAAGCAGAGGAGAGAAAGAAATGGTGGAATTAAACTGTGTGTGTTGAGTCTCAGACTAAGATTTAATTTGCATTTGCTGTTTAGGAGTGAGAATGAGAAAACCTGCTGTGGTCTTTGCTATTCTAATAAAGTGTAATCTTAATGGAAAAACGTAGTAAAATAGAAAAGTGTGATGAAATTGATCTTGTGCTGTTACTGGTCTCCATATTATGCTTGTCCAATTACACGCCATCTTCCCCCTGAGAAGAAACAACTGAATTATAATTACAGAGTTTGGGCCGGGGCTGCTGACAATGAAGCGTGCCTGCTGCAGTTTCTGGTCACATGTCCTTGGTGGACAGTGGCAGTTGATTTCAGCATCGTCCCCCCGGGGTTGTCCTGTGGGCGGCCTCTCCCTCCCAGTCTCTCAGGCTGGCCCCCAAGAGGAAGCTACTCTAGGGGCACCTGGGTGGCTCAGTCGGTTGAGCGTCTGCCTTCGGCTCAGGTCATGGTCCCGGGGCCCTGGGATGGAGCCCCGCACCGGGCTCCCTGCTCGGTGGGAAGCCTGCTTCTCCCTCTCCAGCTCCCCCTGCTTGTGTTCCCTCTCTCACTATATCTCTCTCTGTCAAATAAATAAATAAAATCTTAAAAATAAAAAAAAGATGAAGCCACTCCAGGAGGAAGAGATAAGCTTTGAGAGGACTGGCCCTACAAATACAAACCTGTAAAGTGGGAGCTGGCCATGCCTTGCAGAATGCCGTGAACTTGAATCTTTTCCTTCGTCAACCTTGCTTCTTTAATGCTCATTGCTTTTTACTCTTGGAGCCTTCCGCTCCAGTGTGGTTTTTCTTGAGAGGAAGTGAGCAGTAGGAGACACACAGTGGGGTCAGTATTGCTACCCAGGATGAGTGAGTAAGGAAGGCTGCCTTATTCTGTCCCCTCTCCACCCAGTATTCTTCTGCCAGCCCCTGGGTTAATGTCTGTGAAGATCTTGTCTTACTACACTCGGTCTCAACTGAAAGGTAGAGCCACAGCCCTGCCCGTGTAATTTGGATAATTTTTTCCCCCTAGGTGCTTTCCTCTGCAAGGTGAGCACAGTTACCTGGCTTACTCACAAGTCCCAGAAAGAACCCCCCCCCCCCCCCCGGTGGTTTCTTCAGGGCATGTGTCCGGTGTGGAATGAAACCTGCAACTTTGTAGTACGCTCCTTGTGCCTGATCCCATCTACGGAAGATCCCCGGAGACCTCTCAGCCACTGGACCCATTAGCTCCTCTATAAAAAGAGTCCATCCAGGCCTATTTTTGTTTCTGTCCTCAAGCCACTTGCTATCAAGACATTACCCCATCTCATAGGAGGAAGGCAGGCCGATACCCTTTACTCAGGACAAACCAGAAGCAATTTGAAACCAGGGAATAGTGAAAGAATCATTAAGTGATTTTGAATTGACCAGCAGGCTTGGTTGCTTTCATTTGGAAGCAGAACAGTGTCTTTGGTGCCCCGGAGACTTGATGGGAACGCTTTCCTTTTTTCTCGCACTGTGACCTTGGACAGGTTTGCAAGCTTGGCCAAGTTACCTGATCTCTCGGGGCCCGGGGGCTGCATCCGATCAGTTGGGGATCCTAAGGCCTCCCCGCTTTGCAGGGTTCTCCTAGGATTTAACGTAAAGGCATTTAATTGATTTATGTATGGTGTCTGAAGGTTCTAGCTATTGTCATTGACATTATTTCGTACTTCGCAGTGAGGGTGCAGGAAGGCCCTTTGAGAGACATGCCTTTTGGCGAGCACACCACATAGAGCCTTATATTCACTCTCTTTGGTTGTTTTCTTGCCTCTCCCTCTTCAAGTAACAGAATAGAACATTCTCCTTTTGAACTGTGTTCCCTGCTTTTTGAAAGTAGTGTGATTGAATTAAATATTCATGCAGGTATGGCATGTCGTTTGAAGGGGGCATTATCATAGGCTCCCTCAGTAATTTTCTGGTGGCAGTTTGCCTCTGCATCTGTGACTTTTTCTGATGGACCTCATGTTCTTTTGATTTCCCCTGCTGCAGTGGGAAATGCGTACGGAGCATAAAACAAATTAACATGACAGAAAATTACACCTTGTGAAGTGTACGGATTTCTTTTGAAACTTCTCCTTTGAGGCACAGAAAGATAAGTGGGCCGACTTTGTAAGTGACAGAACTAGTCAACTTCCTGGTAATTCAGAAGACTTTTGTGGACCCTGCGTTACTTGGTTCTTTTCCTTTAAATGATTCAGGAGCAGGAACCATACGATATATTCTGTATCTAATTAGTCTGGCCTCTTTTCTGTGAACATTTTTCCTTTTGGTTTTCTGGTGTCTCTAGCCCTGCGTAGAAGCCATGAACAGGAATGGCTTTGGGGGCGCCTGGGTGGCTCAGTCGTTAAGTGTCTGTCTTCAGCTCAGGTCATGGTCTCAGGGTCCTGGGATCGAGTCCCGCATCAGGCTCCCTGCTCAGCAGGGAGTCTGCTTCTCCCTCCCCCTCTGCTGCTCCCCCTGCTTGTGCTCGCTCTCTCTCTCAAATAAATAAAATCTTTAGGAAAAAAAAGGAGGAACAGTTTTGCCTCACCTACTGTTTAGCTTGGTGTATCACCCTTACCCACTCTGAGACGCAGAATCCTTACCTATCTGCGGGCTTCAGAGCAATTAGAAGATCAAATGTGTTGATGTATCAGTACCTTAGTCTAGCTTTTAGCACAAACTCGTTTGGTTAGTACCTGTATTTTCATAGGTGTTTTTGTACTATAGAAAGGAGATCCAGTCTCCCCCCTCCCTTCCCTCAGCTCCCCTTCCCTCATCTAACCGCCAGTGGGACATTCATCTATTTTTATCATAAAATAGCGTCTGTGTCCTACAGTCTCTAGAGATCCTGCAGGTTGACCTCAAACAACCATCCAATCAGCCAAAACATTTTCCTCCGACGTGTCAACATCTTTCTGAGATAGTATCTCCTTGTGGTCAGTGACTACTTGCTTCTCTCTTCCCAAAGCATTTTATTTTGGTCCAGATACAGGGATTCGTGGACTTCCAGGCAGATGCTTGGATAACAGGACCTTGCCCAACAGGCAAAACTAATGTGTGCTATTTGAAAGTCAGGGTGATGGTGACCTTTGGGGAGAGTGGTGGCTGCACGTGTGTGTTCACTTTAGGTAAATTAAGCGAGCCACTCAAGATTTTTGTGTTTTTCTGTATGCAGGTAATACGTTAATACAAATGTTAATTAATTTTTTAAAAAGTTAACTTTTGGGGCACCTGGGGGGGTCAGTGAGTTAAGCATCTGCCTTCGGCTCAGGTCATGATCTCAGGGTCCTGGGATCGAGTCCCGCATGGGGCTCCCTGCTCAGCGGGGAGTCTGCTTCTATCTCCCTCTGCCACTCCGTCTGCTCGTGTGCGTGCGCATACTCTCTCTTCTCTCTCTCTCTCTCTCAAATAAATATATAATCTTAAAAAAATAAAAGGGTAACTTTTCCCTCTTTTTGCAGATACCATAATTCACGCATGTATTGGAAGGGTGATAGCTCATTCTTAGTTGAGAAAGTCTTAAATGAAATTAAGTGAGGAAGCAAGTCTAAGCCTGTAAGGGGATGTGGGTCAAAGACAACTTACAAGCTCTTTGATCATACACATTTGTATATAGGTGGTCTGTAGATGTTCTACTTGCTAGTGATTGTGTTCGGTAAAAAATGAAAATTTAAACAGGTTGCTACCCTTTTACCCTGTAGTTGTAATTCTTATAGTTTGAAAAATGATTCTTTCTTGCTTCTTTATCTTTCTCCGTATCATCAATTAGCAAATTATTTGCCTGACTGGAGAAGAGATCACTTATAAAAGTGTATGATTTTAAAACTCACGCTATACCATTAGGTGCGCTTGCTGTATACAATTTTTTATTAGCCATGGATTTACATGCTTGCTTCTGTATGGCTTTCCCTAATAAGGTTGACTCTGTGTACTGTGACAGCCAGAAATTAGCTGGGAAGTGGGAAAGAACAGTTTTTGCTGTGGATAGAGAACAAGAGGTAAACAATAGTTACCCTGGATTATAGGTTTTTCTTATAAACAGCTCATTGTCTTAGAAGCAGCTCATTACATTTTAATTTACTCATTTTCTTCTAGGTTGGAAGGAAGATTGATGCAGACAAAAGCAACATGATTCAGGTAAATGGGTTTTTATTTTCTTTATGTACCTTTTATGCTTGGTTTATATTTCCCATGTTTTCCCACTGAGAAGAACTAAAAAAAAAAAACCTCGATTTTTGTGGCCAACTTGAATATATAAAGAATGTTTTGGGTATATAGAGGTAATCGTCGAACGCCTACTTAGACCTTTTAATTAATTTAGTCACATATTGTATATTTAATAGTCGTGTATTTCTGTCAAACAATATTATGACTCATGCTGTTTCCTACCTCAGAGTAACTTTCTTCCCAGTCCTTACATATGTATCTGATGCCAGCGACTCTATTATTGGTCACATTTTTGAAGCCCCCAGTAGCATTTTCCAGAGCACGTTAACCATTTTAGTTGTTTGCAACGCAGTGCGCTTGGAATCCGTGCGTGGTGCTGTAACTGGAAGTTTTACTCCCAGCTGTAAGTGACCATGTGCCCAATGTTAGGACAGCTGTTATTCTGGAGATCTCTACTGGGTGACGGTTTGTAGGTTGGCTTTGTTAACTATTCTGTCCTGCTTGCTTGCTTCCATCCGTTCATGTATTTTATTTATTTTGAGATAATTACATGCACAGTGTTTGCAGTCCTATAACAGGGATGCTTGGGTGGTTCCGTTGGTTAAATTTCCGACTCTTGATTTTGGCTCAGGTCAGGATCTCGGAGTTGGGAGATCGAGCCCCACGTTGGGCTCCTCGCGCAGCGCGGAGTCTGCTTGGGATTCTCTCTCTCCCTCTCCCTCTGCTTCTCCCCCGCTCATGCTCTCTGTCTCACAAATAAATAAAGAAAACACAATACTGTAACAGCCATTCCCCGTTGTTCATATGCTGCCAATACTCCTTTGCCTAGAGGAGCCCTTTCCAACTCTTTCCCTTATATTCTCTCACATTTGCCTACCTGTTTCTAAACAACACGCCATATGCTGTAAGTACCATTTACTGATCTCTTTTAAAATTTTAGGCTTTTATTGATTTCCTGCTAAGGATTTAGCCCTCACACGTCACCCCTTACCCTCAGCGTGCACCGTCTCCTCCTGTCTCCATTTTGTGCTTATAGTTGTGTTACGGTGTGTGGACACGTTGATACTTAATGTTTGCTTTATTATGACTGTATTTTGTTTGTAGCTGAGCTTTGTGACACTTATGTGTAAATGTCTCAGGCCGTTCTGCTTCCCAGCTGGTTGTGTGGGATCTGCTTTGTTTCTCGGGAAAATGTTTGACTCTTCTTTATTCTCAGAATGCTGAAATTTCCAGCTGGGACATAGGTCTTAGGATCTTTTGATGTCAGTGGACCTTTCAGTTCTGAAACTCATGCCCTTCAATTTGGGAAGTTTTCATGTACTACTACTTGGATGATTTCCTTTCCACTCTTTTTTCTCTTTCCTGCGAGCTTGTTAGTTGACTCTTTGGACCCACTGGTTTGATTCTCTTCATCTCTTAGGTTTTTCTCTGAACTGTTTTCCATCTCTGTGTGTTTTTGTTATACTTTCTGAGAGATTTTTCTATTATTTTTTTTTAAAGATTTTATTTTTTATTTATTTATTTGAGAGAGAATGAGAGATAGAGAGCACGAGAGGGAAGAGGGTCAGAGGGAGAAGCAGACTCCCCGCTGAGCAGGGAGCCTGATGCGGGACTCGATCCCGGGACTCCAGGATCATGACCTGAGCCGAAGGCAGTCGCTTAACCAACTGAGCCACCCAGGCGCCCTTTTCTATTATTGTCAAACTTTTAATTTCTGCCAGTGTGTTTTAATTTTTACTGGTTTCTGAATATTTCATTTTTAAAAAGAGGATCCTGTTCTTGTTTCATTGGAATAGGGATGGTTTGTCTGGCTCTACCAGCTGGGGAAAAGATCTGGGATTCTAATAGTCACCCCCCCTTTTTTTTTTTTTTTTTGCTCAAAACAACACAGTAGTTTTTTGACCTTAGAGTTCTTTAGGTCAGAAGTCCCCTGATGGTTCCCACTGGGCCACAGTCAAGGTGTCTGGTTGTGTTCCTTTCTGGTGGCTCTAGAGGAAAATCTGTTCCCTGCCTTGTTGTAGCTTCTAGAGGCTGCTGACTTCCTTGGCTGTTGGCCCCTTTCCAGGCAGGGGCTGCTTTAAATGAGCAGGTCAAATACATCTCATACTGCATTTCTCTGACCGCTTCTGCCTCCCTCTTTGACTTTTTAGGAACCTTGTGATTACATTGGACCCACCTAGATAATCCAATATAATCTCCCACCTTTTTTCTATTGTGGTAAAAAACCAAAATATATAAAATTTGCCATTTTAGCCATTTTTAAGTATCTAGTACAGTAGCGTGAACTTTATTGATATTGTCGTGCAGCAGACCTCTAGAACCTTTCATCTTGCAAAACTGAAACCCTGGACCCATCGATCGAGCTCTCCCTTCCTCCCTGCCTCAGCCTCTGGCACCCACCTTCTTCCCCCGGTTTCTCAGAGTCTGACCACGTCACATACCTCATGGAAGTGGAATCTTACGGTATTTGTCTTTGGGTGACAGGCTTCGCTTACTCAGCATAATGTCCTCAAAGTTCATCCGTGTTGTAGCCCATGACAGGATTTCCTCATTTTTTAAGACTAAGTATTAATATTCCATTTTATGTCTGTACCCCTTTTTCTTTATCCATTCACCCATTGATGGACATTCAGATTGCTTCCACCTCTTGGCTATTGTGAATAGTACTGCCGTGAACCTGGGTGTGCAAATGCCTTTTTTTAGTTTGTTTTTATTTAAAAATTTTTCCATATTTTATTCAACTATAATTAATATACGGTGTTCTGTTAGTTTCGTGTGTCCAGTATGGAGACTCAGCAGTTCTGTACGTCAGCCCGTGCTCATCACAGGTGCACTCCTTCATCCCCATCACCCGTTCCCCCCGTTCTCCCACCCACCTCCCCTCTGGTGATCATCAGTGTGTTCTCTGTAGTTAAGATTTTGTTTATCTCTCTTTTTCTTTGTTTCTCACTTGTTTTGTGTCTTAAATTCCACATATGAATGGAATCATGTAGTATTTGTCTTTCTCTGACTTACTCACTTAGCATTATATCCTCTAGTTCCATCCATGTCATTGCACATGGCAAGATCTCATTCTTTTTTATGGCCGAGGAATATTCTGTTGTGTATATACACCACCTCTTCTGTATCCATTCATCAGTCGGTGGGCACTTGGGCTGCTTCCATGATTTGGCTGTTGTAGATAGTGCTGCAGTGAGCAGAGGGGTGCATGTATCTTCTTGAGTTAGTGTTCTTGTGTTCTCTGGGTAAATATCCCATAGTGTGATTATTGGATGGTAGGGTAGCTCTGTTTTCAACTGTTGGAGGCACCTCCATACTCTTGTGCACAGTGGCTGCACCAGCCTGCATTCCCACCAGCAGTGCCTGAGGGTTCCTTTTTCTCCACGTTCTCACCAGCACCGTGTTCTTTCCTTCCTTCCCTCCTTTGTTGCTACTCCGACAGGTGTGAGGTGCTACCTCAGGTGGTGTTGACTATCTCCCTGTTGACCATCTCTGTATCTTCTTTGGAGAAATGTCTCTTCAAGTCCTTTGCCCATTTTTTAAATTGTGTTATTTGTTCTTTGGGTTGAGTTGTAGGAATACTTTATGTATTCTGTGTATTAACCCCATTGTGTAATTTGTAAATATTTTCTCCCACTTCATAGGCTGCCTTGTGACTGACTGTTTCCATTTGTCTGTTTTTGCTTTCGTTGCCTGCACTTCTGGTGTCAAATGCAAGAAATCATTGCCAAACCCAGTGTCATGAAGCTGTCCTCCTGTGTTTTCTTCCAGCACTTTTTGGGGTCAGCTCTTACGTGGAGGTGTTGAATCCATTTTGACTTAATTTTTGTGCCTGGTGTCAGGGAAGGGTCTGACTGCTCTTTATGCAGACTTTTAGCCAGTCCCCCTCCTCCCAACTCCTTCCCCCTCTCCTTCGGAGGAACCACAGCCCCATTTCCTGAGTCTTTCAGGGGCAGGCAGCTGGGGTTTTTTTTGCCTCTCTGGGCAGTGAGGTTCCGGCTGGCTCTGGCGGGCTCAGCGGTCATCTCTGCTTTCAGCTTCCAGAATGTCACTGATGTCTGTTGTCTGCTCTCATCTACTTTTCTCTTCTCTTTGTCCTTTGGAGTTTTTGTCTTTTTCTCTCTCTTTACCACAATTTTAATTGTAGGGGGATTTCGAGGGAAGCAGAGATAAACAGCCCCATTCCATTGGATCATCGATTGCTCCAAAATCCAGATTGCTCTTTTAAATGATATTGAATATCATGATAAAAGAACAATCTGGATTTTGGGCTTTTAAAAAATGGTATCTCATAAACGCTATTGTCAGGATGTACCAGAAATAATTGTTCAGTCTATTCCTTTGCTTCCTTTTCTGTTAAAACATCTAAGGCTAGCATTGATTGAAGTTACTTCCCTGAACATTAGTTTATAATTCAAAATAAACCGATTTTTGTTCGTAATATGAGGTCTTCGACGTAAGACGATACTTGTTTCCTGAGGTATACTTCTCTCGTGGGCGGAAAATCCTTGATTTATTTTCAGGTCTCTACACTGTATATTGGTATCATCAGGACATGATGTTCTTTTATGTAAATATATTTCACTCTGGAGCTTTAATTCAACACTCTTGAGCCAGTGTAATGACAAGCCTAATTTTTGTTAGTTTATGACCAACAGCAGGTTATCGTTCCTGAGGGTCATGGTTTCCCCTCAGAGAAGTGACCACCTTTTCATCGACTTGTAAAGAGGGTAACACTAGTTACCCCTTGTTTTCATACTGGAGTTGATGCCAATAATTTGTGAAAAGCAGTTATTTGTTGACAAAGAATGTAGATAAATTTATAAAAGAGAAATGCCTCTGTGACAGAGAGTTACAGACTTGAGTTTTCAATTAAGAAAAGATGGGGTTTCGTGTTATGTATATTTTTGGCAAAAATAGAAAAGTTTTCAAAAACAGAAAGAAAGGAAAGAGGGGGATGGGAGCCCGTTGTGAATGTTTTGTTTTCCAATCTAACATGTCCATGTGTTCGCTTCCAGTGACGTGGCCTGGGTTGATAAGGTGTCTCTCAGCTTTAGGGTTTTATGGTCCATTTCCACGGTGGCCAAGCTTAAGTTGCTCCTCTGTTCCAGGGACATCACTGAGATCTTTGGGGACTGCACAGAAGCGTCTGGTTGGGAACGTCATGAAGGAAGGGGCAAGACCCTGCCCAAGGAAGCGTACGTGAGAATAACGGAGAAGGAGCCCGTCGATATACGCAGTACAGCCGCTGTTGGAGTAGGTAATGGCCAGAGCTTGAGCCGACCCTGCCCTGGCCCGTTCTGCTGCCCCCCGTCAGCCGGATCCGCTCTCTGGAACGGGCACTGTGCTTAGGGCCGACCGTTACCCACCTTTTGACCTCAGAAGCCACTTGACCCAGCTGGGGGCTGTTGCCCTTAACTCCTAGGGCAGCTCTGACACAGCCTCTCCGGAGCTCTTCCTGTTGCCTGCAGGACAAGAGAGACCATAAAAGCAGCTTGCAACTCCAGGCGGATGGCAGTGATAACAAATTTGTAGCCAGAGACCGCCCTGCCTTTGATTCTGGGAATGGGGCGCCGGTATCAAAGCTCAGCGAGGGCTTGGCCTTTGAGTCCCCTGTTCTTTCCTGGCTTTAGTCATACCCTGACCCATGCCCTGTGAGTCTTGAACTTTGACTCCTCCCCCTTCCCCCGCCACCCTCCCCCCAGTTACAGTGTGAAGTGCTTGCTTCCTTGCCTTGCTGTGATAGCCTTTAATTCTTATCTTCTCTGTAATGCTTATTGTCAAGGTCAGGGTCGCCCATTATTTCCTATTCCGTGACCCTCAGTGGTTGTCTTTTGATACGCTGGCTCTTTTCGTATGGAATTGGCCATGTCATATATGTGTCACCTTGATCCTTTAGGTTTTTTTTTTTGTTTTCCTTTTATTTATTTTAAAGATTTTGTTTATTTATTTGAGAGAGAGTTATCGAGAGAGAGAGAGAGAGAGAGCGCGAGAGAGCACGAGGAGGAGCAGAGGGAGAGGGAGGAGCAAGCTCCCTGCTGAGCAGGGAGCTCGATGTGGGGCTCGATCCCAGGACCCTGGGATCATGACCTGAGCCGAAGGCGGACACTTCACCGCCTCAGCCACCCAGGCGCCCCTTTTGTTTTCTGTTTAATCTACCAGTGTAGAACACTAAGATGTACCCTGGGCCAAGTATTTTATGTCTTTGATCATCACATCATCATGGGAACATTAAACAAGTCCCCTTTCCTAGATGAGGATACTGAGGTTCCAAGTGGTTGCATGGCTTGCTGCTGTTGCCCACAGTGCGCCTGGCTCAGGCCAGGACCCGGCATTCGGCAGCAGGTCTGTCTGTCTCTCATCCTGCGCTGTGCGGGTTGTGTCCCATGCTGTCAGGTTTTGAAAAATACCCCCATGCCTGTGGAATTGTAACTCTCCCACTCTACTTTTTCCACCAGTGTCTGCTGCTTGTTCCCATTTCATGGATTCTTGTTTGGTTTATGATCACACTTAAACATTTAACGAGCATATTAAAACAATATTTTCAACAGTTATGGTTTCATAATTTTACTGCGAACACATTGTTGGTCTGAGACACGATAAAAAGTGTCCCTTTTCTAGCGCAGGCTCTTCTGTGTTGGGGGATGAGTTGTGAGTCGATGCCGAGGCCAGTGTAGGTGGAAGAGTGGGCTTGCATGTTTCTGACCCAGCCCCATCACCCAGACCCTTGCAGGACAGGGTCAGTGAAGATGACATAGCAGAGACACGCCGCTTTGCCAGAAATCTTCATGTAGTTCACAGAGCTGTTTGGGAGCCTGGATCCTTTGAAGTGTAGACCATGTATTCAAGTGCGTGTCCTGTCGGTGTGCACAGCCAGGAAGCTGCCCTGAAGGATGTGAGCTTGAAGTTTGAGTCAGTTTGAGAATAAATGGAATCCACTTTATTTTTCAGTAGTGGGCTACGTGGTTTGAAAAATCTGTCTGTTAGGCTTCTAAAATACTTTTATTTAATTAGCAAATGCTCCATGTATACCCATATGTATTTGAAATCTTCGCCCAAATCTTGGGCGGGAGGTGTGGTCTACCTTCTTTGAAGCATGAATCAGCTGCAGCTGGGACGTCAGGAAGCCTGCCCGGCCTCGGGCAGTCAGAGACTGGTAGAGCCAGCACGTGAACCCGGATTGGTTGGATTTCCCGGACTGTGCTTTTGACAATGACTCTGCCTCCCTGATTACACACCGCAGGGACAGATTCTGCTTTGTCTTTGGTAGTCGTGGTTTTTTACATCCAAGTGGGGAGCGCGCTTTCCTTGCTTTCCCCTTTTCCTGATTATGACTTTTTGGATTTTCTGAGTCTGAAGATTGATATTAGGGAAATTTTACCATTATTTATTAGAATAATGCCTCTTCCTCATTTCTTTATTACTTTCTTCAACAAGAAACTCCACGAGACGTATGTTAAGAGTTTCTTGCTTCCTTGACCTGTGTCCCTTTTTTATTTTTTGTCTTTGTCCTTGTCTGCACAGTTCGGACCATGTCTTTGCATTTGTCTTTTGGTTCACCAGTTTCTTTTCAGTTTATTTTTAATCAGCTGTTTACACTATCCTTGATAAAAAAAGGATTTTTATACTTTTTAATTTTATTTATTTCGGTTTTTTTAACCCTACTGCTTTGTCTCTAGAGCCTAGACAGAGGTACAACACCTAGTACATAGGTGCTCAATAAATATTTATTTTTAATTTTTTAATTTTTTAAAAAATTGTATTTATTAGAGAGAGAGAGAGAGAGAGAGCACAAGCAGGTGGAGCAGCAGAGGGAGAGGGAGAAGCAGGCTCCCCGCTGAGCAGGGAGCCCGATGTGGGGCTCAATCCCAGGACCCTGGGATCATGACCTGAGCCGAAGGCAGACGCTTCACCCACTGAGCCACCCAGGCGCCCCAATAAATATGCTTTTTTAATTTTAAAATTTTTAACCATTATTTTTGGTCCCTTCTGAAGTCAGTGTGATAATATTTTTTAAATAAAATTTTACTCCTTTTCAGACTTTATTTATTGAGATATATTAAATATGTTTATTTTATATTGCCTTCCAGCATTTGAATTCCAGTATATGACATCTTTTCAGATCTGACTCATTTGCCTGTGTCTGTTGGCACTCACTCATGGTGACATATTTCCTTACGTATTTATGATTTATTGACTGTGAGCTCATGGGCCTTGGAAGTTTTATCTGTGCAAGTTCTTTAAGGCCTAGATCGAAGTGTTTATACTTGCTTCTGTCAAGTCCCTATAGGCACCATTAATTCAGTTCCCTGCTTGTGGTTTTTTGAATTTGCACCACAAAACCACAGAGTACCGTTGCCGGTTATGAATTCTCAAGGGAGATTTTCCACCCCCCCCCCTTCTCCCCCCCACATATACTCACTTTAAAAGGAAATCACCCATATCTTGAGGGCACAGTTCTGTGAGGTCCAATGTAATGCAGGGATCTGTTCAACTCACAGCTGAGTGGCCTGGGTTTCTGGTCCACGTAAGGATGGTAATGGAGGGTAAGCATGACTGGGGTTCTGGTTTTGGGGATTTCCCACATCTACTGTCTCTTACTTTATTGTCACCTCACCGGTGCATTTAAAAAGATGTTGTATTTTCTTCTTCTTTCGTTATTTTTATTTGGGTGGGGGTAGTTTAAGGTATCTTTTGTGTCATTCTGCGGAAAGGAAAGATCTGGTTTTGTTGGTTTGTTTTTAGTGGGTGCTTGTTTTTTTTTTAAGATTTTATTTATTTATTTCAGAGTGAGAAAAAGAGAGAGCATAAGCAGGGGGAGTGGCAGAGGAAGAGGGAGAAGCAGGCTCCCCCACTGAGCAGGGAGCCTGATGCGGGGCTTGATCCCAGGACCCTGAGATCATGATCTGAGCCGAAGGCAGACCCTTAACCCACTGAGCCACCCAGGTGCCCCTTAGTAGGTGCTTCTAATAGATGAAGTGGGAAAACATTTGGGGCAGAGCTCAAAAAAATTACTAAAAACTTAGGTATAAGCCCAGTTGCTCCTTTTATTTTGGGTGTCTGCTCTACACCATCAGACTAGGTCAAATGAGGTGAAGAATAACGCTTGTAATATGCTTTCTGAGTTGGATAGACCTTGATGTCTTTGAGACATTACTTCTTGAAATAAGATTTATTTTTTTGTTTGTCGATTTAATTACCTGTCTAACGATTTACTATATGATATAATTTTACCCTTCCAAGTAAGCTTGATTCCCTAGTAAATCCCCCTATATGATATCCACAATGGGTGTTCATGGTGATGTCCAGAGAGGCTCTGATGCACATTGGTCGGTCCTTTTATTCAGTGTTATTTTGTTTGATTCTGAATTAGCGGAATGTTACTGGTAAGTGAGAATATTTGCAAGTAGTAGACTTATGCCAGTGATGTGAACAAGAAATCAACCTCAAGAAGAAATTCTGAATGTTATGGTTTCTCTGCACAGCGCACAGATCTGTGGGATCAGGTTTAGGATTTGAAAATGCAGTTGGCTCTGTACTCTTGGAGTAAACCTAAGCATTGCCACCTGATGGGAGTGTGTAACCTGCATGTGCGCCACTCGGGACCCTGAAGAAATCACACTCTGTTGTGAACTTTAATTGTCTGTTTTTGAGAGTCCTGTCCTGGATTAATGTTGCAGAAAAGGACCTGCCATCTTAGTTACTAGCCTAATGTGTCTGGCTCTCCCTGACCCTCCCTGGCCCGCCCCCCATCTGCATTGCCACAGTGGGTCACAGTGTCCTGGAAACAGCAATACACTGGGTACAACGTAAGCTAATGAGTAATTGTTTAAGCATGTATTATGGTTCTAAGCAAATGTTAGATGGAGTAAAAGTTGATTTAAAGTGGTAGAAAGCTCAAGTTATGGTGATCCCAGTAGGAATAGTAATTGCCCTGTACAGATATGTACTTTGAAACGTTGAAAAGGAATAGTGTGCTTTAAATATTTGCCATTAAAAGAAGCAGAAACATAACATAGTAAGCAGGACAGTGGTATTGCTAGCTGTGGACGTTTACATAAGACCATATTACGATTAGAAATTTTAACATTAACATTTGAAGGGCTGAGAGGAGTTAATATTTATTGTGGTTTCTTTGAGTAACCGATTTGGAATTTTAATTTTATAAAATGTGTGTGCCTAACGGATCTTCACATTTAGTCACAAAGAAATGGCTGTTTGTTTTTAAAACACTGTAATGTTTACTTTGAATTGCCATTGGTGGAAATGGTTTCTAAGGAGGAAAATGGTTTGCAACTCAAGTTATAAATATTTTTAGGCTTTTAAATTATTTAATCCAAAGCATTCACTATTTATTATTTTTTGCTCAAAGTTTGGTAACATAGACTTTTCCCAGGGTTTTCTTGCTCTTTTCAGTTGTATTTTTCATGTAGTGAACGCATTTCTGAAAATTATAGCAGTGATATTTTTAATAAATGGAATTAATTTAGGTTGATAAGTTCACTAATTTAAAAAGGACTTCTTTAAACCTCTAGTGAAATGAAGAAAGCCTTTTTGATGTGGATCAGTCTTTTTGCTTTTTATGTAGGGGTTTTTAATCCTGGACCACTCCTTTGATAATTTATTTATATCACACTGAAAAATGTGTGTTTTGTTTTGACTATATATATCTATTTCTACCTGTATTAATTTGAGAAAGAGGCCAAGATAGAAGCAAAGGTTATATAAGTAATAGCTCATTTACAGAATCTTTTTCTTCCAACATGTTTGGTGGAAAAATGTTAATTACTGATAGATTCACTTACAAACCCCTACACAGTCAAAAAAGCCACTACTAAGAAAAGTATTTGGAGGCATGATTATTGTCCCGACATTCTCACATTCTATGGGTTTTCCCTTCTGTCAAAAATGAGCAAATCAAAATAAAACTGGCTGAGTGATTTTTCTCAGTGCTGGGGCCCAGTGATTGGGGGCGAGTGGCCGGGGGCTCAAGAACGCATAACAGGTATCCACTTGCAGCCCAGAGTCTGTTTGCAGACTCAGTCCTGTTGGTCATCTTTGTTTCCTGCGGAGAACGTGTAAAGTTCCTAGTGTCACCAGGTGGGATAACCCAGAGCGATCCCACGCCCGTGGGTTTATAATAGTTGTTTCTTCTGTACTCCTTGCTACGTAATCGGCTATCCTGTGTCATCTCTGACATTGCTGTTCGCTTTATTTAAAAAATACTCTATTAACAGCTCAGATCGTCTCTTCTCTGAAGGTCATAATATCCGTGGAGTGCCTTTTATATCCTCAGGACTCTATCGCTGATGAAAATCCCGGGACCTTGCAGGGACTTTCAAGAGCTTCCTTTATTCACCGCATATCTAGTGTCGCTTTTACATCCTAGGCCCTCCTTTAGATAACTTCACATAGTGAACCACTTTATTTTTGTTTGTTTCTTTATTTTATGTATTTATTTGAGAGAGAGACAGAGAGAGAGAGAGCACAAGTGGGAGGAGGGGCAGAGAAAGAAGCAGACTCCCTGCTGAGCAGGGAGCCCGATGCGGGACTCGATCCCAGGACCTGGGATCATGACCTGAGCCGGAGACAGACGCTTTACTGGTTGAGCCACCCAGGTGCCCCTGAACCACTTTAAACAAACAAACAAAATAACCCAATCCTACACCTTGGAGCTTACAGCCTAATGGGAGAAAGACTTTGGATAAACTTAGAGGGACAAGGAATATGCATGGGTGCTAGGCGATGATCAGGGTTCTGGCCAAACAATGGCTGAGGAGTGGGTGTGTGTGCGTGTGGGTGAGATGCACCCCGTGGTGCATTGTCAGGAAGGCAGGGAAGGCCTCAGCGTGAAGGTAACCTCCCAGTAAGGGCATGAAGGAGGAGGGCACGCGCCTGCTGTCTCTGGGGCAAGAAGGCAGAGGCCCAGATGTTCTCCTCATTCCACATCCAGCAAAGCAGGCCCCACCTTGCACAAGCACAGATCACTGGTTCAAAGCCCGCTTTGTCACAGCCACACCCGTGCTCTCCACCACCTGGGTGACTTCAAAGGGACCTTTTTGTTCATCTCAAGAAGCTGCCCAGCTCCTAGCAAAATGTGTTCTACATCATGAGCATGAGGAAGGAACCGTGTCTGTTCACAAGCCGAAGTCATGGGAGGGAGGGAGGGAGATTCATTTTCTCTCTGCTCAGCTCGCAGAGCCCCAAATTTATATCCTCTTTCCTCACGTCTCTTAAGAAGGTTAAGAAAGAACTTTTCGGGAACCACCCTTTCTGCTTTTCCTTTTCTCTATTTAAAGATGTTTAAAAATCACTTTGCTTTAAAAATGTTCCTGTTCTCCTTTTATTGGGGATGTTTCAAAAGAGTTGTGCCCATGATTGTGCAGAAGCTGACAGGACAGACGGCGTATTGCTCTTGTGTCCGTGGAGCCTGGAAGAGGCAGTTCGCTGGGGTCACTGGGTGTGGCGTCCTGTTTCAGTCTGAATAAAGAAACTTGAAATTGGTAGCAGATTAAAGGAAGGCCCCCCCATAGGCTTGGTGAGGAGATACGGGTCCTGAGCCCCGGAGGACGGCGAGGGACCGTCACTGCTGTTGTCCCGCACCGTCCAGCTGGATTTGGGGGTTCTTGTCGTGATCTGCGCCCGTCTGTGCTACTCTAACTTCTTGCTCATAAAATAAAGAAAAAAAATTCTTTCTTTTTGGATAAAATATTTGTCAGCCAATGTGCTGTTTATCGTTTTGTGACTTTGGTTTTAAATACTATTAAGTAACCGGGGCGCCTGGGTGGCTCAGTCGTTAAGCGTCTGCCTTCGGCTCAGGCCATGGTCCCAGGGTCCTGGGATCGAGCCCGCATCGGGCTCCCTGCTCGGCGGGGAGCCTGCTTCTCCCTCTCCCACTGCCCCTGCTTGTGTTCCCTCTCTCGCTGTGTCTCTCTCTGTAAAATAAAATAAATAAATAAATGAATGAATGAATAAATAAATAAATAAATCTTTAAGAAAAGGGGGGCGGCGCCTGGGTGGCTCAGTCGTTAAGCGTCTGCCTTTGGCTCAGGTCATGATCCCAGGGTCCTGGGATCGAGCCCCTCATCGGGCTCCCTGCTCAGCGGGGAGTCTGCTTCTCCCTCTCCCACTCCCCCTGCTTGTGTTCCCTCTCTCGCTGTGTCTCACTCTGTCAAAAAAAAAAAAAAATTTAAGTAACCGTGATGCTCATTCTTAGACTCCTGACCAAAGCGATTGGCTGTGGGGTTTTCTAGGCAGACGCATGGAATTTCAGTGGCAACGAGGACCTAGTTCAGTGTGACGATTAATGTTATAGTGTTGCCCCTCTCTTGGGACGAGTTTGTGAGAATGACTGAGAAGTCAGTGTGTAGGCTGAGGGTTCACAGAGTAGACCACGCAGACTCATCGTTTTCCTTTGCACTGGCCAGTCATTCCTTCTTGTTGAAGATATACGTGCACGGCGAGTGTAAGACCGTCCTGCGTTGATTCAGGTGACGTTCATCTTGGCCCAAAGATGTTTGCATATTTCGAGTGACGTTTAAGGGCTGCTGTTCGGAGTCCGTAAAGGTCGGGTGAGCATGTAGATCCCTGGCCTTCATTCTAGCATGATCCGCCACAGCTCTTGTCTCCTTTTGTCTTGGTGCTACTTCGCCCACGTTTATGGCTTCTGCTCCTTCAACGTGCTGGTTTGCATGCGGCCCTCCTGGCCTCTCTACCTCGTTACTTCGGCCCTCGCTTTCTGATGCTGCCTGGACCAGCATCTTGGTTCATCCACTCAAACAACAGGCCTTGAACTTCTGCTCTGTAGACCCCATTCTAGGTACGGGGGCTAGAGTGTGCAGCCAGACGAGGTCCCTGCTCTCGTTTTATCGGGAGGGGGAGAAGAGACACCTATGCCAGGTATTGGGGAGTTTTAGGAGGAAAAATAAAGCAGGGCAAGGGCATGGAGTGATGGTGAAAACGCCATCTTCTATGTGGAGGGGACACAGGGGGATGCACGGAACCAGTTGGGAGGCTCTTGCCATTGTCTGTAGGCCAACTGTGTACCGTTGGCTCGGCGGGGAGGGTAGTGAGGGGTGAGTAGGAAGTGGTCTGATTCTGGATACACTCCTAAAGCAGGGCAGTAGAATTTGGGTATGGTCAGGCGTGGATTTGGGAGAAAGAGGCACACAGGGTTTCTCCAGAGAGTTTGACCTGAGCTGCTGGTAAGTTGAGTTATCATTTACTGAGTAAATGAGTTATCATTTAATGCATTTACTACATGCAGGAAGAAAATGCTGGGGCTGTGGGGAGTCAGGTTCTTAGGAGTTTTAAGTACATACCCTGTTGGGTATCTAAGTGGGAATATTGAGGCGGTAGGCTGTCTGAACCTAGAGGTTAAGAGAGGCCCGCCTGGGGTCACCTTTTTACTGCAAGTTGTCCTAGAAGGGATGGTGCTTAAACCCAGGGGATTGGAAGAGGTCCCGTGAAATGTTCTCCAAGTAAGGACCCCTGAGGCTCCTTGGGCCTGTAGAGGGATCTGCAGAGTCACAACTTTTTATAGCAATACTAAGACGTTCAGTACAGTAGCACTTTTCAGAGGCGACGTGGGACATCAGAGCAGAGCGAATGTAGACACAGACACGGCAGTCTGCTCCTGTCTGTGAAGCTGGATATTAAAGAGATTTTCAAGAATGTAAAACTCTGCCGCTTTTCTTACTAAAGACATGTATTTTTGTTTTGGAAAATACATTTTTCATTAAAATATGTTATTTTTGTTGTAATGGGCTTATCATTGCTTTTAGATGAATTCATAAATATTTAAAAATTTTCTATCACAGCTATCCCTGGATATAACCCTTAGAAACAAGCAATTCTGAGCTCCTTAATAATTTTTTTAAAAGTGTAAAGGGGTCACGAGAGCAAAATGTTTGAGGACCGCTGACCTAGAGAGGGAAGGACAACAGGGAAGACAGCTGAGAATTGACTGACCCTTTGGGCCCTTACAGAGCTACGGAAGAGCCCACGGAGGACAGGGAGAAGGGACTGGCAGAGGGAAGCACCGTGAAAGTTCACTGGGGGCCACGGAAAGCGAGTGGTTCCCACAGAAGCAAGAGGTCACCTGTGTCGTGTGAGGCTAATGGGTCAGATTCAATGAGAACTGAGAACTGACCGTTGGCTTTAGCCGTGGTGGAGGTCACTGATTCTGAAATGGATAATCGCCGTAGACGGGACAAGAGGAGGCTCAGGAGAAGGGACGTGATTTGAATCCCAGTTAGATTCCTGAGAGTGGGAACTGACCTAGCCTGTCTCTTCATTTTGAGATGGCCCTCAGATTTATCTTGCGTGGGAACCCACCCCAGGCAGACCAGCTATGAGGCTGAGCGTGAAGCACCAGAGAGAGTTGCTTAATCCCCTTGGCTGTGCGTGGGGTGATGGTACCAGTTTGCGCTCCCACCGGCAGTGTAAGAGGGTTCCCCTTTCTCCACGTTCTTGGAGTTTACATAAAAACTTAAAAAACAGAAGGTACATGGGTTATTTTTCCTCAAGCTAAGAAACATGGTTATATGAGATTAGTTACTAAATAAGTTTTTCTTTCTTAAAATTTCTGTGTCCTTCCTAAGGAATAACAGAATTTTTTATATTTACTGCTTATGTGTTATTGATCAATATTAAATGTTATGTTTTTTTTTATTTTTTAAAGATTATATTTATTTCAGACAGAGAGTGAGCACGAGTAGGGGGCGGGGGCAGAGAGAGGAGCAGGCTCCCAGCTGAGCAGGGAGCCCGATGTGGGACTTGATCCCAGGACCCTGGGACCATGACCTGAGCCGAAGGCGGGCGGTTCACCGACTGGGCCACCCAGGCGCCCCTAAATGTTATGTTTTTAGAGGGAAAAGAAGAGGTATATTTTCCTCAAGTGACGTCTTAACCAATTTATACTCAAGAACATTTATTTACACTTAAAGGTAATTGTTTATGTATATGTCACATCCATCAGACTGAGAACTTTTCATCAGTAGAGTGTGAGTTTTTCAGTTTTGTTTCCTTAGGGACTATCATCCTACCTGGAATACAGTAGGAATTTAATAAATATTTTAGAAGGAGTAAGATACTAGAACATTTAGATTTATGGTTTATGGTTTATTTTTTGAGTAATTTTTCCATGGTGTTAAAAGTAACCTTTAAGTGGGATAAGTAAAATTAGATAAAACCCAAAGGACAGATTGCTTTTAATTCTAGGTTGGAACACATGTTCAGAGACTAGACTATTTTGATAGAGCCTATCTGAAAAAATGTTCAGATAACAATACTTTTTCCTTTGCTTTGATTAGATGTGTATTTCAAGAATGGCACGACTAAAGCAAATACGCCCACTTTCTGTTTGTGAGACTTTAGAGGTCCTCCAAGGTAATAAGAAAAATAGGCTTGACCTGTGAGGGACCGTATCTTCTTCAGAACTGACTCAAAGAAAATTTTTTGTCAACTGTCTTTAAATTTGGGTATAATTGATACACTATACGATGTATAAATTTTAAGTGAACACCTCAGTGAACCAACATCTCTCTCAAGATAGAGAACATTTCCATCACCCAGAAAGTTCTCTTGTGCCATGTCCAGTCATTTGCCCCACCTCAGAAATAAATGGTACTGTGATTTCTATCAACAGAGCTTAGTTGTGCCTCTTCCAGAACTTCATATACATGGAGTTATACAGAGTGTGCCCATGTACACTTTTGCCTCACTTAACGGTGTTTTTGAGACTTATACTTGTTACAAGTATCAGTAGGTTGTTTCTTAATGTTGATGAGTAGTATTCTGTGGTGTGAATTTATCCACTCATCTGTTTGGGTGGGTTACAATTTTTGTCTATTGTGAATATAACTGCCATGAACATTAATGCACAAGTTTCTTTGTGGACATATGTTTTCATTTCTTTTGTATATACTTAGAAGTACATCCCTGGATAAGTATATATTTAATTTTATAAAAAATTATCAAACATATTCCTAAAGGGGTTCTATATTTAAACATGCCCATCAGGGATGTTTTCAGTGCTCCAATATGCTCTAAGCCTTTGCCGACACTTGTGCCTGTCAGTCTTTTCAATATCGGCACTCTAGTGGGTATCATATGGTACTTTGTGATTTCTTTGACGATAACGATGCTGAAATTCTGTCACGTACTTATTGGCCATTCCCGTGTCTTCTTTTTTTGAAGTAATCTAGTCAGGTCTTTGCTTTTTTTAAAACTGGGTTGTGTGACTTTTTTATTCTTAACGTTTTATGCTTTTTAGTTCACGAATTATAGCTGTTCTTTATGTATTTTAGGTATAAGTCCTTTGTCAGATATGTGTATTGTGACTCTTTTCCAGTTGGTGGTTGTCCTTTTATTTCTTAACTGTGTCTTTCAAAAAGCAGAAGTTTTCATTTCAGTGAAGTCCATTTTTATCAGGGTTTCTTTCTTTTATCCAGAGTGTTTTCCCTAGTCCATCGTCACAAAGATATTCTCTTATGTTTTTCTGCTTTATGGTTTTAGGTTTTTATGGTTAGTTCTACGTGAGGTGTAGAGGTGAGGATTCATTCTTCTTTCTGTGTGGATATCAATTTGTTCCTGCCCAATTTGTTGCAAAGACTGTCCTTAAACGCACTGAATTATTTTGGTGACTTGGTCAAAAAAATCAGTTGACCATAGATGTGTACGTCTGTTTTTGGCCTCTTATGCTTCACTGTTTATTCATCTGTCCTTACGCCTATGCTGTATTTTGTTCAAGAGTTTTGCACGTATGATTTTTGAGTGATATTATAGTTTTCTTTTATTGTCTTTGGTTGTTACATTGAGGTCATGTTGGTATATGCTTTTCCATGTGTTTACTTATCTGTGTCTTTATATTTAAAAATGCATCTGTTGTAGGTAGTACATAGTTGGGGATTGCTTTTTTGTATATTCTGACAATCTCTGCCTTTTAATTGGAATGTTTAGTCTATGTACCATAATTACTGATGTGGTTAGGTTTTGATCTACCATTTTTGTTGTTTCTTTTCTTTTTTTTTTAAAGAGATTTTATTTATTTATTTGACAGACAGAGACACAGCGAGAGAGGGAACACAAGCAGGGGGAGTGGGAGAGGGACAAGCAGACTCCCCACTGAGCGGGGAGCCGGATGCGGGGCTCGATCCCGGGACCCTGGGACCATGACCTGAGCTGAAGGCAGACGCTTAATGACTGAGCCACCCAGGCGCCCCATTTTTGTTGTTTCTTACTTGTCTCATCCTGTAAACATTTTTTTAAAAATCCTGTATCCCCTTTTCGAATTTCTCTTTGTCTAATTAGATATGTTTAATTTCTCTTTTAGGTTTTCAGCTATACCTCTGCCTTGTTTTTCTTGTAGTTTCTGTACAGATTACAGTATTCATCTGTAAGTCTTTTTTGAATTAAGATTTTACCACTTTGTGTAAGAAATGTATGAAACCTATAATATGGCTTCATTTGCCCCTTCTTGTTCATTGTACTGTCCTCATATATTTTATATCCATATATGTTATAAACTAATACAGTTTCATTCTCTTAAGACAGTGTATATGAAGCGTATATAAACAGTATGTGTGTATACACACAGTTAATACAGTATCTGTAACAGGTAGGTCTTAAGGAAATTAAGAGGAGGACTCTTTCATGTTTACTTATGCATTTACTTCTTCCAAGGCTCTTCATTCTTTTCTGTAGGTTCAGGTTTACATCTGGTACCACTTCTGTTCTTCCTGGAAGAGAAGGCCTTTCTTGCAGTATTGGGGCTATTTTGCAACAGATTCTCTCAGTTTTCCTTTATATGAAGATTCTTTATTTTTCCTTTATTTTTGAAGGGGTTTTGTTGTGCATTGACTTCTAGGTTGACATTTTTTTTTTCCTTTCAGTTCTTTACAGATGTCGTTTGCTGTCTTTCTGATGAACTTTTGGCTACATTCTCATTATTGTTCTCTGTCTTTTCTTCTCTGGTCACGTCCACACATTTTTGTTGTTGTATCTTTGGTTTTCAATATTAGGTGACATTTTCTCATGGCTAACTGAAAATCCTGCTCTGATAGATTGCTGTTTTTGCTCAGTTTTGAATGTTTCTGCCCCATTCTCTCTATTCTCCCCTAACTTGTAAATTAAATCACTTGATACTCCTCTCTGGTCTTAGAGGCTCTTTTCAAACCATTGGTTTTTGTTGTTGTTGTTGTCTTATTTTTTTTTTTCCTGTGCCTCAGCATGGATTCTTTGTATTGACATGTCTTAAAGTTCACCTGGCCTTTTTCATTATTGTGTCCACTCTGATAATCTCCATCGGATCCAGTGTTGTCCATTTCAGATATTGTAGTTTTCAGTTCTGTAATTTCCATTTTGTTCTTTTTTTTTTTTTATTAAATCTCTTCTGAAACGTCCTATTTCTTTACCCATTCTATCTCTCATTCTGTAAATTCTTCAATATATTTAGCATTGGTATTTTAAAATTCTTGTCTTTGGATTCCATTTTCTGGGTCACGTATAGGTCCGTTTCTGTGGACTGCTTTGACTATGGAGTTACATCTCTCATTTATCGCACATACATATTAATTTTTGATCGTATGCCAGACATCGCAGATGCTATGTTGTAAAGATTCTGTTACGTTCCCCTGAGGAAGGTTGAGTTTTGTTCAAACAGGCAGTTAAATTAATGGCAAATCATCTCGCACGGTACAGAGGCTCATCCTTAGGCTTTGCTATTTCTGTTTTGCCCGTCACTTCCCGGGAAATGTCTGCTCGCCCAGGGAAGTGGTCTTTGTGCCTTAAGCTGAGGTGCTTCTGTGGTTTCAAAGGGAAGTCTGAGGCCTTTATCAGGCTCCCTGGATGTGGGCAGCTGTTGGAACTGGTCAGCTTCCTAAAAATATCCCAACTGTTGATGTTTTCCTCAGCATCCTCGGACTTGAAGTTCTCAGTTTAGCCAACAACTGTAGTATTAATTTGCAAATTTGGGACTTCACCCTTGATGGCTTTCTCATTTGGGAGACTTTCTTCCTCAATTTTCAGCCACCCTGGCAGGCCCATATTCTGACCCACAGGGTTGCGGTTTGCTATTTTGAGCTCCATCTGCTGTGGCAAGGGCTGGTTTCACTCTCGTGCGATAAGCCCTACACATGTAAATTAGCATCGAGTGGGGTTTCCTTCCTTTCTGGACTCGTAGATAGTTTACTTTCCGCCTGGTTGTTTTCCGCTGCCTTCACAGTTGATTTTTATATTCATCCACCATTTATAGTTGTTACTGGGTGGAGGTCAACCCTGTCATCGGAAAGCCAATCTTGGAAGGAATTTGTTGTGTGTGGTTTATTTCAGTCATTTATGAAGAGGTGTCAAACCTCTTTCATTGGGAACTTGAAAATGTCCTCGAGTCATGTATAATGGATGACACTGTTACAGGCCAGTAGAGCATAGTGTTTATGAGAAGCTTAGTATTTATGAAAAGAAATACAAGATACTAAAACATAATCTAAGATGGGAAGTTTGGTCATCTGCCTGATTTGTGCATAGGCTGATGTTAGATAACCACGAGAATGGAAATTAAACCTACTCAGTGCATGTACTTAGAGACCCCAGTGGAATTCAACTTCATGTAGCTACTGGGACGTTCCTCACGTCCGCCCTCGCAATTTCTGACCTGTATTAATTGCCTTTAAGAGAGGAGACTTTAGTTTTGAAGTTTCCACCACCCTGAATTTGTTTTGGTCGCTGAAATTGGGTAGGTAAGTTTTGTGCAGTTTGCAGAGTCCACCACCAGAGAGAAATTAGGCCAACTTAAAATATAGCATGTTCCAGGAATAGTAACAATGTAGTTAGAAACTGAAATTACCACCACCAGCATTGGTACTATTTTGCTTTTGTGTGCCCGTGTTCACCAAGGTAGGATGTATCATCATTATGATATTGGTGGGAGTGGGTGAACATTTAAGCAGGCCAGAAACTTTTTTTTTTTTTTTACTCTGTCAGCAACACTATGTTAAATAGTAACAGCATTGCCCCGTTTCACATTTTCTCTTTCTATAATGTTTCTTTGAAAAAGCTTTGAGGAATTGTTTAATCAGCAGATTTTTTGTTTGAAACAACTTTTTAATAAACGCTTTTCCAAAATATGTTATCGCCATATAAAAAAGAAAATCCTGTTGGCCCTTGAACAATGTGCGATTTAGGGACACTGACCCTTCCCCCTACACGAGGTTAAAAATCCACATATAACTTTTGTCTCTCCAAAACGGAACTGCTGTTGACCAGAAGCCTTCCTTATGAACAGTAGACTAACACATATTTTGTATGTTGTATGTATCACATAATGTGTTCTTACAATAAAGTGAGCTAGAGAAAGGAAAATGTTATTGAGAATATCATAAGGAAGAGAAAATACATTTAGTGTACTGGGCTGTATTTACTGAAAAACCCACGTGTAAGTGGACCTGTGTAGTTCAAAGGGTCAACTGTTGTTCAAGAGTCAACTATACCAATAGATAAAAAGGAAGAAAATGAAATTAACCCAAATCCCTCTGCCAGGTGCAACCACATTGGAGGGCATACATCATTTTAGCTTATTTTTCTGTTTTAATTTACAAAAATGGATCATAGTATATATATTTTAGGATCTTTTTTCTCAGTTCAAGCAGTTCTATATATGTGTCAATGTTTGTGCTTTTATGTATACTGTGTGTGTATATATTTAAACAAAAAAGAAATTGTTCAGATACCTGTTTAAAATCTATCCAGCTAGATAGCTTTGAATTTGCTAGGGCCTAGGTTAAGGAACTATTTTTTTTTTTTGAGAGAGAGAGAGAGAGAGAGAGAGCACGCACGTGTGCAGAGGGAGAATCCGAAGCAGACTCCCTGCCGAGTGTGGAGCCCGTGATGCAGGGCTCCATCTCATGACCTGAGATCATGACCTGAGCTTAAGTCAAGAGTCAGACGCTTAACCGACTGAGCCACCCAGGTGCTCCTAGGGAACATTTTGTCATTAACTGAAACCACATTTGTTTTTGTAACTGATAAGCATGAGAGAAAACTGCTTTGTAGCTTCTACTTTGACGCACCTAAGAATGGGTTTCCTGCCCTTACTCTGCTTACTGGCACGTGGACACTGTCTTCTTTCTGGCTTTATCACATTGCCCCTGGTACAGGCTGAAAAAGCTCAGAGCTGCTCTGCAAAATCATGCTTTGCTGATTTGGTGATGACCAGGTGTATCTCAGTGCAGAGTGTTGTCTTGAAACACCAGAGCCTTCTGTTTAGTCAGGATCTCATTGCCAGCCTTGTACGTAGGCGTTGAACAAGGCATCTTTCTGGAGTTTATAGTCTAGAAGGGAAGCAGACCTTGAGCTCGGGAGGAATTATTGGTATGCTGTGGGTAGTGAAGAAGCTCAGGGTCATCGGCGTGCATGGCAAGTGTCTTGACCTCACATGGGATGTCTGAGAAGAGCTTCTTGGAGGAAAAGATGTTTAGGTTGCCACCTTCCCAAGGACCAAAAGCTAGGTGGGAAAATGGATTAGGAAAAGCCAGGGGTGGTTTTCCGGGTGGAGGAGCCGTCCAAGACAGAAGCCAGGATTGTTTTATTTGCCTCTCTTCTGACAATTTCCTTCTGTAGTCTCTTTTGGAACATTGGGACGATTTTTCCCCTAATTGTCCATATAAAACATGTCATCCGTGTAAATTGTGCGGTAAGACCGGGCTGAACAGTTGTAGGAGTCGCGATCCACACGCTGTTTCACAGACTGGTTCTTTGAAGGTTAATGACTGGGATAAACTAACAGTGAACAACGTATCCCTTCAGTGTCTTCATCTAGAGGCGAGGCTGAGCCCCCTGCAGACTAGGAGCTTGTGGGGATGGCCCTTGAGATGCTTGCTGCCGGTTGGACAGCTGTGTGGCCCCTGGAGTTTTTAGGTCAGCTGTAGCATCTTTCTCTTTGCTTCTTTAGTATGTCATTGGTTTCCTACGGGGGCCGGGGGCTAGCTGACTAGCAGGAGGGCCAAGTCTGGCCAGAGACCTGTTTTTAAAGATACGGCTCTGTCATCTGTACATCCCCGATGGTGCTTTTGCACTGTGATGACAGAGCTGAGTAGTTGCAAAAGATCCCATGTGCCCTGCAAAACCCGACAGGCCGACTCCAGAAAATGTCTGCTGCCTGGTCTAGGCATGATCCACGACCAGACACCCCACATCACTTCTTTATTTTGGTTGGTACACATTGCTTCCCGTACTCTCCACAGCCAGTCCAATGCTGGTCCTTTTCATTGTCCGATTTTTTTCTTTCTTCTCTCTCTTCTGACCAGTTATCCCTGGCTGACTAAAAAATGGGGCTGACATCACATCAACTCATATGGCACCATTACCGTCAGCCTTTGTTTTTGGCTCTTCTCCACCGAAAATTTTTAAAAATTATTATTTATTTGAGAGAGAGAGAGAGAGAGAGTGAGTGGGGGTAGGAGCAGAGGGAGAGGATCAAGCAGACTCACGCTGAGCATGGAGCTTGATGCGGGGCTCGATCCCACGACCCTGAACTCATGACCTGAACTGAAATCAAGAGTCCGACGCTCAACCGACTGAGCCACCCAGGCTCCCCTCCACTTCAGTTTTGATTACTGCTCATTCTCAGAAGCTTTTCCCATCACTTCTTGTTTCATAGAGGCCCAGAGGAGAAAAAGCACAAATTTTGGCTCCAAGAAAATGGTTTATTTGTTTATTTTAAGTAGTCTCTACACCCGGCGTGGTGCTTGAACTCATGACCCTGAGATCAAGAGTCGGAGCCTCTATCCATGGAGCCAGCCGCCAGGCACCCATCCAAGAAGACTATTTAAAGTTGAGTCCTGCTATTAGAAAATAAGTTAATTTAGGCATGTCACTGTACTTCTCTGAACCTCAGGTTCTTTTTCTGACAACGGGGATCATTTTCTAGCTCTCTCACCTACTGTGGCAAGGATGGGGCATATACATGCTGTCCCATCTGTGATTCGTTCTTCTCTGCAAAGCCGGCCATGTGGGATGACCGGCCTCCTTCACTTCAGTGCATCTGTGAAGAAGTTAATTTTGTTTTTAAATTTATTGTGGAATAAATGTGGTTTGTATTTATTTTGAAATTTTTGCTCAGATAACACTAAGGAAACTATTCTTATTAAATATGGTTTGAATAGGAACACATGAATCTCAAATGATCTGCAGAGCAAAACCAGAATTCAGTATTACTGAATGAAAGCCCTTTTCGTGTATTTTTAAAACCAGAAGCACTGCATTTTGGGAGCCCACGAAAATTCAAATGTTAAGTCAGGAAATCAGAGACCTTTTTCTTCCTGGCTGACCGAGTTGTGGGTTGCGTTTTTGTCCCCGTATGTTCTGTGGTCGAAGCCTTGCGTGAAGACTGAGGTCAGTCTCCACGCAGGCTCCGCCAGCCTGAAGATAACCACACCACTGACATGCCCATGCTGTCGTGTGAAAGCAGTGTGGCCACGGTGCCACGGAATGTTCCACCATGTACGCTTGGGCGCTACGGTAGCAAAGATTCCTTGTGCCCATTTTATGTATTTGGAAAGGAGATCGTGTTTTTAGATCCAACGTGGAGAAGAAAGTAGAGGAATGACCTTGTCCTTTAGATGCCTCTTGACAGTGAGCGAGAAGAGCATTCTCGAATGACTCACTGTGCTGAGCTGTGTCATGTGTGTTCTCGCGTGCCTTTGGGTCTGGGTTTCCTGTTCTGTAAGATAAATATTTCCTTTTTGCACAAAGATCTTGCTACCCATTTGGGCTCTAAGACCTAACTTGTGTCAGGTCTCGGGAGGATGGTGAGTGGGCTGACGCCCTTGTTTTTCGCTGGCCTGGGACCCGCGGGCGGACCCGTGGGGGTTAGCCTTCCAGAGGTTTATTAGAAGAGTGGGGCCCAGAGGGTTTTCTGGACTTTCTCCCGCTCCTCATGGGCAGGGAGCAGCCTGGACTGCTCCCGTCTACGGGCAGGCTGGCCCTGGAAAGGGAGGGCCTCAGGAGAGTCTGGGCCAAACCCACCACTCCCCTCGCGCAGGGAAGGCTCCAGACAGAAAGCTGAGGCCACAGGGTGTGGGGGGCCCCCCGCCAGCGCTCTGTAGAGCGGGGTGGGCGCGTGAGTAACCTGTGTTCTTAGCAAGTCCGCCTTCGATTTCTCCTCTGCCACACGAGGATGTCCGCTTCAGGGAGTCTGGGCCCATGAAGCATTGAGGGAAGAGCCCCGTGGTGCCGAACAGTGTGGCTGCGGTGTTAGTTTGACTGCGTCAGGGCCCCCCCATGCATGAGGAACACGGCTGCCTGAGGTCCTGTCCTGATCAGACCTGGAGAGCCTGAGGTACGTGCTGAGGACAGAAGCCTGCCCTCTGCACAGGAGAAAAGAAGCCTTTCTTCCTCCTTGCTTTGTCGTACACATGTGCTTATTCTTGGTACTGAGGAAGAGATGAGGAAGGAGAATGTGGAGTGAAGGACCGCTTTTTTTTTTTTTTTTTAATTGCTTTTAGGCTGTGGAATGGGTCCCACGACAGGAGTCCTGGAGGGGTGTGACCCGGGGACGGAGGTCCAACCCCTCTGTTTTGGTAACTCCCACTGCTGGTGTCAGGGCGCTATCCGTACACACAAAAGCAAGTTGCTATTTACATTAAACACAGGAGTTTCTAGGAGAAGAGAGAACTCCAGTCTACATTCTTAACAGCCCACCAAAACATGCTGTCTGCGGTGTTTGCTTGTTCAGATGAGGTTCCTTCTGCCAGAGATACGAGGAAGCGTGACTTGTTTATGCCCAGACAGGCTCTGTGTATCCAGCTCCTACCACAGGACCTTGGCACAGGAGGTAACCCCAAAGCATCTGTGGAATGGAGCAATGGGTTTAGGAGCACGTCTGTGTGAAGCAACGGGATGGACATCCTTGCACAAGTGTTTGTTCTGGGCCTCTTGATTTGCTCCCCTGGTTAACATTTATTTAAAAAAAAAGAAAAAGTGGATCATTCCTTAAAAAAAGGCAGTCTATTTTAGGGCCATCTCCATTTACTCAGAAAATGCTATGCATTGCTTTTGAAAACAAATTGAACTTTTATTTATTTATTATTTTAAAAAAGATTTTATTTATTTTTTGACTGAGAGTGACATAGTGAGAGAGGGAACACAAGCAGGGGGAGTGGGAGAGGGAGAAGCAGGCTTCCCGCGGAGCAGGGAGCCTGATGCGGGGCCCGATCCCAGGACCCCGGGATCATGACCCGAGCCGAAGGCAGACGCTTAACGACTGAGCCACCCAGGCGCCTCTCGAATTGAAATTTTAATGTGACTCTTTCCTTAGTGTCATTTTTTTCTCTTGCTCCAGAGCTTGATTTTTACAAGTAGGAGCTTTATAATGTGGAAATTTCGTTCCCATTTTTGTCCTTGCAGAATATCTGATACCACTGATTTCATTAGTTCTGGCTTGAAGCTAAAGTTGGGCAGACTAGGGGCGCCTGGGTGGCTCAGTCGTTAGGCGTCTGCCTTTGGCTCAGGTCATGATCCCGGGGTCCTGGGATCGAACCCCGCATCGGGCTCCCTGCTCCGCGGGGAGTCTGCTTCTCCCTCTCCCACTCCCCCTGCTTGTGTTCCCTCTCTTGCTGTGTCTCTCTCTGTAAAATAAAATAATAAATAAATAATAAATAAATAAATTAATTAATTAAAATAAATAAAATAAAAGAGGTGTGTCCTCTTCTCTTCTGCTGTAGAAACGCAAGGGAAAGGTGGCAGGAGGCTCTGCCTTGGTGAGCAGCCCCCAGGCTGTCGGGGCCCTGCCTGGATGGCTGGTATTTTGAGTGTGTGACCCATTCCCTAGCTGGTGTTTCTAGGTCATAATGTGCTCTCTATAAAGGGCCTGAGTGGGGTCTTTCCAGCTTTTGTGTTTCTGTGGCCCGTGGTGTGTTTACGCGAGTGTGGACCTCCCAAGTGAGTTCCCTTTCCCAGTGTTGTCCTTTTAGGGGCTTTTGCTGTGACTGTGCTTTAGATTTTAATTTAGAATCGTTAGTGGCTTTGGTCCTTTCACTCCTTGGCCCCGTTAACTGATCTTCAGTATCATTATGTCTTCGGTCGTCTTCGGGCTGTCTCTTGCCTTTCTCCGGCCTGCTCCTCGTCTGTGTCTTACTTAGTCTCCAAGTACGACTCTTCCTCCTCACTAGGAGATAGTGCGGTGTCGTGGCTAAGAACCAGGAGCGAAGCCAGCCTGGGTTTGAATCCCATCCCTGCCGTTTATTAGCCGAGCAGTCTCCAGTGCATGATTCCGTTTTGTTTCTTTGTGACAAGTATTAACATTTCTGAGTTTTCCACTGGCCAGCAAACCTCTGATCGTGGCTGCTGCCCTCACTTTGCTCCCAAGATGGATATGCATGGATCACAGGAGCACTTTGTGCCTCATTGTGAAATGAAACGTTTCTTTAAGCGTTTTTCTGGCCTCCTAGTAAAGTGGTGGGAACCTATTTGAGCTTACGAGAACACCTCCCTTTTTCGGTGACATTGCCCAGGCCCCTGCTTTGCCTCCTCAGGATGAGGATCGCGTGCGTCTTTTGTTTGCCATGAGCTTTACGAAACTGTTTGCAGGCGTGTTGTCTTTCAGCCCGATCACGACACTGGGCTGTGGGACTGCTAGGAGTCCCGTTCTCTCGGTGAAGAAACCCCTAGGCTGGCGGAATTAAACACCATGCTCGAGGCCTTCCGGGCAGACGGGGAGCGTTGTTCTGTGCGTCTGCAGAGCATGTGCTCTTAATGACCGTGGGGCACTGTCTCTCGTTGAGGAGGCTCAGACCCCTCGAAGTACACTAGCTCCTTGGGAGACAAGAGTCTAATTGTCCGAAATGACACAGCGTAGGGCACGAGAGCCTTTCTCCGCTTCCACAGCCTTCGTGCAAGTGCCGTCCGCGGACGTCTTGGCACCCACATGCTCTCAGTTTGCCTGCCCGCCAGACCCTTCCTCTTCGGGGAGCAGGCGTGGCCTTGCCCTAGAGGACACAGTGTCCATTCTGAACAGGAGTGTGGAGGTGCCGGGTGGCTCTGTCAGTTAAGCGACTGACTCTTGGTTTGGCTCAGGTCATGGGCTCAGGTCACGAGTTGGAGCCCCGGGGTCAGGTTCCCCGGTCAGCGGGGAGTCCCGCTTGGGACTTTCTCTCCCTCTCCCTCTGCTCGTGTGTGCCCTCTCTCTCTCAAGTGAATAAATACATCTTAAGAAAACAAAACAGCGCAGAGTGTGTTCCTTTCGGGCAGGTTTTTGTGTGACTCTTGCGGAATGTTAACATTGTATAAGCAGCATGATCAAGAAGTTCTGGGCTGTTAGCAGTCTCAGCCAGGACTTCCACATGCAGATCCTTCTCTTTAAGTGCATCAGCTAAGTTCATTGCTTGTGTTCTGGTGATGTTACCACCACACTGCATTCTTGTAAATGCACTTCACACCCACCACCGTATAACCCCTTCCCCGCCCCCAGCATTTGGCACAGTGCCTGCTGCCAGGTGGATAGTTCATTCATGCCACTTGTTAAAGTCGTTTATTCTTTTGAATAGCCATAATGGTGGCAAATTACCAACTTTGAGGAGGAACTTGATTCTGTGAACCTATTAAAATATTTTCCACTAAAGCAAAGAACTTGGGTCTTGTTAAAAAGATCAGGACTGGGGCTCTTGGGTGGCTCAGTTGGTTAGGCGACTGCCTTTGGCTGAGGTCACGATCCCAGAGTTCTGGGATCGAGTCCCACATCGGGCTGCTGGCTCAGTGGGGAGCCTGCTTTCCCCTCTGACCCTCTCTCCTCTCATGCTGTTTCTCACTCTTTCTCAAATAAATAAATAAATAAATAAAATCTTAAAAAAAAAAAGATCAGGACTAAGCCATAATGAAACAGATTTTTCTCGTGGGCATTGGGTTTTGAAGGCAAAAGAGTGGTCAGCCTGTTTTGAGCAGTCAGCATCATCGGAGTGAGTCCCAAAGAAGATGATGTAGGAGGGGGCAAGGAGCACTTTTATTCAGATAGAAAGTTCTGTTTAAAAGTTGCTGTTGCTGGGGCACCTGGGTGGCTCAGTCGGTTAAGTGTCTGCCTTCGGCTCAGGTCATGATCTCAGGGTCCTGGGATCGAGCCCCAAGTTGGGCTCCTTGCTCCTCAGGGAGCCTGCTTCTCCCTCTGCCTCTGCCTCTGTCTCTCCCCCTGCTTGTGCTCTCTCTCTCTCTCTCAAATGAATAAATGAAATCTATAAAAAAAATAAGAGTTGCTGTTGCCTTTCTTGTGGGTCTTTTTTTTTTTTTTTTCTTGAAAGCCTCGCTGACAATTCTGTGCTCTTGTTGATGAGGCTGGGATGTGAATCTAGCCGTGGTGATAGGCTGCCTGCTATTCTCAGTGTGGCTGTTCTTCCCCACAGATGCCCGCTGAGTACTTGGCATTGCACACCAGAAGAATTAGCCCTGATGGAAATGATTCATTCTCTCTTTCAAGAATTAATCATCAACAAAGGAAACACAGAGCTGCTGTCCAGAATGGTCACAAGTGCACAGTTAGAGGTTTCTGCGTGCACGTTAGTAAAGGTCATCCGCCAGGACAGGCGTTTTTATTGGACACTCTGCTCAGAACAACTTGGGAAAGTTTGATGTTCTCATCAGAAGTCTGATTTGACCTCTCCCCAATGTTCACATAGGGAAAGAGGCTGAATTCAGTGGACTGTAGACCAGAATTGCAGTTGTGGCCACGAATTTAACGGACTCCCATACTTGCATTAGTAGACCCAGCAATGGCCGTTATGTCTTGCAGACGTGTTCTGTGGTGGGCACTGTGTGTGTGTTCTCTCTAATCTGCATAACTTCTCTCCACACTGCGTGTCACTGTCCTTCTCTTCCAGGCCTGGAAACTGAGTTTTGGAAGGATTCAGTAACGGACAAACACCACTCCGCGGGTCCATAGCAGAGGTGTAGTTCAAGCCTGTCTGTCCAGCCCGAGTCAAACCTCCTCCACTGTTCATGGTTTTTTGAAAGTCTTCCACGCCAAGTGACCAGCCTAGAGGGCTCTTGCTAGCCGGTGAGCACAGGGCTCCTTCCTCTCGGTGTTGGGTATGATCTCTTAAGTCCCTGACTTGAGTCCTTCCCTGCTAACTCTTATTGATGTTGGTAAGTTCTTTCCTTGTTAGTAGGAGGCTTTCTGGATTTATGTGCATTTGTTCCATTCTCTCCTTTCTCTGTGGCCCCCTGACTCTCACCCCCACCCCACACACATGCACACACGCACCCTACAGGTTTGGAAAACCTGAGGCTTCCGTCTATTCTATAACTGAGGTGACAGTGTCTCTTTTTATAATTAATGTGATTCTCCTCTCTCGGGATGACAACACTGAGGCTTCGGGTGAGGAAGAGTAGCAGGTGCCTATCTTGTAAGTCTGATCCACTTGGAGCCATATATTCTTCCCATAAAATGAGTAATAGTTGCATTGTATCTGGTGGAAGTGGGGTGTTTTCATTTGGGGTTCTTCTGTGAAATGAAAGAAAGCAGAACTTCTTGTCCCTAGGTTGTGGACCCTAAAATGTTATGAAATTAAAAAACCCAAGTAAAGCATGGTTCAGAATGCCTTGCTCTGGGAACAAGGAAGGCCCTTTGCTGGGCATATAACATTACTCTGTGAATTATGAATCTCCAATATTCAGACTGGATATGTGGACAAGTTAGCAAGTCTGATCGTTGAGCATGGGTGTCCCTGGTTCTGGGATAATACCCTTGTTGGGTCAAAGCATGCTTGACTCGGCGGATTTTATCTTTCATCTTATTTAATCCTCTGAACCACACAGTATAGTGGGGAGCATCCGATCCTCTTTCAGAAAAGTAGAAATTGAGGCTGGGAAGAGACGAATGGACTTTGCCAAGGTTGCGTGGCTAGTGAGTGGTAGGACTTTGAACCAAGGTTTTGCCTGTGTGGTGTCCTTCTGTTGATGTTGGTGGTTTGGGTTCCCTAATGATTGATCTTTCCTGTTCTGTAAGTTTTAAACAACATGGGAAATAGAGCAAGGATCAAATGGGAACCAACATGGATGGTCAGTCAATTATTGGTAAAGCAGGACTGGAGACCTCACAAGCATGTCTGAAACTAAAATGTGTGTTTGACTCCAGCAGCCTCCTAGATCTCCAGTATCAGCCGGGCTTTTGGAGAGCTGGAGGGAGCCCCAGGCTGCGCCGCTCAGCGCTCGGCATGGCTGAGCCCTTAGTTAGTGCTTCTTCACACACTGCCAGGCAAATCTGTCACTCACCTTCCAGAAGAGTTTAAGGAGGGGCTGGGGCAGGGAGAGAGAAAACTGGCTTAGTCTGATACTGCTTCCTCTCAGGAAACAGACTAAAATCTCTTCCCAAAAGCATAAGGCAGGGCATTGTGTGTGTGTGTGGGGGGGGGGGGGGGCAGGGAAGGGGGGAGGAGGAGGCTCTCCACCCCAAATCCCAGCTGTTGAAATACCGCTTTTGAAATCTTTTTCTCTCTTAGGGTGTTCTCTGCTGTTACTCTGTCCTTCCTTTTTGGTTTTGAAGAGAAAGGAAGGGATGACTATTTTTCTCTCTGTTTTGGTTTGAAGAAAGGAAAAGACGAACGTAGAAATCCAGAAATGGTCTTTCTGAGCCCTGTGACTAATCGGACTCCTTCTCCTCGTGGCAGGTGATGGAAATGTGCTGGAGCAATGGGAGAAGCTGGTAACTTCTAGGAAGCCAAGATGACAAGAATTGTTTTAAATAATCAGTAAGTGAGATTTTGTTAGTCCTTTGGAACTCTTTCAATTACCAGTGAACATTCTCTGAGAAACCATGGTAAATGAGTAGCTCAGTCAAACAGCTTAAAAGTCTGACGGAGAAAATGTTTAAAAAATAAATATTCCAACACTTCAAAAAATTGTTGCTAACATTTGCGCAATTACCTCTGTAGGCGTGTCCTTTTTAGTTGGGTGTAGCAGTTGGGCAGACAGAGCAAAAGTATTTAATGGATTAAAGGAGGATTCCTTTTAACTTTGGAATAGCCCTTCTCAAATACAGACATTCCTGTTCCCACTGGTTCAGTGAGCACCACGGCTTACTGACCTTGGGTGCACACGTTTTGGGAAGTCCCTGTGAGTACACTGGGTGAATATGAATAAAATTGAGCTCTCTGTCTGCTCCCTCCCCAATCCCTCTTTGAGTATCTACCTTGTCTTTTACACTTCGGAGGCCACTACTGGTTGCTGATGATCCGACAGTTAAATGTGGTTGCTTCTCGTTTCATTATGATGGTGACAATGTTAGGGCGTGAGGTTGCCGAATGAAAAGATTGTATATTTCTGAGTCAGACATTCCCCAACCTGACTCTTGCCTTTGTGCTTTTTTAAATTTTTTTTCCTATTTTATTTATTTATTTATTTATTTATTTGATGTAGGCCTTTGTGCTTTTATAGTAGTTATTCAGCCCCTCAACCTCTGTATAGTGGACTCGATCATCCCTCTCATTAGAGGAAAGACTGTGCTCTGACTGGTGCCTTATGGGGCCACAATAGAAGTATGGCTGGCCCTTCAGCAGCCCGGGTTTGAACACCCAGGTCCACTTGTACGTGGATTTTTTTATTTTTACGGTACTTTAAATGGATTTTCTCTTCCTTGGGATTTCCTCTGTAACATTTTCTCCAGCTTACCTTGTTGTAAAAATACAGTATGTAATACGTAGAGGCATACGATATCTGTGTTCATCGACTCTTGATGTCATCAGTAGGCGATCAGTAGTTAAGTTTCTGGAGAGTCCAGAGTTACATGCGGATTTTTGACTGCGTGGGAGGTGGGTGCCCCCAACCCAGTGTGGCTTGTGGGTCACCTGTCGTTGCTTTCCTTCCTTTTATTTATATCATGATGTACAGTTTACAAGCCCATATTTGACTCTGACTGACCAGCTCCACCTCCTTAGCTTCTGTCGGGCCATGGGGGTCACTGTTGTGGGCACTGATGTGCAGACAAAGGTTAAGAGTTGGCCGGCTGGGGAGGGGGGGCAGGAGGGAGGACCAGAGGGAGGATGGAGAGGGATGGGAGGGGAAACGGGAGGGAGGATGGGGGCAGGGGGGAGGAGGGACGAAAGGGGGTGTGGAAGGAGAACTGGAGGGAGGACAGACGGAGGACTGTAGTGCTTGCTGATTTCCGTGGTGTAAATGCTCCCTGCGCGGCTCATTTCCCCTCCCAGCAAGGTCAGTGCAAGCTGAGCTGAGGAGCGCTGGGCAGGCGCACCCTTTAATACCAGACACACGCACGCACGCGCGCGCACACGCACACGTGCGCACGCGGTAGGGAGTGCAAGGAACACCAAGAGCCTAAACCGTAGTAACACAGGTAGTGGTGAGTTCGCATTTTATTACCTTTGTTTTTAGTCTCATTGACTTCAGTCGTACGTTTCTGTAACGTCACTTTGAACGATGGCTGTGTGGAACGGGCTTGCCGGAAACCCCGAGAGTCTGAGGGTCGGGCCCAGGGCTGGTAGGACAGCCCTGCTGTAGGTTCCCTGTGGCGAAGGCATCTCTGAGCATCTCTTCCATTATCTGTCTTGGCCCTGGGGGTGTGAGTTTGGTTGCATTGGTCCAAGCAAGGTCTGCTTTTGAATCTGTGCTCCGTAGCTCATGTTGCCATGCTCACCTGGCTTCTGGAACAGAGGAGAGGCCCTGAGGCCAGTTTCCAGCATCCACCTCTTTTCTTAGGCGTGTTAACCCGGCTCTGTGGCTGCCACGGTCCCCCTGGCCTCACGCCCTTCCGAGTTTCTGCTGTCGCTTCGCTGTGCTCCCTGAACCTGAGTCGTCCGGTAGGGACACTCCGGGGACCACGCACCGTGGCGTGTAGCTTTGCTTTTGTTTGGAAATTAAGTTTTAATGAACGTGACTTGTTTCTAGAGAGAGAGAGGGAGAGAAACAAAACAGGGCAATACCTGGGCAGTTCCAAGTTCACGCTGGCTTGATGAAAATCCTGGGGAGTGGAATGGAGGGCAGAATGGACGCTGGGTCAGATGGCCCAGTGTTTCCTCCGCGTGCTGGCTTGCCCTTTCCAAGGGAACAATTGGAGCCTGAAATTGCTAAGTGACAGCTAAGATTGTGGGGGTTGTTTTTATTTTAAATCTCATCCACCTCGCTCTCAAAACACATTCTTTATTGAACCTAAAAAAAAAAAAAAACGCCTTGGATATTTCAAAACATTCGTTGATGTTGATTCCCTGAAGCAGACTTACATAATCTTAAGACATTTATTTCCTCCTAAAACAATAGATATTTATAGTTCCTACGGAGTCAAGGACAGACTTGGATTATTGCAAAAGCAGTTCTTGTCCCTTTCACGCTGAAACGGATGGATGGAAATCTGAGACACTTACCTCTGGATTAAGAAATATTGACCCGTGTCTCAATCAAGATAAATAAGGGTGTCTTTGGTCACAGTGAAAGCAGACTTGGGAGAAATAAGCAACAGAACAACCTCACCACACATAAAATATTCTGATTTATGATTTCTCTCCCCAGGAGGCCCCTGCTGCTGTTTCTGGACATCCCCAGTGTAGACGAGTGTTTGATCAGAAAGCTGTCAGGTGTCTGGTCCTCAGACGTGCAAATGTTAGAGCCATGGATGGCGTGCCATCAGCACACTCAGGAGTGTGAGTCGTGGGTTACGAGGGTAAATTCCAGTGCAAATAAGACAGGCTCATTCCACATCAGGAACTGATCAGGTCCGAACATAGAAAGCCGTGATTTCAAAACAGATGTGGTTGATGTCATAAGAGATATAGTAAGTATTCTGGAAACCACCAGGAGAGAGAAATTACCTGTGTGGCAGGAGTGGTGAGGTCAAAGAGACTTTCAGGAGCAGATGATGTTTGTAGTGGGTATTTAATAATTAATGCCTTTTAATTAAAATACCTATTTTAAAAGTTATAAAAGTCATCCATGCTAATTGGAAAGAACTTTAAAAATGTAAATTCATCAACATTTTCACTACCTAGAGATACCATTATTAACCTTGTTTGGGGTTTGTTTGTTTGTTTGTTTGTTTTGTATTTTGCCATACTCTTTCTAAGCCTGAATGAGATATGTACTTTTTTCTTCCTAAAATGGATTATTTGTTATAAATATTGTTTTGATACCTAATTTGGTTGACAGTATACTGAAACCATGCCACATTAATGAATACACAGCGACATCCCATTTGTTACTGTTACACAGCATTTCACGTGTTCCGTGGTCTGTAATGTATTGAACCAGGTCCCCAGAGTGGGCATTTTGGTTGTGCTCAACTTCTCCTTCCAGAAAGCACACTATGGTGAACCTCTTTGTGCATGCATTGTGGTGCACCTCCCCAGTTCTGTGGGCAGGATCTTTGAGCAGAGTTGGGGCAGTGCTGAGGGCACATTCTAGCTAGAAGAAAGAGTGTGAGCAAAGAGGCAGAGGTGGGAAAGGAAGATGTCAGTCTGGGGAAAGGGTGAATTGTAGTTGAGCAGAATGCTAAGAAAGGAGAAGTAGCACTGATTGGGGCTGTCGGTGGAAGATGGGGCTCTCCCATGCCAAGCCCTTTACTCATTCTCACTTGGGAGGCAGACGGGGATCTGTAGCCTAGTTCAAATGAAGAGTCTGAGTATCTTCAGTTTTCCTTAAGTTCCCTCGTCTGGGGAAGAAGTAATTAATTAATTGTTATAGATAATAGATAATTAGGTATTAGTTATAGATAATAGATAATTAATAGTTCTGCTTTCCAGAATGCCTTGAGAGCCTTAAGAAACCAACAGACTGGGGAGTGAATAATTAATGGAAGTCAGGAAGAGAGTATCTATGAATAGAAAAGACTGTAAGATTAGAGGAGACTGTGGTTTTGAAAAGTAAAGGAAACATCATTAATTTATATATTTCATACACTTATAAACAAACTGTGAATAAAATGTAAAGACAGTTTGGGAAAGATATGGATTAGGAGACAAGTATCATAATTTAATAATAATACTGTCTTCTATTTCCTAGAGCTTTGATGTGCTCGTATGTTTTAAATGCATTGTTTTACCTAATTTCTCAAAAACTTCCTCAGGAAGAGTGCAGGATTATCTCTATTTTGCAGGTGAAACGGAGGCCTCCCAGGCTGGCTTTGGGGAGGCGACACCTGACTTGGAGTTGGAGTTCAGGGGCTGCTAGGGCCTTGGGCAGGTCTGGGGACTTCGCTGGGAGGGTCGTGAGGCCATCGTAAGACCTGGAAGGTGATGCGGAGGAACTGCTTTCTGTCCTAGGATGGCTTCTTTCATCTTCACTGCAGGGAAGAAAACACTTCCTCAGCCATTTTCTCTTCCCTTTGTGGTAGATCACACTGTTGTCAAAACAGTGTCAAAACACTGTTCCTTCCTACCCGCCCTCCATCTCACTTTCCCACCCCGGTGAGGGTTGGCCCCAGGGGCTTTCTTGGCCATAGGACTTAACTTTGGCCAAAACAGTGTGAACGGTGACGACACATGCCATTTCCCAGCAGAAGCTTTACATCAGGCCTTGGTCCGCCTTGTCTCTCTTGTCCCTGCCGTGAGACCGCATGTCCCAGTCAGGGGAGCTCCTTCTCTGGTCCCCGTGAGGAATACATGCAGGCCAGCCATAGCTCACCTCCAAGGAACCAAACAGGAACCAGGAATAGTAAGTCCTTTCTCTGTTGTTGGCCTCCAAAATGTTGGTTGTCTTCGATACCGCAGCACCCCAGGATCATGACCTGAGCCCAAGGCAGATGCTTAACCAGCTGAGCCACCCACATGTCCCACTTCGTTTTGTTTCTTTTTTTTTTAAGATTTTATTTATTTATTTGAGAGAGAGAGAATGAGAGATAGCACGAAAGGGAAGAGGGTCAGAGGGAGAAGCAGACTCCCCGCCGAGCAGGGAGCCCGACACGGGACTCGATCCCGGGACTCCAGGATCATGACCCGAGCCGAAGGCAGTCGCTTAACCAACTGAGCCACCCAGGCACCCCTCATTTTATTTCTTCAAACACTCGTAGCATATGTCCCATGTCAAGGTCTGGATGTCTAGAGGTTTCAAATAATCCAAGCCCTGGCTCCAGGCTCAGGACTCTTCGAGCTCGGCGTGCCTGAGCACCGTGTATCCAGCAGCTATGGAACGGGGCACACGGTTGGGACACACAGACCAGTGTCACATGGTCACGGGTGGGCTGTGCTCCGGGAGGTGAGCCCCCTCTGTCGTGTGCCGTCCTTATGATGCCCTTGGAGTGGCATTGCCCTGCGTCACTCAAGCTCATCTCCCCGCCTCCTCGGCTCGTGTTTACTGCACTGTCTAGTTTGTGCTAAGTGTTAGATTTTCTTATTCCCGTCTCGTAGCGAAACAATTTGTACCAACTCATCCACTAGATTAGTGCATATGTCTTTTCTTTTGACATGTGTCGTAAACTGTTCAACTTCACAGATGACGTATCTAAAATTTTTCCCTCGCAGAATAAATTGCCTAACATGTTATTACAACAAAATTAAACTCTTTGTAAATTCTTGACTGTTTTCATTGATCCCACCCCCCCTCCAAGTTATTGGTTCTTTTTTCCATGATGTATGAAGTGGAGGTCATTGTTGTCAGAGTGCTCCTTTGCATTTTCCCTTTATGGTGTCTGATGTGAGAAGGCTCTGTGTGGGCTCAATAATTTACCGTACGCCAATCTGGAATAATTTGGAGTTGACCTGTCATATTTCAGATCCGGTGTCTAATAAGCCGACAGGTGTTCAGGGGCTCTGACTGGATTTCGTGTTTCCTAGTGACTCATCCTGGCTTTGGACCATGGCGTGGAACCAAAAGCTCGGAGAGTTGACTAGTCTGACGAGTAGTTTCTGGGCTAAGGCAGTGCACGATTTAGCTACTCAGTCATTCAGTGATTTTCTGTCTTGCTACTTTTGACCACCTCTCCACTTTGATTTCAAAAGGCACATGGCTCATTTACTATTCAAGTCCAAGGGGACCAAGGGCTTTCACCCTTTTCTGTCCAACAAGGACAGAAAGAAAGGGGTACAGCCCCAGACGGGAAAGAACAGTCAGGGAACTGCCCTGGCGTATCGGTAGGGTCTGCTCTTAAGGTTGGGTGGCGGGTTCATGATTGTTGATATTAATATTATTTTTCCTGACAGATACATTAAATATATTCTCTTGTATGTATTAAATACTATATAACCAAAAAGGCTTTTTTGGAATTGTAAAACACTGTTAAAAGCATCCATTGTGTTTATATTGGCAGAAGTGAGTCACAACAGTTATTTTTCCAACTTTAGTTTTCTTTTAAAACCTTAGATGGGCGTTTTAATAAATAGTGCCCTCTTTTTTCAACAGGGCACAATAATTTTATTTTGAAGACACTATTTATTGACCTTTGATTTTCAGAGGTTCTTCAGGTAAATATAGGCATCAGTACAGTTTAGGGCTCAGACAGAGAAGTAGTTTCTCTTGTTCTACCACGGAGAAGTATCCTCTGTTAGGAAGGATATAGAGGGGGCGCCTGGGTGGCGCAGTCGGTTAAACGTCTGCCTTCGGCTCAGGTCATGATCTCCGGGTCCTGGGATCGAGTCCTGCGTCAGGCTCCCTGCTCAGCCCCTCCCCCTGCTCATGCTCTTTCTGTCTCAAATAAATAAATAAAATCTTAAAAAAAAAAAAAAAAAGAAGGCTATAGAAAGTTAATGTCTGGTTATTGACAGTGACTGGCCAGTAGTCCCTTCCCTTTTTTGCAGGAAAATCTCAGTGTTTACTTACACAGAGTCTGAAACACTAGCCCTGTCCTCTCAGCTGTAAGCCCATGCCTGCCTGGTAGTTGTGGGGACCAGGCATAATAGCCCAGCTTTGGGATCAAACGTACATGGCTTTGAAGCTGGCTCTACGCGTCTTAGCAGTTGACCTTCCGCTCAGAACCTTCTTGACTCCCAGTTAACAGTGGGCTCGGTACAGCTGTTAACACCCACCTTGCTGTGTTGTGTACACATGAAATGGGAAATAATGTGTGCGCAACAGAAGGCACAGTCGTGACTAGATCCTCAGTAAATGAATTAAATTGAGCATGTCTTTTGCTCGTTCTAGGTGGAATTTCCAGTACATTTTCCTATAGGAGCAATGTTAAGAATGAGGTTTGAGTAGAGTATTAGAAAAACTATTAACCTTATACTTGAGATCAATCATAAGTTAAATAGGCTTTGAAAAGCTGGCCAGAGAAGCCAGTGTCTATGTTTTGTCTCTCGTGGAATGCATTTCAAGTGCTGCGTGAGAGTTCATTGACTTCAGACTTTAGAAGTGAACTTTTAGAATGTAATTTATTACCAGGCTGAGGGCTGTTTAGATAACCTTTTGCTCGGACATAAAATGGAATTTCTTGACAGGCAGTCATGTTTTTCAGGCAAATGAGCCCTCCTTTCTACTTTGGGGAAGTAAACTCACCTTCTGGAGACCTTACTGCTCTTCCCACCAATCCAATTAGGTAGTTCGAGTGTAGACTGGCCAAACAGGAGACCTTGACCACTGGGTGGGCGCATGGCCCCATGGGACCAGGGTGAGTTTTCCCTGAGACTCTATACAATTACAACTGTGGAATAGTCCCTCTTGGTGGCAGAGCTGGGAGAGTTCAGTGAAAGAAGACAGATTTCAGGAAGGGAGAATGGAACCAATCTATAGAAGCAGAGGTGCCATCTGGTCCTGGTGGGGTTCATGTTGAGTTGGTCCTAAAACCCAGCTGCCTCTATGGCTTTTCCTGTTGCTGGGTTACGTAGAGTCAACACATTCCACTTTGCTCTTATTTATCTATTTTTTAATTTTTAAAAATTTATATATTTTCAAGTTTAAATTCAGTTGCTTAACATATAATGTATTAATTGGTTTCAGGGGTAGAGGCCAGTGATTCATGAGTCTTACATAATTCCCAGTGCTCAGTCCATCACGTGCCCACCTTGCTTTTACTGGGGATGCTTCAAGTGTCACTTCTGTTACCCGCAAGCTAGAGAATGGTGACTAATTCATCTGTTTCGACTTGGCATATATAAGAAGTTGTGTCTTTGTAATGGCAATTATAATAAATATAATTACATAGTAGGGCAGCTGGTTTATGACATAGCTTTTTGAGAACAATGGTAGTGTTTTTTCCTACCTTATAAAAGCAGAAACCTATTAGCACTAATCAAAGGATAGTAGTAACTCTGTGTGTGTGTGTGTGTGTGTGTGTGTGTGTGTGTGTGTGTGTGTGTGTGAGAGAGAGAGAGAGAGAGAGAGAAAGAATGACTCTTAGAACACACTGATGGTCACCAGAGGGGAGGTGGGGGATGGGGGAACAGGTGATGGAGGAAGGGGAAGGAGGGCACTTGTCTTGATGAGCACTGGGTGATTAATATTAAAACTTAAAAAAAGAGAGAGAATGACTCTTGATAGGAGTGTGCTCGAAGGCAAACATCTTACAATGTTTGATTTTAAACCATATAAACAAATACATAAGATGGTGCTCGTAGTTACAAGTTGCCTTGAAGAACTGCCTTGTGCTACCGTTGACAGTGAGGGGCACTAGAAGGTAAACAGTAGATGTTCGTGGTTCTCCTATGTACGTCGAGGGAGATCTTTAAGGAGGAATTGGTACTTTGACAAGGTTGCCAAATGTGTGTTTATGTGTGCCTTACTAGAAGGGGGAAGATAAAATGCCTCTGTTTTCTTCAGTGGGTTAGTGTTGGAGGAACTGAGAATTTATGTGATGACACTCTTTTGTAAACCCTACTTCCCTGTAGGAAGTATCTGATTTGCTCTCTCAGTAGTCGCATTCTGTAATGTTGGAACATGTCAGAGAGAGCAAAGAAACACATCTGCCGCTTGAGTTCTGCGTGCCAACTGGTTTGAACAGCTATAATATTTGCTTCTTCTTGATGTGTCAGCAGTCAGAAGGAAAGTTTTCCTTTCTCCTTTGTGGCTGTTATCGAACCAAAGCATCAGTTATATCAACATGACCGTGTATTCAGAATTGGCTGTGTCCTGGGAGTGGGGAGCAGATACAAAGCCTTTGAGACACAATCTCTTCCTCAGATGGACTTTTATCATCTGGCCAGAGAAAAGGGTTGGCGGGGGGATCTCAAATCGAAGGAAGATGCTAAGGTTGTGTCAGTTTTGAGAGGGAGGTATGAAGAATAAGGTCTGTAGGCATTTGGAGGAAAGGAGAGCTCTCCAAGGCTTTTGGCCCCTCAGTGGGGGGCGAGGGGGGAATGTTCCAGGAAAAGGGAGGGTCTGGAAGGTCACTACTAGTGTGAAGAGTGAGAGACGGTCTACAGCCAAGGGGTGTGATGTGGGCCTCCATGTGGAGGTGGTACTGCGCCCCCTGCTTTAGGGAACAAGTAGACCAGTTGCCTTATTTGATGGAGAGTTTTTAAGGTGGACAGTGGGGGTTGGAAAGGTGGAGGCCAGTGTCTGAATGACTGAACATCATGGCATTGGGCCCATGGGCTAATTGTCACCTTTTGTGAACTATACACCCATAGTCTCTACTACTGATAGTTTTGTACTGTAGGCAAAAAAGACATCCTAGAAACAGTGCATTTTAGCAACACTGGCAACTGTGTCTTTACTTTGGAAGCATAATAAGGATTATTGTAAACATCTTTCAACTGCTTTGAGTTAATGATCGCAGGTAGACATGTATGAAGCCCTCCTTCCTGGACAGAGCACCCATTCTGTGAATTTTAAGCTTGACTGGGTCCTATGCAATAGAAACAAAGTAAATCATCTCTCTCTTTTCTGGATGGCTACCTTGCCCTTTCTCTTTCACGGGATCTCGTATCTCGCTGCATCTGCGTACGCCTGCCCACGCAGACAATTGCATTTTTCAGGCTGCAGGTGTTAAGTTTCCTGAGTTGCCTGCATACATACCAGTTTTATATGTACAACCTTCCCATATAAAAGAGCTGCTATTCTTGGTGTTAACAGCCAACATAGTGTCAGTTTGGCCAGTATAACTGGTTATAATAATTTTGTAAATAGAAGGTCACTGTGCTTAAAAATACATATTAATTTGCATGAATGTTTGAGGAAAGTTGCCTATAAAGCATATGTTTTCCTTTTGATCTCTACTATAAAACCACAGCTGTTTAATTGATAGAGGGAAGGTTTATGACATGGTGGCTGGGTTTTCATGTTTATCCTGTAATGGTGATGATGCCTTGGGAGCACAGAGGGAGGGGACCTGGCAGCTGGAAGAGCAGTCGGGGGACACTCAGCCTTGGTGACCTGGCATGGGGGAATGAATGTCTGAACCAGGAGTGGGAAGAATGGTACAGAAATGGGGGACACAGTAGGAGGCTGTCCTCATACCTGTTGATAGTGAATGAGAAAGAGAGAGAGAGAGAGCGAGCACTCAGATGACTCTAGAATTTAACTTAAAGTTTCTAGGATGAGATTACCTTTATGTGAAAGTCAAAGAGAGATTTTTCAGCTCCATCAACTAGACTATGGGCCATTTTATGCCTGTTGCTAAGGATAAATAGGAGGTTATAGGCTTACCTTTTGCCTGCCCTTTTTGACCATAAGTTGGTCTTTCGGGCGGAAGAACTCATGGAGCCCTTCAGAGAGATGAAGTGGTTGACTTAGTGCCGCGCTCCTGGTCACTTGTGGGCACAGCTGGGATTAGGGCTGGAGCTCTGGACCCCTGGTGCAGTGCTCTTTCCACTCTTCCATGCTGGTTTGGAGAAAATCCCATTTTAGAAGGGGTCTTTGATCTCACTTTATTTTTTTTTTAAAGATTTTATTTATTTATTTGAGAGAGAGAGAATGAGAGATAGACAGCACGAGAGGGAAGAGGGTCAGAGGGAGAAGCAGACTCCCTGCTAAGCAAGGAGCCCAATGTGGGCCTCGACCCCAGGACTCCAGGATCATGACCCGAGCCGAAGGCAGTCGCTTAACCAACTGAGCCACCCAGGCGCCCTGATCTCACTTTAGATCTGATCTTTGGCTAATGAGTACTTTAAAGAATTTTTGGCCGATAGAATGAATGATTGGTTTTAAGAAAATATGAGGAAGTTAAATTCGGGAGATTGTCTCCAAAGCCAAGAAGGTTTAATTTGTAACTTTAAAAAAAAAAAAAATTCTTCCTCTGCTAAAACTCTCTATCCCCACTAGCCATCAACTCATTTCTTAACTAGCGGTTAAGAACCTAGTGGTTCTAGAGTCTTATGTGATTTGCCAATTCCCAGTTACCTAAAGTTTCCTTTAAATATTTTTATTTCATAATGTTTAGGGCACAGTAACCCAGATGGAATGAGTATTTGTAAAATCACTTACTTTTTTAAAAGTTGGTTTACTGTGGCATGAATGAAATCATTTCAATTTTAAGCCTTTTTTTTTTTTTTGGTAGTAAAATTCCTATTGTTAAGAATACCAAATCCACGAATCCTAAACCAAAAAATTATTATTTTACCACTTAAATAAAGGACTCAGACCACACAACACTAAGGTACTATTCCAGCTCTAAACTTATTTGGATATTTTAACACTGAAAAGAATTTTTTTTTAAAATGATAGCCTAGTTTGTCCCTAGTTTTGGAGATTGATTTAGAACTTGGACAAGACAGCATTGAGTGTCCGCTGTATGGCAAGCACTGTGCCCAATGCTTTGTGCTATTATATATATTATATGCTGTCCCACAGACTGTCAGGTGGGCATTTTATCAAACCCCCCTCATTGCAGATAATTAACTTGCCCAAGGTCATTCGGTGTCAGAGGTCGGATCTGAATCTGCCTTGATGCCAGCCAGATCCCATGCTCAGGACATCCAGAATCAATGCCTAACTCAGGAGCTTTTTCTTAAAGCAACAGAAATTAACCTACATCCAGGGAGCCAGTATGTCATGACAAGCTTAATTCTTGTTTTGAAAGAGTTTTTGAAGAGCCATCTACCATTTTCTTGGAAGTTGCTAAAGGCTGAAGTTGGGAAAAAAACCCAAACAACTTCTTTTTTAAAGGCTGATATAAATCAAGGCAGGAAAGTTCCGCCTTAGCCCACAGTGAACACGCTTATTGGTTAGGATCGCACGGGCTGACTCATTTCTTTTTCGCTGTGTTAGAGGGCCACACCCTGCATTCCGAAAAACCCTGTGCTGCCCGGCCACGCCCGCGGCCTCCCGGCCGGAGCCTCCGGGGTCGGAGCCGGCGCGCCTGCTGCCCGCCCGGCTCCCGCGCGGCTGTGAGTGTCGGCGCAAGTCCGCCGGCCAGGCCGCGGGAGAGGCGCGGGCGCGGGGCCGGGAACTGGGCGCCCCTCGCCGCACCTCCGGCCGGAGCCACGCGCTCACTCGGCGCCCCGGGAACTTCGCCGCCACTGCCTCGGGGGAGGAGAGACGTAAGTGTGCGCGCTCTGGGCCGGGTGGCCGGCCGGGGCGCCCTCGGGGGTGCGCGCTGCAGCCCCGCGCTGGCCGGCCTGTCTGCCTTGCAGAGCTGTCCCGGGAACGCGGGTCCCCGCCCCACAGCCGGGCCACGCCGCCCTGTCGCCGAGCGCGCTCGGCGTGCCCTTGCTGAAACGGTGTCTGTGGGTGTCGGGGGGCGGGGGGTGGCTGCAGCCGCGAAGGCCCCGAATGTGGTGGGGGTGCTTTGGAGAACCAAGGAGCAGGGGGTGGTTTCGCTCTGGGGTTACCGGACAGGCCCAGTGGAGGCTTTCGAGGGAGTGGGATTGCATTTACAGTTAGGTTACTAAGTTTTGGGGGAAGTCCTCTCTCAGATTCCAGTCCCTGTGCGGGGGGTGGGGGGGGGTAGTGGGGTGGGGAGGAGGTCCTTGAGCTAACTCCTTGGGCTGGCGGGGAGCTGCTGTGAGTGAGATCCGTGCTGGGGCCAGAAGGAGCCACGTGCGCCTCGTGTTTTGGAATGAGCATGTTTACTCCACAGCTATGCTTTCTATTTCGTGTGGCCAGTAATTGGCTCCAGTGGAATTTGTGGAAATAAATACCCTGATAAGAATGCGTGGTACTTGCTCCCCCTTCCCCGTTTGTGTTTGCTCTGTGTCCTTGTGAAGTTACACCCAAGAGAAGGGCAAGAATCGGGAGACCTGAGCTCCAGTTCCATTCCATTCTTAATCCAGTTGCCTTACCACTTTAAAATTGACATAGAAATAATGTCGTGGACCTTCTTTAAAAAATCTTCCCATGTAAGAAGCTACTCAGCAAGTGCATAGAGATTTGTATGGTGTATTTTTGGGGAGGGGGGAGAGGACTGGGCGGTGTAGGGACCGGAGAAGCAGAATCTTGTGATTATTCTGTTTGACAGAATAATCAGGGACAGACACAGTGTAACAGACATGTATCACCATCAGAAATACTGGCTGTACTGGAAAGGCAGGCTGAGGACATGCTGGTAGCATAAAGGATGACAGGAAAATTGTAAATTGCATTATGAAGTAGTACCATTAATTACGAAGTTAAGAATGGTATCATTATACTTCATTTATGAAGATAGAGACTAATGCAGACTCTAACAGAAAGAGTAAAGTTCTTTGCAGCTGACTTTATCAGTCTATGAAGGAAACTTCTCTAGAAAGAAATCCCTTCTAAATGTGCTAAGTAAAGTATCGGGTAGAATTTTTAATGTGTTACACTTTGAGCTCCTAGTAGCACTCTTTCCAAGTTCATAGGCTTGATCAGCTCAGCTGCTTTGAGTTTGCCTCAAGCGCCTCTGTGTGAGATGGGGATCCCAGTTCTTTTGAGAAACAGCCTGTGATGTTGAAGTCCGCTGGGGTACTTGGAAAAGCGCCCCCTCAGATGGTGAGAGGGGGAAGATACTTCGTTAAATCTCTAAGATGTCTAAAACCTAAAGGGATGATTAAATTTAGATTTTTGATTTGAGTTTTACTCAAACAGAGCCGAACATTTAAGGACCTGCTTGTTATCAGGCATCAAGATGCTTTGCACCCACTACCTCGTTTAATTTGTACAATGATGCTGAGAGATAGCGGTGTTACTGTCTTTGTTTTATAGTTGAAGCAGCAGCTTTGGCAAGGTTATATAATTACACTGGAAGGTAGCATTTAAGATTTGTAATTTTTCCCATGCGGCTCCAGTTGCTTCTAACGTAGCATTAATCTTTCTGCGCAAGATAATCCAGAGGAGTTTCTTCGTTCAAAGCAGATTTTTCTGGTGAGATTTTAAAAGCTCTTCGTTGCCCCCGTGCCAAAATATCAAAGTTCAAGGAATGGTGCATTTACTCTGGGAGCTCCTGGTTTTCAAATATTAACTAAGCAAGCCCTGTTCTTGACGAGCCCGTTAACACACATGGTGGCCTCACCATTACAGACTTGGGCCGACTTTGTTCTCCTTTATTCCCCCTGAAGCCCTTTTAGTTCTGGACTTGCATATCCTTCGTGCCCCTCACGCACCAGGTGCAACCCAGGCAGTAAGCAGCCGGGGCCGCAGCCGTCCAGGGTCACTGTCTGTGAGTGCACACCGGCAGTATTTTCTGTGCTACCCAAAATGCTTTTAAGTTGTTTTTCGGCACTTAGGTTAGTGTTGAACCTGTTTGCTAAGGTTCAACCATTGCTAAGAATGGTGAGGTCACGAACGGCACACTCTGTGAGTGCTGGAACTCTTCTTGTTAGTGTGTCTCGCCAGGGGCAGCCGCTACGGCGAGGGTCCATCTGCTGGGCCGGCTTCTGAGAAAGAGAACAGTGTCACTTGTCTTAGAAGGCCGTGAGCTACGGCATCTATGCCAGAACCCAGAGCCAGGTGTCGTTCCCACCCCCAGCTCATCACTGTCGCCATCTGTTTGACATAGAACACCCATCCACCTTGTAAAGCAAGCTAAGGATGCCGCGGCCTCCTCAGACCTCTCAGAGTCCTAGCTGCGTTAAGTGACTTGAGTTCTTGAGGATGTTGAAAGCGCATGCTGGTGTGATGATAAAACTACTTGGGGGTAATCTTGTGAAAATCATGGAGAGGAGGAAGTATGCCAGGCAGCTTGATTTTTCAAAACTGGGGACATGGTAAATTCTGGAAACTTGGTGTTCAGGGCTTATGTTGGTATCTAGCAGAATTGTAAATGACATTTTTGAAAAGGTGGGTAGGGACGGATTTAGAAGGAGGGGTGATGACCCGTGTCCAGCATCACTCACTCCTCTCCATCTGGCCTTATTTCTTTTTTGGTAGTTACTGGACAGGTACATCAACTTTGTCATGCATGCCGACAGGCCTGCTTCAGCCGGACATTTAACAAAGTGCTACATGTTCTTTACTCGAGGTGGACACGTGTAGGTTGGACAGCAGTAGAGATAAGTGGGTTTGTGTTTTGCTCTCCCCAGGAGGGATGGCCAGTAGGGTGATGTCAGACCGAGCTAGGTGCCAACAGTGGGGGCAGTTGATACAGCTGGAGGAAAAGGTCTTTCACTAGTAGAGGTGGACTGTTCAGCACCAGGGAGGCGACAGCCCCTCAGTTCTCTGGGGCACTGGACGTAATGGTTAAGAACAGGGACTCTGGGGGCTCCTGGGTGGCTCAGGCGGTTAAGTGCATCTTGGGCTCAGGTCATGGTCTCAGTGCTCAGTGGGGAGTCTGCTTGTCCCTCAGCCCCTCCTCCCATTCCTGCTCTCTCTCTCTCAAATAAATAAAATCTTAAAAAAAAAAAAAAAATAACAGGGACTGTGGCCTGACCTCGGGCAGGTTATTTGAGGGCTCTGTGTCTCCAGTCTCTTCATTCATAAAGTGTGGATAATACTACCTCCTTCATAGGGTTGTTGATGTTGAAGGATTAAATTAGATTGATAATCCGTGTGAAGTGCTCAAACAACTGAGCCCGGTGGTAAATTGCGCGTGTTGGATGTGGGGCTTCTGTTGTTGCTCGCGCTTGTACAGCTTGGGACAATGCTGTGTACACTTCTCGGTTCGTGTGTCGGGGTGGGCCCAGAGTGGGGTACTCAGGTTGGGGCGATGGTCTAGAAACTCTGAACAGAGGTTGACGATGCTGGGGATGTCCAGCCTAGTGTGACAGCTGGGGGATGGTACTTGCCTCCTGTCCAGTGGGGTAGAGCTCGTCACATTCTCAGTCCGGCACATTTTTTCTGGTCTAACAAGTGCTTTCCAACTTCAGGGGCAGTAGCTTGGTGTCCTAGAAGTCCCCATCAAACAAGGATTTAGAGGAGCTCTTTCTTGGTATGGGTATAATCTTGAACCAGGGATGTGATCTTCGGCACTTAGCTAAACTCAGTGGTTCTCACGGGGTGCCGGGGGCGGGTGGTGAGGCCAGGGGTGCCGCCAGCCTGCCGCTGTGCGTAGGACAGGCCCCTCAACTCGGAATTGTCCCATCCACATGTCGGTGGCGTTGAGGTTGAGGAACCTCATTCATGGGTTTCTGTGTGTGAAATGTGAATACCCCTCTCTGCATTAGCAATATCCCAGAGTCGCTTTAGGAGTGGGTTTATGAAAGGGCCTTCGAGAATTAATGTGTTCTGGAGTGTGCAGATGCGCGCAGCGTATATGTTTCGTTGGCAGCAGCCCAGGAAGATGGCATTTGCCCCGTTCCCTGGAGGAAGAGAGCGCGGTGCTTCGAGAGAGTTAGATAAGCCTGTGCTTGCATCTCAGCTGTACTGATTTAACCTGCTTTGTGATTTGGGACGAGTTTCTGTATCTGGGAGAACCCAGTCCCTGTTTCATAAGAGTTGCAGGAATCAACAGGGCGCCTTTGGAAAGCTCTCGGCGCAGTTCTTAGGCACAGGAGTGAGCCATTGTTTTTCACATTCCCTTTTGGGTTTTCTGGTAGTGGGGTTAGCCCCTACTTGTTAAAATGGACGACTTGGAAAGAGGATGAATAAAGAAAGTGGATTTCTAATAGTTAAAAGATAAAAACCAGAAGTTCGGAGAGGTTCTGTCTTTGGCAGTGTTCGCTTCGGCCCTGCGGGGAAGGAGCTAGAGTCCTCTACCTCACGCGGGGCTGGAACTAGCCAAGAGGATCGGTTCTGTGTTTGTGAATTGCTCCACCATAAAAACTTGGAACGTTGCTCTTAAGCAGTGCAGTTAACTCCATTTCTTCATCCTCCTCTTGATATGATTGATGGTTTCTTAATATATTGTCCAGTGCCTTAAGATACAAGCCACACACCCAGCCCCGTGTACGCACATGTGTTGCCTTTGCAGTCTTACTGACTTCCTGTCCCCACTCAGCCTCTCCACCAAAGATGAAGCAGCCCTGTCACGTGATCGCTCTTCCTGCCACCCCCACGGGTGGGCCAGCCATGGAACTGGGAGTCTGGAGGCCATCCACAAGTCCCACTGTTCTCCTGCCGTCATGGCAGCCTGTGGCACATCCATGAGATCAGCTGAGAGAGTTCATGCATTTGACCGCAGGGTGATTTTTGAGATGAGCCTTGGGTGGAAAGATCGCCACCTCGCCCACTGTGGGCACAGTGCACCTGCCGTCTCCTTTGTAAGGGAGAGCTTTCTGCAGCCCTGTTTGTCTTCGGTGCAGCCGTGGAAAGCTCCCTGGCTTAGAAAGAGGCTCTTCATCAGGTTGGAGGATTGAAGTTAGTTTGTGAATTTTTAAAGAAATTTCATTTTCTCACTCCGGGTCCCTGCTGCATTTGGACGGACTTGTTGAAATCTTGCACACGGGACGTGAGCCCTCACGGGGGTAGGTGTCAGTGTACCCCCTCCGGCAGCTTGCCTCTCTCTGGGTATCTGGAAAGCTGTCCTGCTGGAGCAGTGCAGAGACCACACACCGCCCCCGCCCCAGTAGGCCACTGTAGCCACAGTCTAGGTGTACTCGGAATGACTTGGGCATCAAAACCCACTTCTGAGAACTTTGTCACACAGACCAACCCTTCATGTAGTGCTTGGAGGCCTTCCTGAAGCCAACCTTCAGGCTTACTTTAACCCTCCCGATTGTACAGAAATAGAAGGCAATGTTCTAGACTCTCCTGGTCTCACGCTGCCCCAGAGTCGCTGGGTTTAAAGCAGGACTGACAGACACTCGGTGGTTCTAACAGAGAATCCTGAACTGGGTACACAGAGTTGCAGAGCTCTGTGGGCTCAGAAGGCAAGAGGTTGATATTCGAGCCAAGTCAGATGTCAGGTTACTAGTAGACAAAAGAGATGATAGACAAATTACAATTTAGGTGGTCCCAGTGAGCATAGTTCTTGAAGCCTGATTAGGTGATTTCTCCCGTCTGGGCTCAGCCCTATCACTTTGCTTTCCCAGATGTGGATGAGGCTAGAAATTCCACTTGCTGCTACCTGGGTGTTGAAGGTGCTTGAAGGCTGAGTGTGTATTTGCAAGGCCCCTGGGCATATAGCCAGTGGAGTTCTGCACCGTTTGCTACCAGAATCCCAAGTTCTAGACTTGTGCTGAGCCAACAGATGTTAAGATAGATTTCTTTGCATTTTGAAAGCAGAGTCCCGCCAAAAGGCCCAAACGCATTTTAGACACAGAAGGAACAAAGAGATTTAAAATGTCACAATAGAATGGGACAGTATACCTCATTACCCTTGTCTGTGAGCTTGTGTTTTTAGTTTGAAGAGTTTAAACTTGGTGTTTCATGAATTCTTGATGTGCTAATCTAAATATTCCTTGTGGGTATAGTTTGTCCCTTTTAGAAGAGGTCCCTCCCCCTTCCCGGAGGCACCGAGGCAGTGCAGTGACTCCTGGCTCCTTGGGCAGAATTAGCACTTGGTTCAAGGTAGTCCTTAGTGGGAAAGGGCGTTCGGAGACGAGTTTGCAGATGTGGAGCGTTTAGCCGGGACGGGAGGGTGAGTTGGCAGGGCCAGCCTGGCCTGCCTTCGGGGAGGGTGCCCTGCTTCTGGAAGAAGCCAGCGCCGGTCTCTGGGGGAAACCCTGTCCCTGGGCTGGGGCCGTCTGTGAGCTTTTGAGATCAGACCTTTGGGTTCCAAACCTGACTCTGCCTTGCCCTAGACCCTGAACACCGTGGAGCCCACCCAGACCACACGGGGACACTGCGTCATCTCCATCCCACGCCCGCTGTGCGTTCTTGTGATTGCTCTTTGGGCCCCTTGTGAATTGTGATCGGCAGATTCCAGCATCCAGTCTAATGCGATGGATCACATTTCCCACAGCAGGGTGTTAAATTGGCATTTTTAATGTCCCCGTGAGCGTGGTTGGCAGGTCCCGCCTCCTTATCATCTGATCATCTTATTTATGAATCACACGGTTAAGGGGCCAGACCGGCCCCCCGCCCCCCCCCCCCCCCCCCCCCCCCCCCCCCGGTGACAGTGGGCTGGAAGCACCAGCTTGCTTCCCAGTGGCTTTTGTCTTCACCCTGAGTGCCCTTTTCTCTGTGACTGGTAACATAAGAGTGTGATGATCGTCCGTAAGGCTAGCACTTTCCTTTGCTTCTTAGAAAATGTAGAGAAGAGAAATGAGCGTAACTGAGTGCTTATTCATGCTGGAAATGTGGTGTTCTGGTGTGGGAGTGACTCATGTGAGCATGAGGAAAGCAAACCAGAGTCCACTGTTATGGTTACAGTGTAAACGAACTCATTCCTACTCTGCTGGTTAGCATATCCTTGATTCTCGATTCTCGTTTAAATCGCACAGATTACCAGACTCCTGGAGAAGTCCCCAATCAAAGCAGCTCTTAGCCAGAATTTCACTGAACTGTTTCCACTGTGGTTTTGTGTTGCTAAGATTCTTACAAATTTTAAATAGATAAAAGTAAATAAAGTTTAGAATAAAGGAAGTCTACTTTTATTTGGCTGTCGAGATAATATGCCCCAGCCTTTTGGGCATTTGGGTTCCGGAAGTTGTGGTACTTTTAAAAATGTATTCGGATAAGACTGTCCTTTTAATATTCGTATATTCACACCGATGTACTGAAACTTTTCCCGCAATTAACTGTTGCTGACAGTAATTGGTGTTTGTACTGTTGCACATATGTTGGAGAAATACCAGTCCTGGGACAGTCGCCTTCTTAAATCCTTAGCTTTTACATCCAGGAGCAAAATTCTCAGGAGAGTCCGGAGCCTGCTGTCGTTTACTTTGATCATGTCCCTGTCAAAGGCAGAGATGTGGAAATTCAGTATGTCCAGCCCAGAGCCTAGTCGTCACCAGTCCGGACGGAGGGGACTGCCTTTTACACTTGTGCAGTGTCCCCAGTGCCAGGAGGGCCAGAAGTGTGTCTTAGGAAAACCACCTTGTCCCAGGAAGACTGCAGGGACTCCTCCTGGGGAGGGAGCAGGCCGGGGCATTGCCCCAGGGAAGCGGCGGGCATTCTGCCCACTGGGTTGGGGAGCACGGAAAACAGCAAGAAATCTCCCCTTCTCCCCCTGCACGGAGAGCTCCTCCCCTCCCTGGCCCTGGGTTCTACTCCAGGCCTCTCCTCAGCGGCCCCCAGGTCCTCCAGACTTCCTTCTGCTGCCACCGTGTCCCAGGGAGCTCTCGTCTCTGAAAATGTGTTAACCAAATTATCTGTGCGAATTGTGGGTCCGTGTGGATGGGGCCGGGGGCCGGGAGTTGCTGTATTTTTAAACTGGGAATAGAATCAGTTCAAGGGGCTAATGCTTTTCCTTTGCTTCTCTCTCCACCTGCCACCCAAAGCACACAAACACCAGCAACACCAGTCCTTCCCTGCAGTGGGGATGACCAGGGCTGCACCTGGCTGCCACATGCAGACACTTAAATGAAAGTGAAATAAAATGAAAAATTCTGTTTCTTAGTTGCACTCATTGTATTCAAGTGCAAGCCTTGCAGCTCCCGTGTTGGGCAGAGCAGACCCAGAACGTTTCCATCATCTGATTCCTGGGAAGATGAGGCAGCCTTAAAGAAAATAGGTAGGAAGGCATTGGATCTGCTTTCAAGGAATTCTGTGTAAACCAGAACATTTCCTGCGCTGAAGTTGGCTCTTTTAGGCCAAATGAAGGTATGTTACTGAAAATCTGGGGTTTCTTCCATTTTAAAGTTGGGATTGTAGCAGAGAGCAGCCAGAGAATCATTGGCCGGCGCGGGGGAGGGGCGGTGCAGGGTAACCCGTTGGTCAGGGCCTGAAGTCTGCAAATGGAGGGAGTTCGGTGAGGTGGCTTCCCCGGGGGAGGCTAGCAGCACATGGAAGAAGCCTGGGGGGGTCACACAGCATCGGGTCCTTGTGGCCTTGGGCTGGAGAACCGATGAGGAGGGGGCTGTGATTGGCGCTCAGGGGCGGACCTGGGCTGAAGCCACGGAGGAGATCCAGGGGGCTCCGCGGAGAGGGAGGCAAGACGTGTGCTTCTGGCAGCTTCTCCATTCTTTGTGCCTCCCATTGGTCAGCTGCCCCACGGCCCTTCCCTGGGGTGAAGCCAGCAGTCACGGACAGGAAGAGCCGGGTCTGTGGGCCAACAGGGTCAAGACTGACACAGCCCCATGTCTGCGAGCTGAGCACCTCTTAAGTGTAGGGTAAATCCCTAATGCCACCCTCCTTTGAGACATGCACAGTCAAGCACCTCTTCACATATCACTGGGCAAGTGGCATTAACTCGGTTTCTCCAGACGTGGACTCTGAATGCCTTGGGGGCAAGAACTGTGTCACGTGCATCGTGGTATTCCAACCCCCTGGCCCATACTGGGTGAGTGTGTAGGTTTTTAACAAATTGGTTGAAAATTCGATGAAGTGTGTTGTTTGGAAGGTTTTTTGACAGAGAACTTTCTATGGTTTTTTTTTTTTTTAAGTTCTTATTTAAATCCCACTTGGTTAACACACAGTGTAATATTGTCAGATGTACACTATAGTGTTTCAACACTTCTGTACATCACCCGCGCTCATCACAACAGGTGCACGCCTTCATCCCCAGCACCTGTTTAATCCATCACCCCACCCACCTCTCCTCTGGTCACCATCAGTGTGCTGTCTCTAGTAAAAGTCTGTTTCTTGATTTGCCTCTCTCTTTTTTTTTTTTAAACTTTGCTCTTTCGTTTTGTTTATTAAATTCCACATATGACTGAAATCATAAGGTATTTGTCTTTCTCTGACTGACTTATTTTGTTTAGCATTATACTCTCTAGACTCATCTATGTCCTTGCAAATGGCAAGATTTCATTCTTTTTTATGGCTAATATTCCATTGAATATACACCACATTTTCTTTATCCATTCATCCATCTGTGGGACACTGGGGCTGCTTCCATGATTTGGGTATTGTAAATAATGCTGCAGTAAACATCAGGGTGCATGTATCCCTATGACTTAGTATTTTTGTATTCTTTGGGCAAATACCTAGTAGTGCAATTGCCGGATCACAGGGAAGTTCTATTTTTTAACTTTTGAGGACCCTCCATACTGTTTTCCACAGTGGCTATACCTGTTTGCGTTCCCACCCATGGTGCAAGAGGGTTCCCCTTTCTCCACACCCTCACCAACACCTGTTGTTAATAATGTTAATTTTAGCCATTCTGACAGGTGTGAGGTGATAGCTCATTGTGGTTTTGATTTGTATTTCCCTGATGAATGATGTTGAGCATCTTTTCATGTGTCTTTTAGCCAATTGTATGTCTTCTTTGGAGAAATGTCTATTCATGTCTTCTCATCTTTTAATTGGATTATTCATTTTTGGGGTGTTGAGTTTTGTTAATTCTTTATGTATTTTGGATACTAACCCTTTATTGGATGTCATTTGCAAATACCTTCTCCCATTTAGTAGGTAGCCTTTTAGTTTTGTTGATTATTTCCTTCACCATGCAGAAACTTTTTATTTTGATAAAGTCCTAATAGTTTATTCTTGCTTTTGTATCCCTTTCCACAGGAAACATATTTAGAAAAAAAGTTGTTATGGCTAATATCAGAGAAATTACCACCTATGCTTTCTTCAGGGACTTTTGTGGTTTCCTGTGTCACATTTAGGTCTTTAATCCATGTTGAGTTTATGGTGAAACCGTTTTTGTGTATGGTGAAAGAGAAGGGTCTAGTTTAATTCTTCTGCATGTGGCTGTCCAGTTTTCCCAACACCATTTGTTGAAGAAACTGTCCTTTTCCCATTGGATATTCTTTCCTGCTTTGTCGAAGATTAGTTGACCATGTAATTGTGGGTTTATTTCTGGGTTTTCAGTTCTGTTCCATTGATCTCTGTTTTTGTGCCAGTACCATACTCTTTCGATGACTACAGCTTTGTAATATAACTTGAAGTTTGGAATTGTGATGCCTGCAGCCAGCTTTTCTTTTTCAAGATTGCTTTGACTATTCAGGGTCTTTTGTGGTTCCATACAAATTTTAGGATTGTTTGTTCTAGTTCTTTGAAAACTGCTATTGGTATTTTGGTAGGATTGCATTAAATGTGTAGATTGCTTTGGGTAGTAGAGACATTTCAACAGTATTTGTTCTTCTAATCCACGAGCATGGATTTTTTCCACTTCTTTGTGTCATCTTCACTTTCTTCCATTGGTGTTTTATAGTTTCGTAGTACAGATCTTTCATTTGTTATATTTATTTCTAGGTATGTTATTATTTTTGGTGTAATTGTAAATGGGATTGTTTTCTTAATTTCTCTTTCTGCTACTTCATTATTACTGTATAGGAATGCAACAGATTTCTGAACATTGATTTTGTATCCTGTGACTTTTCTGAATTCATTTATAAGTTCTAGTATTTTTTTTAGTGGAGTCTTCTGGGTTTTCTATATATAGTGTCATGTCGTCTGCAAGTAGTAAAAATTTTACTTTTTCCTTGCTGATTTGGATGCCTTTTTTTTGTCTGCTTGCTGTGCCTAGGACTTCCAGTGCTATGTTGAATAAAAGTGGGGAGGGTCGGGCGCCTGGGTGGCTCAGATGGTTAAGCATCTGCCTTCAGCTCAGGTCATGATCCCAGGGTCCTGGGATCGAGTCCCACATCGGGCTCCCTGCTCCACGGGAAGCCTGCTTCTCCCTCTCCCTCTGCTTGCCACTCCCCCCTGCTTGTGCTCTCTCTCTCTCTCTCTGTGTCAAATAAAAAAAAAAAAAAATCTTAAAAAAAAAGTGGTGAGGGTGGACATCCCTGTCTTGTTGACTGTAAAGGAAAAACTCTCAAATTTTCCTCATTTCAGATGATGTTAGCTGTGTTTTTTTCACATATGGCCTTTATTATCTTGAGGTATGTTCCCTCTAAACCTACTTTGTTGAGGGTTTTTATCATGAATGGATGTTGTACTTCGTCAGATGCTTTTTCTGTGTCTATTGAAAAGATCACATGGTTCTTATCCTTTCTCTTTTTAACGTGATGTATCACGTTGATTGATTTGTGAGTATTGAGTCACCCTTGCAGCCCAGGAATAAATCCCATGCGATTGTGGTGAATGATTTTTTAATGTGTTGTTGGCTTGTGTTTGCTGGTATTTTGTTGAGGATTTTTCCATTTATGTTCGTCGAAGATACTGGCCTGTAGTTCCCTGTTTTGGTCTTGTCTTTCTCTGGTTTTAGTATCAGGGCAGTGCTGGCCTCATAGAATGAATTTGGAAGTTTTCCTTCCTTTTCTACTTTTGGAATAGTTTGAGAAGAATAAGTATTAACTCTTCTTTAAATTTGCATGTGAAGCTGTCTGGTCCTGGACTTTTGTTTGTTGGGAGTTTTTTGATTAGTGATTCTATTTCATTGCTGGTAATCAGTCTGTTCTAATTTTCTGTTTCTTCCTGTTTGAGTTTTGGGAATTTATATGTTTCAGGAATTTATTCATGTCTTGCAGGTTGTCCAATCTGTTGGCATGGAGTTTTTCATAATAATCTCTTATAAATGTTTGTATTTCTGTGGTATTGGTTGTTGTTTTTCTTCTCTCATTTGTGAATTTCCTTATTTGGGTCCTTTTCTTTTTGATAAGTCTCGCTGAAGGCTTATCAGTTTTATTAATTTTTTCAAAGAACCAGTTCCTGGTTTCATCCATCTGTTCTGTTGCTTTTTAGTTTCTGTATCATTTATTTTGGCTGTAATCATTATTATTTCCTTCCTTTTGCTAGCTTTAGGCTTTGTTGTTCTTTTTCTAGCTCTTTTCAGTATAAGGTTAGATTGTTTATTTGAGATTTTTCTTGCTTCTTGGGGTAGGCCTGTATTGCTGTATGCTTCTCTCTTAGAACTGCTTTTGCTGCATCCCACAGGTTTTGGACCACGTATTTTAATTTGTTTCCATGTATTTTTTTAATTTCTTCTTTAATTTACTGGTTGACCCATTCATTGTTTAGTAGCATGTTATTTTTCCTCCATGTATTTGTGGTCCTTCCAGATTTTTTCTTGTGGTTGACTTCAAGTTTCGTAGCACTGTGGTCAGAAAAGATGCATTATATAACTTTGGTGTTCTTAAATTTGTTGAGGCCTGTTTTGTGGCCTAATATGTGATCTCTTCTGGAGAACATTCCATGTGCACTTGAAAAGAATGTGAATTGTGCTGTTTTCGGATGGAATGTTCTGAATATATCTGGTAAGTCCATCTGGTCCAGTGTGTCATTCAAAGCCATTGTCTCTTTGTTGATTTTCTGTTTAGATGATTTGTCCATTGCTGTAAGGGGGGAGTTAAGTTCCCCTACTATTATACTATTGATTATTCCCTTTATGTTTGTCATTAATTGTTTTATGTATTTGGGTTTTCAGCTGTGATTTTCTCAAATAAATTTTCTGCCCCCTTTTCTCTCTCTTCCTCTTCTGGGACTCCTATAATACGAATGTTAGTATGTTTGATGGGGTCACTGAATTCCCTAAGTCTGTTCTCATGTTCTGTAATTCTTCTTTCTCTCTTTTGTTCAGTTTCATTAGTTTCCATTATTTTGTCTTCTAAGACACTAATTTGTTCCTCTGCTTTTTCCAGACTGCTGTTCATTGCATTAAGGAGATCCGATCTCCTTTATTGTATTTATTCTTCATCTCTGATTAAGTCTTTTTTAACTCTTTTATCTCTATGGTAATGGTCTCACTGATGTCTTTTCTCAAGCCCAGTGAGTACCTTTATGATCATTGCTTTAAATTTTCCATCAGGCATGTTACTTATATCTGTTTCACTTAGATGTCTGGCTGCAGTCTCATCTTGTCCTTTCATTTGGGATAAATTCCTCTGTCTTGGCATTTTGCCTAAGTCTCTGCTTTCTGTGTGTTAGAAAAGCCTGTTGTGGGGCGCCTGGGTGGCTCAGTCGTTAGGCATCTGCCTTTGGCTCACGTCGTGATCCCAGGGTCCTGGGATTGAGCCCCTCATCGGGCTCCCTGCTCAGCAGGAGCCTTGCTTCTCCCTCTTCCACTCCCACTGCTTGTGTTCCCTCTCTCGCTGTGTCTCTCTCTGTCAAATAAATAAATAAAATCTTAAAAAAAAAGGAAAGCCTGTTGTGTCTCCTGCTTGTGAAAGTAATGGCCTTATAAAGAAGAGGTCATGTAGTGCCCAGGGCCTGGCGCTTCCGGCAGTGTCTCTGGTGTGTGCTGCATGTGTTCTGCTGCTGTGTTCTGGCTGCTCTGTCCTTCAGGCCAGTTGTCTGCAGAGACTCCTTGTCTTTGTGGGCAGTGTTTCATCCCTGGCCTGAATGTGGCAAGTTTTAGCTGGAAGTGCTCTAGTTTGCTTGTGAAATGAGCCCTGACACCACCTGCACCGGAACTGGGGCTATGCAGAACTCTCTGGTCGGGAGACACGTGCTATGAGCAGCGGTTTGTGCTGGTCTTCTGTGGGAAGGACCCAACATGCTGGGTCTGAGGCAAGCCTGACTGAGAAGAGCAGTCCCACCAGAGCACAGGGGAGTGGGACTTGGTGTAAGCAGGTTAGGCAGCCTGTGTTAGCACTGTGTTGCTTCCCTCAGGTGGCCCTGTGTTTATGCTGAGGGGTTGAGTAGGGAAATGGCCTTAGCTAGCTTCTTTGTTCCTGGAGAGGTGTCTCCCTCCCTGAAGGCTGCCTCTCAGGGAGCCACACGGAGAAGAGTGAATAATCTCCCTCCTGTGTGCCCCAGGCACTCTTCAGATGCTGTTTCCATGCTGTCTGCCCCCCAGGTTGTTTGCCTGCTTTCTCTCCAGGAGCAGTGCAGTACCCTCCAGGCTCTATCCCAGCCAAGCCTGCTGACCTCTAAAACTCCAGGCTTTAAGCCCTGCTTGTTGCTAAAAGTCATGAAATTCAGCCCCTGTCATTTTCCAAGCCAATGGCTATGGGGAAACATTCTCCTTGTTCATTCTGCTGTGTGCTCTCTGGCTGTTCTCCATGACCATGGCTCCCCTCCTCTCCGTAGCACCTGCAATCCGTGTCTCCCCTAAACTTTGATGTAGCCTCTTCTCCACCTTTAGGCATGGTATTTTGTTCTGCCAGTTCTCAGGTCAATTTCTGGGGTTTGTAGGATGATTTAATAGTTACCTAGTTGTGTTCGTGGGACAAGAGGAGATTGGGGGTCCTCCTTTTCTGCTGCCGTCTTTCCCCTCAATGTCAAACTTTTCATGTTTTTTTTTTTTAAAGAATACGTTTGTGGCCACCAAACTACAAAGATAGAAGCCAGTTCTCTCTCCAAGTGGGCAGGGAAGGTGAAGAATCTTGGAAGTCCCTGTACCAGAGCAAGAAGGATGAGCGGGAGGTAGAAGGGCTTGCATCTGGGGAATCGGCGAAGGGATCTTCTGGAGGAGTTCACCTAGGGTTCGATGAATAACCATTTTGCACTAGTTCAGTTCTCATGAGTTCTGTCATCCATGGGGTTTGTCATTTTGGCCAAAATGAGGGAGAAGGAGAAGGCTCTGAAAAGAACATCCAACTGAAAGTATTATATCTTGACTGTACAGAAATTGAAAATAAACCAATTCCTGATATGCCATCAACTTTGGATCATGGACTTTTTGCTCCCAGTATTTCCTAAATTTACTGAAATCTCACAGAGATTTTTAAATTCAGTTTCATGTTCATATTTTCTACCCTGAGCCCATCATCATCCTGACTCATGATGGCTTATGATAACGGTAAATTTGCATCTAGCAGAGAATAGGCATTCAGTAAATACCTGTTCACCAAGTAAAATGAGCAAATGGTGAGCAGTCATATTTTAAGGCATTCAGTTATTTTTCATAGCACGAAATCATTGCAGAGATCTCTAATTTAAACCTGTATGTTTTGTTCTCTATTTGATGTCCTGTAATGGTATCCATTTACTGAGAGCTGCTCAGTGTGGTCAGGCCTTACCTCTGTCCTTCTGAGGCAGGTACTACTGTTCTCAGGCATGAATAAATTTGCTCCTGCTTCCATTTAGTGACTAGGCAGACGACGAAGAAGATGACCTGGTCTTTGCCCCGAAGGAGCTCAAGTCCAAGCACATGGGTCCATTTCAGTGGAATGAACCCCATCTTCAAGGGCACCTCTGTCAGGGGCCGTAAGGTGGGGTGGGCTTGCTGGAGAATGGGAGGGAGGCCACAGGATCATTCCAGGCCCAGCTCAGAGCCCCTGTGAGGACCTGCGGCCTGAGACGCTCTGGCACTCCGGGGTTCCTTGAGTCCCTCCGGAAAACCAGAACGCAGACACGACTTTAGTATGAGAACAGTTTTAATACAGTTGAAAAATCATGGCACTTGTTAAATTCAGCCCTTTGTACACAGGACTGTTATTTAGAATTCTACTGTGAAAATTACTTATTGTGAAAGGTAAGGGAGAGGTACACAGGGTTTTGTTTCTCTCTTTTTCGCTGTGTTTGTTTTCTGAACTGTTCATCTTTTTCGATCCCTGGAGCATGGAGGAGTTGGCAGGTGTGGGCCGTGGCTCTCTAGACGCCAGATGGTGGAGGCCAAGGCATGTTTAAAGTCAGGTAAGATGTGCTGGGTACTGGGTTCATGCCATGCCCGTGCCAGCTTCACTAAATCCCCCCCACTTCACACCGTCAGGAGCACGGTGGCCCATCATTACCATGAGTTTTGAGAGGTGAGCCAACTGAGGGTAAGAGAGCTGAGGTGGCACGAGGCCATGCAGCTCGGCACGGACCGGGAACGATTCTTGTTCTTTCTTTTACTTGTGTAGTTTGCCACGGGACCTACGGCAGGAGTGCTGGGCAGTAAAGGGGGTGTATCGGTACCCCCAGAGTCGGGGCCATCTTGGGAGCAGAAGCCAGACAGGAGTTCGAACAGGGATGAAGTTTGAGCAGGGAATGGTTCAAGAACTATTAGCCGTAATAGATGAAATCGATGGAACAGACAAAGGGGATTAAGAATACACTTACTGTGATGGGCACTGAGTAATGTATAGAGTCGTTGACTCACTGTATCGTACATCCCAAACTAGTGTGACCCTATAGGTTCATTATACTTCAGTAAGAAAGGAAAGAAAATTGGAAAAAGAAAACATAGGGGAAAAATTAAAAATACTGGCACAATAAGAACTGTAGGATGTTAGCCATAATATTTGCCATTAGCAGTTAAACTGAAAAATTAAAGAAAAACCTCAAAATAACCACCAAATGGAAAAAGCAGGCTAATCACACACACACACACACACACACACACACACACACACACACACACACACACACACACACACACACACACACACACACACACACACACACACACACACACAATAAAAGAAATTAAAAAGACTGATTAGCCATGACAGGGAGTTGGAGTGAAGATGGATTAGCTAATAAAAAGTAAATGGAACTCTATAGGGTATAGAGATAATGGCTCCTAGGGATCAGGGAAGGACCCTTGAAGGAAGAGGCCACACCTCATGGCCCTCTGAGAGGTGGATCCAGATGCAGACCCAGGCTGTGTTGGAGAGGATGTGGCTGTGACCCGCTGTGCGCACAGAAGTTGCTGGGTGCAGGGGAGCGCGGTCCATGGAGAGATGTCCAGCTGGAGACACCCCACCGCAAAGCTGTAGGAGGCGGGTGCCGCCCCGGAACCCGGACGCTGAGCTCCTTCCTTCTGCACTGCAGTGTCTTTCCAGAAAATTCCTTCTACTGACAAAACTAGCCAGCAAGTGGAACACCTGTTTAAGGGACCCAGGTTCGGTTTTGTGGATCAGACAATAAAGGGTGCATTTGTAGCCGAGAGGCACTAAATGGATACATGGGCACAGAGAGAAAAGAACTCCCCCCTTTTTTTTCAGAGCCTTTATTTTTCTTTTGTTCAACCAGGCAATCGGACATGATATACATACACGTTTGGGTGGGTTCACATCTTCCCCCTGCCGCTCTGCCCCCGACCGTGTGTGGTTTGATAGCCTGTTACCTCTGTGATTTACCACTCCGGGCCTGGTGAGGATTATGCTGCTTTAATTTTCTATTGTTTGCCTCTTAAACCTCGGATAAGTACATGGAGGGTCAGGAATTGATGCCACATTTATGAAGCGCCATCCAGCCGGATGACATCCCAGGCTCGTGGTTGAATGCCTGTGAAGATAGTGGCTACAACCTAGACTTGTAATTGCATGTGAAGTAATTCAATCTGAGATTGTTTCTCTCAGGCTTTATAAACGTTTGCCAGAGGCCTTCCTAACATCTTGTAGGGCTCTGGTTTTGTCTGCAGTGGGTTTTTATTTAATTACTACTGCATTTCTTTACTGCTTCCTTGTGAATCTGGAAGAATCATTCTCTTTAAACATTTTCCCTCAAGATTGTTTCCTCCGTAACAGCTTTGAACTGCTGGATTTTGCTTGTGACTTCTTGTCCCCTAACTCCATGCCATGCGTATTTTCCCATTTAGTTGAAAACATTAGAAAGGGAGAGGTTCTCAGCCTGGTCCTTGTTGCTGGTGAGCTACGTCTGTGATGCCTTGTGTGTTTCACTTCACATTTTGTTCCGTTTTTCTCCCTCAGAACTCTCCTAAAAAGCCTTTAACTCATTAAATTTATTTTGGAAGGTTCAGCTGTTAAGGCCTATAGACACTTGAGGTTTTCTGGTTTTTTTGTTTTGTTTTGTTCTGTTTTCTTTAATTAAATTTTGTTGAAAAACAGAGTGCTAAGAGAGAGACGATAATTGTCCATGATCTTACATTTGGGTAACACCTGATGACATTGAAAATAAAAGGAGTGCATGTATGTGGTTAACATGCAAATGGTATCAAAAGACACAGAAAGGGGAGTAAAAGCCTCCCTTCAAATATAACTATTATTACATTTCTTGTGATTTCTCCCAGGGGGAAAAAATGTTTTTGGCACGTATGTGCATCTACGGCTCTCTGCTTTTTACGTTGTTTAATGAAGGGATTAAATAGACATATTTTTCTGTAGGCTTTTTTTTTTGTCCTTTTCCTATTACATTTTTAGAGATCTTGTCCCTCGACACACAGATCTGCCTTATTCTCTTTGATATGATATTTCAGGATATAGATGTGCAGTAACTGATTTTACCTGTGCCTTATTGCTGGATGTTTTAGTAGTTGCCAAGTGTTTGTGGGGAGGAGCTGTGGTTGGCTGTTGGAGTTACTACCGTCTGCCTTTTTGTAAATAAACATCTTGTTGATGTATCTGTAGATTAAATCCCCAGCAGTGAGATTGCGAGGTCAGATGATAAATGCATTGTAAACTTTGACAGACATTACCAAATTGCACCCCAGAAAGGTTACACGGATGGATTTTCTTTTCCAAGTTTGCCCCTTTCCCACACCCCCACCAGCACGGTCCTATCACCAGGCTTTGGCATTTTTGCCAGTCTGCTTAACTTAAAAATGTTATCTCTTTGCTTTCACTTGTTGATCTTTAATTACAGGTTTCAGATCTTTTCATAGGTTCGTTGGCCCGTTGCGTTTCTTTCCGTAAGTTGCCTGCTCCTGTGTGTGGCTTTGTGCTCTCTCCCCCTCCACTTTCTTTTCCTTCCTTGTCTTCCCTATAGGGGTCTTGTCTTTATCATATCGATTTCTGTGAGCTCATTTTAAATTAGAGAAATCAGTTCTATTTCATATGTGTTGTGAGTGTGTTTTCTCATGTTACACGCTATCTTTTGAAAACGTTCATTTTGATGTGAAAAGTTTTAAACCTGTTCTTTTTAAAAAGAAATGGAAAAAGCGTGTGGGTTGAGAAAACTTGGCCATACTTTCTGCTGTTTTTAAGGCTGAGTAGTTGTAGTTTGGGACAAATGATTATGCCCACAGATCCTAATATGTCCCATGGCCCTGGAGACCCCGTAGCATCTTCCTTACACCAAAACTGCTCTGAAGGAGTGATGGGTGCTGGCGTCCTTCCCCTCTGTACTTGCCTTGGCCCTCAACAACTTATGGGCCTCTTAAGAGCAGGCCAGCTTATGACGGGCCATGTCTACAAACATCTGAATTTAGCCACCTGGGGACGTCATTTGTGGAAGCCAGAAGTGGTGGGCCCCGCGTGCCCCTCAATCCCCAGCACCTACAAGCGGGACCTGCAATGAGATGCAGTGTGTGGAATGGATGGGTGGAAACACGGAAGAGCAAGAGGCCCAGCAGGGAGGATGAGCAGGAACGGAGAGCTCGCGTGAAGGTTCAGGTTAGAACGCGCGCGTGCCTGACGAGACAGCGCCAAGGTCCGGAGCACTTCCAGGCCCTGTCTTCATAACCCTATTCATCTCATGATACGTTGTATAGAACACGGAATGTGGAGGCAAGAGCGCTGCAGCCAGGTGTTGTTTGGGTGAATCTCTTTGTGTTCCCACCATGACCGTCCACACCCCCCAAGGAGAGGTGATCGCGTCTGTTCCCTTGTGATTGAGAGTGTCATTAAGACCGTACTTTAAAAAATCGAATTTCAAAATAATGAGTGCATGAAGGATGGATTTCTCTCCCAATTTCTTCAAGGAACAAGCTGCTCCTTTGAGCATTTAAAATTTAAGATTCTGGTTAACAGAAAGAGTTTGTGAAGGCTTGTCGTACACTCTGTAAACTGTGACTCAGCCAGAGTCCAGGGTAAATATCTTGCTAGTTCTTCATTTAATTAAATATCTCCGGAGAAGAGCTGAAGGATTTCCTGACAGTCCAAGTAATCTGTATTTATAGACTTAGCTTATTCATACACGTGAAAAGCTTTTTCATGGTATCTGACAAGGGACAGTGTGATGGTACAGTGTTTTCTTGGTTGACATATAGTGTTGCTCCTTGAAAATCTCAATAACTCTTCATTTCTAGCAGGAGGATCGTGGCCTCTTTCTCAAGCCATTTGACTTGAGCTGAGATGTCTAATGGCTTTGTTTACTCTCCGTAGTTTTATGAGGGCAGTTGATTCTGTTAATTTGAACTTGCTGAAACAAAAGTCTGCACTAATGAGACAGGTTTATTTTTGAGAAAGGCTGATGCCAAGCTTGGACTTCTGTGAGTACTGTTCAGTGGCATTGAACACGAAAATAATTGGACATCAGAACATGAGTGAACCAGCTATTGTTTTGAATGATCTCAATGCTTATTAAGCACCCATTTCAGTACAGGCTCATGAAGTAATTGATGAATGATGTCATTAATTAGCCTCGATCAGACAAATTCATGGTGGTTCTGTAAGGTCCGTTTTCTTCTCTAAACAGTGCATCGAAATGAACGATGAACAGAGATGTTTAAAAAGGTCCGTCTGGCTCCGTCAGAGGGAGCTCACACACGATTTCTTGGGCGCGAGAGTTTTGTTCTGCCCTTGTCCCCCCTGCATCTTTGGCTGTAGCTCATAAATCAAGTTGACTAAATCAGGCTGACAGAAATTCATTTGTGCATTTGTCTCTGACATTTCATACCGGAGGATAGATGACGAAGACGAATGGAATCTACTTTGAAAAATGAGTTTCTGCAAGCAGGAGTGTCTGCAGTTTGTCCCGTGAGGATGGGGACGGGTCTGTTGGCGAGGCTGTGGTGTCCCATTGAGAACGGGTCGGCCTTGGAGAGACAAAGCCAGTGAAAAATAAAATGCTAATATCATCTGTGACTGTTGTAAAAAGCCTACCGTTCCGGGAACGCTCTGGAGCTTGTGTCGTGTATATGTGGTTAGCTGGTCTGAAACTTGGGGGGGAGGGGGGATGTGTGCAGGCTTTTTGGAGGAAAGCTTTGCAGCCGGAGTGGAAAGTGGGAAGCACTTGAGGACACAGCTGGGTGGGGAGGCAGAGGCCTTGCAAACGGACAGACGTCTCTGCCTTTGATTCTCAGTGCTGCCACTCACAGGTGTCCCTGAGAAAGGACAGTGGTCTCTCCAGGCCCCCGTGTTCTTCCTTTGTAAAAGCAGAGATGAAAACACCTACCGCGGGGGGGGGGGGGGAGGGGACAAAGACGAGAACTGGATCCCTGGTGACCACCCAGCCGATGGGAGTGTCCTTCCCTTCCGACAGCGTTGTGGGCGCCATGCACCTTGACAGGGCGTCCTTGGAAAGGGCGTGAGGGATGTTGATGTTTCAAGTGCCTCCTACAACAAAAGACGGGAAACGGGGCTCATTTAGAACTTGGCAGTTGGCGGGAAGGCAGAGGTCTGCTGGCTGGTTTTGGGCTGTGACTGTTCATGATTTTCCGCAGTGCCGGCTCCGGAGTCAGGTAATTGACCCTGGTTTCTGTTGTCTTTTGGCCTCACGATGAGGCCACAAGTCCCGCTGAGGTCAGTTCCTAGGCACACGTGTTTATCCGAAGCCGTTGTGTTTCGGGAGTCTCTGCCGTTGGTCTGGTCACATGTGGTGATTACTGTCGCCGCGAGGCCGTGCAGTTGTCTGGGTGGCGGCTGCGGTAGGAGTCGGTCACGGCATCTTGAGCCTCCGGTGTCGCTGGGACCCCCCGGGGAGCTCGGTGCCCGTCCAGTCTCTGCCCAGCGCCCGGCCCCTTCTGCTCACATACTCACATTGCGCATACTTGGAACAAGATGTCGCTGTCGCTGGTCTCCTACTTTCTTTTTGCCACAAAAATAAAGCTTCTGTCTGTTTTCTTCGTACTGAGGAGGTGTGGTGGGCTCACACGCTGATGCGTGCCAACAGGGAGCACTTGCTGTGTGCCGGGCCCTGCTCTGGGGGCCTGCGGCGTGTAGCACCCTTCGTTCGCCCCACGGGCTCGTGGAGGTGCTCTTACCCTCCTGGTCGTGGAGGCGGGAGGCTGCTGCACAGAGGGGCCCGGTCGTTTGCCCCAGATCCCACAGCCGGTACCCAGAAGAGTCAGGATTTAAATCTAGGTCATCTCTCCACCACCAGACTAACCTTGCTCTCCGGTAAGAGAAAACAGTTAAAAAGAACGTAACCATGGGGACGCCTGGGTGGCTCAGTCGTTAAGCGTCTGCCTTCAGCTCAGGTCATGATCCCAGGGTCCTGGGATCGAGCCCCGCGTCGGGCTCCCTGCTCCGCGGGAAGCCTGCTTCTCCCTCTCCCTCTGCCACTCCCCCTGCTTGCGCTCTCTCTCCCTCTCTCTGACAAATAAATAAATCTTTAAGAAAGAACGTAACCATATAAATTCCGTGTAGCTGGTGACAACCCTTCTGAGCACTTCAGTGCCCATACTTCGAATCCCTAATTTCACGTTGGTGGGAAAGCCCTCTCTCTCCCCACCGACTCCAAAGCATAAACATGGTGAACAGTTTGGCATTTTTCCTTCCAAGTACACACGCAAACCCATCCCTACACGTGGGTAATCCGCATGTGTGCCTTACGCGTCCTGCTAGGTGCGCTGTTCTGCTCGGCGCTTCTCCCTCCGTGTATCCTGCGCCTGTTTCTGCACGTGTGGTTCATAATCTTTGGCATTTTCAGGTGGACCGTGGAGCGTGGACTGAAGCGCCGACAGAGGACGGCTGTGCCGTCATTGCTGGGGCTCTACCGCACTCCGTGATGCCCATCTTGTTGTTCTGTTCTCACTCCATCACCTGCTGTCGCCGTGAATATTGTGGGAAAGTACTGAAATTTAGCTAATCTTCTCATTTGATATTCGGGCCATTAGAAGATGCTGGGATGAACATTCTCAAAACTCAGGATTTGAGTACATTCTTATTAGTTGCTTTCCAGTCCCAATCAAAATGCTAAGTCCCAGTGATCACCTGTCACTTAAAACAAATACTTTACCGAGATAACACTTTACATACCATAAAATTCACCTTTCACTGTACCACTCAGAGATGTTTTAGTAAATTTGCAGAGTTACGCAACCAGCACCATCACCCAGTTCTAGAACCTTTCCGTCAATCCGAGCCCCTGTCCGCCCTTTCCCGCTACTTCCCGTTCCCGTCTGTAGCTCTGGGCACCGCCGACCCACTTTCTCTCTACAGGTTTGCCTTCTCCGGACGTTTCATAGAGCCCATCATGTTGAAGAATTTATTTATGAGTAGTATTTCTCTTCTTATTCTTTTGAACAATTTGGCCATGTAAAACTCCTGGCTAGAATCCTAATTTATGTTAAGGCTCAGTACTGTCTTGAAAGAGAATAATGTATATTATCATAGAGGTGGCTAGTCTCTGTGAAGTAGAAGGGGGAAAGTTGTGTGTGCACACACATCTGCGTGTATATGCGTGGATGTGTGTGCACACATGCATGTGTATACGGTCACAAGGCCTGCTCAGTAATACATGCTGTATCAAAAGAGAACTGTTGGATGGTTTTCAGCTTGTTCAGTGAATTTCTTCCTGTGGTGACTTGATGGGAATTGAGATTCTTGGCTTGGTTTGATCGAGAACCGAATATATGCCGGTTGCACAGAATATAGCAGGAACTTACCAGAAGCTCCCCTTTGGGAAGTAATACCAGAAAGTTCCGAGTCAGGACACCCCAGACCTGTTCTGGGCACTGAGGGGTGACTTCACATCACTTAGAGAAGGCGTGCAACTGGGCTGAACAACTTTGTGGTGTTAAAATAACCTAAAGATCCTAAAAATTAAAATTATGATTTTATAGCTTTTATAAACCATTTTGACTTAAAAGCTGATAATTTAAAAATTTGAGATAATTCCATGTCACTAATTAACATTTCAGTATCCTCCAGTTCCTTCAAGTATTTTAGGTGCGTGCTCCGGCGCTTGGGAGCTGTTACGAACGCAGCTGTTTGTATACGATCTGTGTGGGGATGTCCATTTGACGGGCATACATATTTATTTATAATTGTCATTTCAGGTGAATAGTGACTATTTTCCAAAGACCTGTTTGCCAAGAAGCTCAGAGAGAGTAGAAAAGTAACAAGACTGCGACTTTTGTGAATGAGAAAGCCACGCGCAGTACCCTCTTGACTGTACTGTGAAGTATTTGCTAGCATATCAGAGCCAGAGCCCAGGGCGGGAAGGGGTTCTGTGCGTGGGCTTTGGAAGTGTGTCTCGTTCCCAGGCCGGGGCTTTCGGGCACAGTTCTCCGGCGGACGCCACCGTGCCTCTTGAGGCAGGTTCTGCCCCCACCGTCCCTGTATAGGTATAGGTCTCACACCTCCTTTTGTTTTTCGTGGCTTCTTTGTGATTCCGTAACATCTGAGGAGGAGAAAGCTTTTCCTTAAAGGAAAGAACAGATTTATCTCGAATAACTCTGGAACCTGAATGGTTGCTTAGGTGACAGGTGTTGGGTTTTGTCATCTTCAGCGAATGGGAAAGGCAGCTTCCTCAGCTTGTGTTTGTCCTCAAAGCAGCGAGTCTGAATTGATGTTTATCCAGAAAGGATAACGCATGCACAGAGGCATGGAGACCAGGCATCTAAATAAACTCAGACACCGTGTCCTTCAGAACTTTTAAACATTGATTTTCTCTCTCGTGGAAGGGGACGGAGCCAGGACCGGATGTGTGTGCGGCTGAGCTGTTGTTAAAAGTCGGCCCCCGGTGTCCTCCCCCGTCCCCTCTCTGCTTGGTTTCAACAGCTGTCTGCGCTCATGTCGGAACTCGACCTGGTCAGCCTGACTTCATGCTGCTGTCCCCTTCCCTGTCTTCGTCTTGCTTTACTGGGGATGTGCGTGATCCAAGGTTCGAGATCCTTCTCTCGAACCGGGAGCTGAGAGTGACAGTGTAAGCAGGACTCTGCCTGTGACCTGCAGGGCGCGCCGCCCCGTGCGGGCTCTCAGCTGGAGTGCAGGGACCCCGGCTAGGACGTTGGCCGGCTCTTTGCGGAGCGGATGCCTTCGGTCTCTCTAAATCCAGCCGCCGCACCAGAGATCTTCGAGGACGAGGCTCACTGCAGGAGAATGGGCCGGGGATACTGACCTAAAGAGAACCAATCCGTGTGTGTGTGTGTGTGTGTGTTTGTTGCTCATGATCTTAGGGCACAGTAATTTTGAGTCAATTTAATAACCGAAATCAGCCAGCTGATGTTCACATTTTGAGTGCCCCGTAATTGCTGAGCTCCCGAGAGTGTGCTGAGGGATGGAGACGTGTCTTGCAAGTGATATTACCTCGCTCTTTAGTGCTTTCTTCGTAGTGGAGTCTCTGAGGTGCTGCTTTTGGAGAGTCAGAGGTTTGGGGACCCGGCTGATTTGAAGAGAAGCTTGGAGTTCTTAAATCAAGAGAGGGAAGATGTGGAAAATGATGCCATTTTGGGTAGGGCGTGGGCTTGGGTGTGAGAAGGTACTGCTCGACTGAAGGTAGCCATGATTTATGAAGCACCTGCTATGTGCCTGGATTGTACTAAGTGCTTAGCAACCCTTTATCTCACTTAATCCTATGGAGTAGGTGGTTACATTTTATATATGAGGAGACTGGCTTGGAAAGGTGGTTAGCTTTCCCAAAATCATAGATAGAGTTTAAGTCTAGTTCTTTCTACTTTGTGAAAGTAGATCTGCGGTAAGACTAACCTTTTCCTTCACTCTCTGGTTCCAGTATTTCCCCCCTTCCGTGATCCTGAATTTTTTTTATTCCCTCTTTGTGTGCTCTTGAACTGTGGCTACTTACAGATGGGTGAACGTAGATTGATCTTCTGAAACACAGCATCCTGGGGAAGAGAAGACACTTTACAGTTTGAATTGACCTTTGTCTCGCCTTGCTCAATGCCGAGTTGGGCATACTTGTATGAGCTGATGAGGGTTGTAAATGCAGAGAAAAGAGAAGGGGCAGTGTTTAACCTTGGCCACCAGACGGGGGGCACTGGGTCCCCGCTCTGCAGAGCTTAAGGAAGTGAGACCTTAGGGGACACTGGCCACTGAAAGGGAGTTGAGATTTCATCAGGGCAAACTGTCCCTCCTTCATTCTTGTTTCAGAGTTTCCTCAGGGAAAGAGGAAAATACGAGGGTCCGGACCTTGGTGTGGTTCCTTAGAGAGTCATGTCAAGTACAGTTGGCGCCTTGGTTGCATGATGAATCAGTGAAGAGTAGAAAGTAAGAAATGACATACGCCCAGGGCCACAAACATTTATTAAACTTGGAGATACCGGTGTTCAGGAGTGGCCAGTCTTGGATGTGGCGTCGGGACTGTGTCTCTGGACACAGGTCCTCTGACTGGTGTTCCACGTTCTCGCTCCCACAAGAAGCACACTTGTCCTGCATCACCGATGGTGTTCAGTCTTCATTCCATCCGAACGGTGCCGGCACAGCGGCCATCCAGAGCAGTGCAGGACGGGGCCCATCAGGACTTTAAGCCCCCTTTGCCCCCCAGAACACTAACGTGGTCTCAGACACACCTCATGTGGCAGCAATCTCTTCTTAGCTCGTTTTGTTTGTCCCGTCTTCCTAAAGCCTTGAGTTTCATTTTTACAGCAACAACCGCTCACTTGGTTTTCGGGCTCAGATTTGTGTGTTAATATTGAATTGAATCAGGTAGAGACGGAAACCAGCTCCAGCCTGCGTGAACAGGTTTGGAGGCAGATGTCACCGAGTCTCGGTAAGCGTCACACGTTGCTCGTCAGGCTGATGGCAGCTGGTGCCCATGGCAGGGAGTGGCGCTCAGCGGCCACGCGCTGTCCCGTATCGTGAGGGGGCAACAAATCCGGGCCCAGACTGCGGTGCCACACTGCACCTGCCCCATCGTGGTGAAGGGAACCATTTATGGCCAGTGTCCCGGGGACGACCCCAGCAACTTGTTCAACTTGATTTGTACCGCCGTGCTTCCCATCTTGAATTGCCTGCACCAGGTTGCTTGTCCCCTGGCTGGTACTCGTGAAGGGGTTACTGAGGATGTGATCAGGAAAGCGTGGCTGTGTGGCTGGAGAGAGCAGGGTGTGGACGTTGCTGCCACCTCGGGGCGTGATGCCTCCGAACGTCTCTGTACCAGAGGGAGAAGCTCCGTGGTCGGGCGTGACCCCGCGCTCCTCCCCGGCTCGCTCAGGTGCTGCCGCCAAGCTCCCCCTGTAGTGTAAAAGCTAAAGGGTGTTCATGCCAATGACAGCATTGTTCTGCTTACGGTAATTAGTTCATAAAGTATAATTACTTAACACAGGGATTTGTTAATTTGGTTCATTACTTGACTTCCTTTAAGAGCCAGTCATTAACTCAGTTTATTGTTCTTTTTAGTTAGGCAGGAAAGATTCATACCGGTTATTACTTGCCAACCTCTTTGGTGTTGAAGGAAAAGCAAAAGCCTAGAACGTTGGGGTCAAACTTGATTTGCTTTCCTGCCCTTGAAATAAGTTAGACACGACTTAAAGCAAAATGCAGAGGCAGCTATAAAGAATGGGCGTTTTTTTGCTGGGTTTTTTGCATGTTTACTTCACATAACTTCAGATTTACTTTGATGTCCATTTCATAGTGCCTGGCACCAGAATTTGTCCGGACCTATTGAAAGACCACACCCTCTGAGAAAACCCACAGTTTGAAAGTTAATGGATATCCCAGTGACAACAGGAGTTGGCTAGCAGATGTGATTCTTGATCGAGTCTGGACAAATTCTGCCCTGTCATGTGTCATGAACTATGGTACAGAACATCATCTGAGGAGTCAGGCGAGAATCAGCACTGTGCTGTCACCTGTATTGCTGTCCCTGACTCATCTTCCTGGAAAGAGGAATTCACATGGCCTGTGATCACTGTTTTATTGTAGGGTTCACGAGACAAGTGCTCAGACTCTTTAGGTACCAGCATTGGATCTTTAGGTTCAGTCTAGTTGCACATTTGGCCTGTACATTTAGTAGGGACTCCTGGTCCAAAGCAAAATGGGAAACCTCATAAGATTCACAAGATCCATAAGGTAGGGACTGGCCAGTTTTTAAGAAAAATTTCTCTTCTGTGGTGTATGTATTTAATGGCATATTACTCAGCCATCAGAAAGGATGAGTACTTACCATTTACATTGACATGGATGGGACCTAGAGAGTCTTAATGCTGAGCAAAGTAAGTCAGTCAGAGAAAGATCATTATCATATGGTTCCACTCATATGTGGAATTGAAGGAACAGTGCAGAGGATCGCAGGGGAAGGGAGGGAAAACTGAAGGGGGAGAAATCAGAGAGGGAGACGAACCCTGAGAGACTCTGGAGGAAGCAGACTGAGGGTTTCAGAGGGCAGGGGGTGGGGGGAGGGGGTGGCTGGGTGACGGGCATTAAGGAGGGCACGAGATGTGATGAGCACTGGGTGTTACATAAGACTGATGAATCACTGAATTCCACTTTGGAAAATAATGATGTACTGTATGTTGGCTAATTGAATTTAAATTAAAAAAAAGTTTCTCTTAAAAGCTGAGAGAGGAAAGATAATGAGAAGGGGATGGCAATGCTTTTCCCCTTTGGCCCGAGGACCGGCTGACGTAGTAGATTTCCCCCTGCTTTGGTAGCGTCAGTATAGAGAGATAGGATGTATGACTCAGGTGACAAAGGTTGGGAGTCCTGAACGCTCGGGTAATCAGTACCTTGCTCTGGGAGGATAGGATGACCAGTGTTCTGAGGACCTAAGATCAAAAGAACCCCCTTGGCTTGGGGGTTGGACCTTTATCGGCTCACCTGCCAAACCTTCTGGGGCTGTACCGCTCGGCCCGCGCTTCTGTTAGCCGCATCTTGGGCGCCCATACTGACAGAAGAACACTTTGCCAGGAGAATGTTTTTTCTTGTTGAGGCACAGCTGTCGGGAAAGGTGGCCAGTCTGTGTAGCTTTCCCAAGCACTTGGTCTTCAGAACTCAGTACCTTTGTCAGGTGGAGTTTCTAGAACAGTCTCTTAGCTTCACCTGCCTCCCTATCTGCCGCGGTGGAGTTTCTCAGAGATTCTGATTGTCATCTGCCTGTGGTGCTAGAAGGAAAGACGAAGCACGTGAAGAAGTGGACCACACGAGTGAAGCTTTAGCGCACATCTTCCCAGTCGACGACAGGCGGTGGTTCGGGCTGCTTCTGGTCCCCGTCATCGGTGTCCTGTGAGGCAGTCTTCCCCGTCAGCGTCTGATCCTCCTGTTGTGGACTAGCCCTGGTGTCTTCGGGCAGAGGAACCGGACATACGTCCTCGTTCTCTGAGCAGAGAGCTAGTGGACAGAGGCCCACCTGACTGGAGTGACAGGTGGGTGATACGTGGGTACACAGTCAGGGTCAGGTCGTGCTTTGTTCAGGGAATGTCGTGCGTGTGGGTGGCTGATTAAAGAGGTGCTGGTTCCATTATGTGTATGTCTGTTAAATCATCATATTCTCCACCCTAGAAGGATAAGTGCAGTCAAGACATGGTGGCTCCAGTAGTTGGTGATGAATGCGTGAGGCTTGCTGGACAGACCCGTGTGCTGTGAGCGGTGGCGCTCTGCTGGTGGTGGTGTGGAATCCGCTGACTTACCCTTTGGTTTCCTCCTACCACCCCACAGAAATGTGTAGGTGCTTTTATTTTTCTTCTTTTTTTCTGGGCCGTGTCTGTTTTTGTGAATATCCATGTATTATTTTTTAAAACAAATTGAGTTCCTACTAAATTAGAGCTTTAAGAAACATTTTCTTGCAGGAGTTTTTAAAAAACAGTTTTTAAGAACGTAGAGCGACAGGTCAGATGACCTTGGTATCCTTATCACCCAGTGTTAACGACTGTCAGCTCTCTGCGACTGTGGTTTCCGGACGGGGAGAGAGGTATTTTAAAGCAAATCTCGGGCATCATATCATGTTATTCCAACACTTTGTTCTCATGTTTGTTATTCCGATTATTTACTTTTTGTCTGTTGACTCTTCTTTCTCCTGTTCCCGAAATAACTCTTGGACTGTGCCCTGCTGACGTTATAAAGGTACAGGGCTCGATGGGCGGGTCGTCAGGGACCCCCTGAGGAGGACAGCCTCGGTGGTGTGAAGTTACGAGGAGAACCCGGAGGTTCGACTGTAGCTACCTCCCTGGCTCGTGCGGTTAGGTGGAAGGCGAGGCCTTTCCTTATGATGTTGTGTTTACGAGAAGTAGATCCAAATCTAAGTCCTAGTGATTGGTGTGATTTATCAAACTCCTACAGAAACTATGGCCTTGGATCATAAGACGCTCTCAGGGAGTGTGGCTAGATCTTGTTTTATTTCTGTAGTTTCCTGGGCAGAAAGCGGTTGACATTAGGAGCTTTGTCGTGTATAAATTCGCCACGCTTTGAGCACTCTGACAGTCTCTCTTCTCTTGTGCAGCATTCCCTGGTTTTGAAAAGTTTCCATATGGTTTGTCTGATGAGGCCCCACCACAGCAGCACCGGTGAGGAGAGGTGCTGAACTCTGCCCAGGTCAGTTCAGAGAGACGTTAAAAGATGAGGAGGGGCCGTCAGTGACTTGACGTCAGTTCTCGTGTCCCCTGGCCTGAAAGCCTTCCTGTTTCTAAGGGTTTTGAGTTGCTTTGGAATCTGCTGTGAAACTGGAGCATGCCTTTTTCTTTATACTTGAACACTGCTGTGGCAGATGTCGGGGGAATTCACAGAACAGTGGACGAGCTCCTGGAGATGCTCAGGAAAGACTGTGCTCTCATCGACGTTCTTCTGTTCCATGGTAGGGCCAGGGGAGCACACACACCCCTTTCTGGGGCAGATTCCTGCCATCACTGTGTCGCCCCCATGACCTCGGTTTCCCCCATGACGTCTCTCCATTGCTTGACCAGACCCTGACTGTGACCACTGCCACTTTGACCTTCGCGCACAGGTCACCTTTGTGACAGTGGAATTCGTTTGAACCTAAAGCGTCTGAAATTTTTCCTGGGAACTGGAGATCTTTGATCCAGTAGAGAAATTGTTTGGACATGCCTCTACCGCCATAGGAACTTGGTGCAAACGTCAAATTTCCCAGTTCCTTTTAAAATGTCTAGACGTGAACATTCTATTGGCTGAAATTCCCCGAGGGAGTAAAATGATTCTTCGGAGTTTATGCTCTATTCAGGAAATTTTTACAGTAGCAATCTCAAAATTTGTGTATTTTGTTTCTCGCAAAGATACTTTTTATTTCATCAGTTACAGTTGGTTTCCAGCTGAAGTGTCTTTCCTGCAGCAGGTGTATTTCATAAAACATGGTGCATGTATTTTATTTAGGGGCATGACACAAACTTAAAGTACCAACCATCTGAGTAAGAATCGGACATAATTTCAGTGCAGATATTTTAACAATGGTTTATTATTCAAGGAATTCTTTATAGAAAATAGGTTAATCTCATTTTTCAATATGAAGTTGTTTTGAAACGATTAAGGGAACCAGCTAAAATCGGGGGAGGGGGAATGTGTATTACCCAATAGGCTGTGCTATTTCCGACATTAAATTAGTCAAAATTGTTGGTTAGCCAAATGTTATCAAACCGAGGTTCTGGTTTTAACACGTAAATAAAACACAGATCTTCAATTAGTACAGTAGCCAATATGCAAATGGTACTGCCAAATAGTTAAAAGTGCTTAGAAGCAGTTTTGTTTGTGAAACAAAAAGCCTCATACAAAGTCTAATGAGATACAGGGCTTGTTAGAGGTTTTGTGTTTTGCGGGCATCGCGAGACCGAGCTGAGCACGCGTGGTCAAAGGGCTACAAAAGAGCTGTTCTGTTACTGAGCCCGGGCCTTTGGACCCAGCTGGGATTCCAGAGGGCTTTCCTCTGGGGGAACTGGTGGTGGCAGGGCCTGTGGGGTAGGTGTGGGGACGAGGAGACACACACGAAGCCCATTGTTCAAGTCTCCGCCCTGTCGTTGCCGTGTGACCGTGGGTAACCGCACTTCGATGACCCCACTTTGTAAACTTGAAAGATTCAATTAGAGTGTGATTTTCTTTTCCTTTTTTTTTTTTTAAGATTTTATCTATTTATTTGAGAGAGAGAATGAGAGAGAGAGAGCGAGCGAGCACGAGAGGGAAGAGGGTCAGAGGGAGAAGCAGACTCCCCGCTGAGCAGGGAGCCCGATGTGGGACTCGATCCTGGGACTCCAGGATCATGACCTGAGCCGAAGGCAGTCACTTAACCAACTGAGCCACCCAGGCGCCCTAGAGTGTGATTTTCAAAGGGAGGTGCTTGAATTCCCCCAGATAAGAGTTGGTGGGTCAAGAGGTGTGAAGTAATGTGATAGGCGCATTATTTCTTGACAGTTCCGGCAAAGGGGAAGGTTTTTGTGTGATGCTAGCCATGACTGTAGTCTAGGGCAAGACACAGGATCTACATGGGGTTTTAAGGTAAACCGTGAACATAAAATATCGCCCTCTTAACGTAGGGTCCCTAGGGCCTGTGCACCCAGACCCTGGGGTGGCTGTGTCTACCCTCTGTTTGCGGGAGTCTTGGGAGAACGTGTTCAGAATGTTACAGTTGCCAGATGATATCTAAACCCTTTTTCCCTCTTCGTTGATACCATTCCTCTGTAAGAACAGATCAGGGACACCTTTCTTGGTTTTCCCGTTGTTGTGTTTGTAGGTTACTTAAGACCGCATGTGCCAGTTGAGGGCCAATTCCTGTTACGTTAAACTCGTTAGACTCATTGATTGATTCATTCTGTGTAGCCACTGAGTGCCTGCTCTATGCTAGGCATGGTCTGGGTCTTTTAATGAGTAAATTTTCTCTCTTGTAATATTGAACTTCAATAACCAATATTTTGAGTAGATGGTACATTCACGTGGTTCCACATTCAGGTGGTAAGGGAGAATTCACGGGCACAGGGTGGTTCGCACCCTCGCCACTCAGGTCCACTCCCCGGGGTCAGTCTGTAAGGACTGCGTTGAAGCCTTCAAGTGATATTTTATGTGTCTGTCTCCTTCCCTGTCTTTCACACAGTGGCGTGATACAATACGTATAAATCTCCCCCTCACTTTTTTCATTTAACAATTAGATTTGCATTTTTTGTTTTTAAGTCCTGAGGGACGCACCTCACATTGTTAGCACAGACTGTCTGAAGAATGGAGGCTTGTTCACCTGTCCTGCCTGCCTGCACTTGAATGCACTTCTGTGTTTGACTGTCTCACAAGGGGAATATGTTGCTTCTGTAATCGGCAGGGAAAGAGATAATATAAGGTAAATACGGTCACAAAGACACACGTCGATGTGTTTTGGGGGAACGGGTCGTGGCTGTGTATGTGGGGTGGAGGTGGGAAGCTCTTCAGAGCTTGGAGCCCTGGGGGCTGGGGGTAGGAGCTAGGGAGGGGCTTTCAACCTGGGAAAGGGGCTCTCTGAAAGAACCCCAGTCATGTTTGCATACCTTTGCCTAAGAGGTCGAGGAACCGCGAGACTGTGGAACTTCCTGGGCGGTTTGTCCCCTGATGTCACCCCCCCCGTTGCAGATGTGACTTGTGCTCAGGAATGGTCTTTGTGACAGATGGAGCTTGAGGGGCACTTGGGGCCAGAAGGAAGTCTGTCCACAGCTTGGGCTCTGGACAGGAAACCTGCCCTTGACTCCCAGATGTGCAGCAAGGGTGTGGACGGTGGACACGCTAGCCTGGGCAAGGGGTGGAGGAGGCAGGTGGCCCTGTGTTAGGAACCGCCAGGGGTGGTGACCCCTGAGTGTGCTCCCGAGGTGGTGGGTCAAGAAGGGAGAAGAATTTGTCGGCAATAACAAGGCGTGTGGTCACAGTGCCCCCTCACTTCGAGGACCTGAAGACACGTTCTGGAGTCGTCTGTCAGCATTACTCCACGGTGTGAAGGGAAGGGAAGGGACAGCATCCTCGCTTGGGGGTGCCCGCCCCTGAGTGTGGGGCACTCCGGCTTGGAGCCGGATGTTGGCAGCCCATTCCAGTGTGTGGCCTCGAGCACCTCAGCTAACATCTGGGGCCCTGTCCGTAGCGATTCTTACTCCTTTTTTGCTTTCAACGAGTGTGTCTGTAAAAAGCTTAGATCCTAGTAAGCTCTGAGTAGTGTTCGCTGTTCTCACCTCCCTCCTTGCCCCAGGAGGGAAGAGCAGGAAGTAAGAAAGCTAGTAGTGGACCTCCCCTCCACCTGCAGAACAGAAGCGTGCTAAGGAAGGGCCTTGGATATGTATATTTTTTTCTTTAAAGAGAGAGCATGCGAGCGGGGGTAGGGGCGGAGGGCGAGAGAGAATCTTAAGCAGGCCCCATGCCCACGGCACAGCCCGACGCAGGACTCGATCTCATGACCCGAGCCAAAATCAAGAGTCCGCCACCCAGGTGCCCGTGGCCTTGGGTTCTTGATCCTGGTCAGTTCTTGGCTTAAACTGCCCTCTGAACATTCAGTGCTCTTCAAAGTTATTTAGAGGTCACCGGGGCCCCTGGGAGCCAGAGCATCGGCTCTGTCGGATGGTTATTGCCCTGATACTTGGGCATTTAACAGCTAAGCCGCAGGACAGAGCAACCAGTGTGTCTCTTGTTACTCTCGTGTGTTTGTAGGTTGGACATGGCTTCCCAAAGCTGAGGTTAAATCCACGAAGGCTGCGGTGCAGTGATGGGTTTTATGGTTCTTCATATGCTCTGATGAAGAAGTGTTTCAAGTTTCCGCTTGCATATCCAGACCCCTCAGGGTTAGTTTGACGTTTATTTTCTGGTTCCTTTGGGATTAGATTTGTCTTTAAAAAGGGGGGGATTGTCTCATCATAGATTCTAAGTCCCACATGTAGGTGTCCTGAGTTTCCTTCTTCACTAATCTACACCCAGTAGGGACAGCTGTAGAAGAAAAAAATGTGATGTCCTGTGTGGCAGCCTCAAACTCAGCAGGGGAGGGGTGGTGACCTTACCAGGGTTGGGGGGGAGCGAGGGGGGGGGCCGGCCCTCTGTGGCCAGCTGCAGGGAGAGGCTCTGTGCTCCCCCACCTCACAGCCCTCCAGCCTACCCCCGCAGTGCCCCGAACTCGCCTTTTCCCCTGGATGTCAGATTTCCTTAAGTCACAGTGCTTATTTTGCAGAAAAATAGTAACTGCCTTACAAAGTAATAATAGCGATTGCTGGAACATTCTCGACTTCCAGGCACTGAGTGCTTTACCTGAGTTTTCTCCTTTTGTCGCCTTCAGAACGTTGTGGTGGCTTTGTGACAACTTCACAGGTGGTTTTGTCTTTACACCCAAGGAAGGTGGGGGAGTTATGCCCATGGTCACGTGGCAGGAGCTGGTGGGATGGGCATGAGAACGCACATCTGCCTGATTCCAGAATTTGTGTTCTTAGCCCGAACCTCGCCGTGGTCGTAGCCACCGTTGGTGGAGGACGTACTGTGTGCCGGGACCATGGCTTGTAAACAGTTCTCCGAGGTTACCAGCTGCTAGCATTACCAGTAATAAGACGTGGGGACATCGTGTGCCCCGTCCTGCGATGCTGCAAAGAGGCTACAAGTGTAGCCTGAGGTGTTCTTGCCAAAAATGCACAACCTCAAGCTGATCTTTAGAGAACATCTGAGAGACACTACAGAGTACCTCCTGCAGACAGTGGGGTCAAGGTCCGGAAGCGCGAGGGCCAATTGAGGACGGCCACGTTTGGGGGGACAGCGCAGGGACACTGGTGAAAGGCAAATAAGGTCTGTCCCTTGGTCACTAAGAACACAGCAGTGTTAGTTTCCTGGTTTTGATAACTGCACTCTGGCCATCTTAGTTGCTCACAGAAAGGAAGCCGGGCGAAGGGTTTACCTCTGTTTTCTGTCCCATTCCTGCAGCTTTTCCCTAAATTTCAAATTGTTTCAAAGCAAAAAGACAAAAAAAAGAAAAAAAATTTTTTTTTTTTTAGCCACCTGAGATCGATATTATTTATCCTCATTTTAGAGATGAGGAAACAAGAAGCTTGAATGTTCAGTAACCCACCCAAGATCACACAAATGGTAGTGAAGGAAGGAGGGAGAATTCGAACCCATTTCTGGACCTTCCAGTGCCCACTGGAAGCACCGGACTCTTGGCTGCCTCAGGTTTAAGTGTGTATGCGAGAGAGAGCAGCCGTGACCACACTCCAAAAGGGCATCTGTGCCTGTTGAGAAAAAAGCAATGAACGTTAATAGTACAAAATTATATATATATATGTGTTTTGTGTGTGTATGTGAAACAGTATTAAGAGAATTTTATATTTAAGGCAATTAAAAAAAATCACATGAAGCGCAGTCCAAGTCAAAGTTTATGTAATTTTTACCGAGGAAAGTGGAAACTATTCATTATAAAGCCGTTGTGATTTTTTTCAAATAATTTCTATATCCTGTGTCTCCAAATTACAGATACCGTGTTTCTCTCTCTTTTTGGTGCTCTCTCAGACTTTTCTCTGTACAGTTGGCACAGTTTCGCACGTGATGCTTACACCACTTAATTCAAATGACACAAAAAGAAAACCATCCTTTGTCCTGCTTTATTAAAAGATCGATGGTTTGAAAAAAAAGAACATGGTTTGAAAGAACAAGATTGTTTTAACCAACTGAGCCACCCAGGCGCCCAAGAACAAGATTGTTTTAAAACTTCAGGCCAAACATGAGAATACAAGTTTGCAAGAAAATCCTGTATAAATTTTTACAATTCTGATAAAATAGAATTGCAACAGAAGTCTTTTTAGTAAGAGGAAAAAGTGGATCGTTTGCTTTGTTCATCTCACATAATTCAGTGAGAAATTCTGGATAATTGATGTAATGGAATTAAAACTGTAGCACAAAGATCTAACCTGGAATCCCTTTCTGAGCCTCCTTGTCCTCACCGGTAAAATAGAGGTACAATAAACTTAACCAGAGTTTTTGCTGAGACAAACAGATAATTGTATACTTAGAGGGTACCTGCAAATAAAAGCTATAAGCATTCGTTTTTCTTTTTTTCTTTTTTTTAAGAAAGCACTTTCTTAAAGTGCTTCTTAGTAAGAAGCCGTTGCACTTTAAATACATGGAGGCTAAAGAGCATCCTACTAAAGAATGAATGGGTCAGCCAGGAAATTAAAGAAGAATGAAAAAGATTCATGGAAACCATTGCAAATGAAAACACAACTGTTCAAAATGTTTGGGATACAGCAAAGGCAGTCCTGAGAGGAAAGTATATAGCAATACCAGCCTTTCTCAAGAAACAAGAAAGGCCTCAAATACACAACCTAACCCTACACCTAAAGGAGCTAGAGAAAAAACAGCAAATAAAGCCTAAACCCAGCAGGAGAAGAGAAATAATAAAGATCAGAGCAGAAATCAATGAAAGAGAAACCAAAAGAACAGTAGAACAGATCCACGAAACTAGGAGCTGGTTCTTTGAAAGAATTAACAAGACGGATAAACCCCTGACCAGACTGATCAAAAAGAAAAGAGAAATGACCCAAATCCACAAAATCATGAATGAAAGAGGAGAGATCACAACCAGCACCAAAGAAATACAAACAATTTTAAGACCATATTATGAGCAACTCTATGCCAGCAAATCAGATAACCTGGAAGAAATGGGTGCATTCCTAGAGATGTATCAACTACCAAAATGGAACCAGGAAGAAATAGAAAACCTGAACTGACCTATAACCACGAAGGAAATTGAAGCAGTCATCAAAAATCTCCCAACAAACAAAAGCCTAGGGCCAGATGGCTTCCCAGGGGAATTCTATCAGACATTTCAAGAAGAATTAATACCTGTTCTCCTGAAACTGTTCCAAAAAATAGAAATGGAAGGAAAACTTCCGAACTCATTTTAGGAGGCCGCCATTACCTTGATCCCCAAACCAGACAAAGACCCCATCAAAAAGGAGAATTACAGACCAATATCCTTGATGAACATGGATGCAAAAATTCTCACCAAAATACTAGCCAATAGGATCCAACAGTCCATTAAAAGGATGATTCACCATGACCAAGTGGGATTTATCCCTGGGCTGCAAGGCTGGTTCAGCATCCGCCAATCAATCAACGTGATACAATACATTAACAAAAGAAAGAACAAGAATCATAGGATCCTCTCAATAGATGCAGAAAAAGCATTTGACAAAGTACAGCATCCTTTCTTGATCAAAACTCTTCAGAGTATAGGGATAGAGGGTACCTACCTCAATATCATAAAAGCCATCTATAAAAAACCTACAGCCAATATCATTCTCAATGGGGAAAAGCTGAGAGCTTTTCCCCTAAGGTCAGGAACGCGGCAGGGATGTCCACTCTCACCACTGCTATTCAACATAGTATTAGAAGTCCTAGCCACAGCAATCAGACAACAAAAAGAAATCAAAGGCATCCAAATCGGCAATGAGGAAGTCAAACTCTCACTCTTTGCAGATGATATGATACTGTATGTGGAAAACCCAAAAGACTCCACCCCCAAACTGCTAGAACTCATACAGGAATTCAGTAAAGTGGCAGGATATAAAATCAATGCACAGAAATCGGTGGCATTCCTATACACCAACAACAAGACAGAAGAGAGACAAATCAAGGAGTCGATCCCATTTACAATTGCACCCAAAACCATAAGATACCTAGGAATCAATTTAACCAAAGAGGCAAAGGATCTGTACTCAGAAAACTATAAAATACTCAGGAAAGAAATTGAAGAAGACACAAAGAAATGGAAAAATGTTCCATGCTCATGGACTGGAAGAACAAACATTGTGAAGATGTCAGTGCTACCTAGAGCAATCTACACATTCAGTGCAATCCCCATCAAAGTACCATCCACCTTTTCCAAAGAAATGGAACAAATAATCCTAAAATTTGTATGGAACCGGAAGAGACCCCGAATAGCCAGAGGAATCTTGAAAAAGAAAAGCAAAGCTGGCGGCATCACAATTCCGGACTTCCAGCTCTATTACAAAGCTGTCATCATCAAGACAGTATGGTCCTGGCACAAGAACAGGCACATCGATCAATGGAACAGAATAGAGAGCCCAGAAATGGACCCTCAACTCTATGGTCAACTCATCTTCCACAAAGCAGGAAAGAATGTCCAGTGGCAAAAAGACAGTCTCTTCAACAAATGGTGTTGGGAAAATTGGACAGCCACATGCAGAAGAATGAAACTGGACCATTTCCTTACACCACACACAAAAACAGACTCCAGATGGTTGAAAGACCTAAACGTGAGACAGGAGTCCATCAAAATCCTACAGGAGAACACAGGCAGCAACCTCTTCCACCTCAGCCGCAGCAACTTCTTCCTAGAAACATCGCCAAAGGCAAGGGAAGCCAGGGCAAAAATGAACTCTTGGGACTTCATCAAGATAAAAAGCTTTTGCACAGCAACAGAAACAGTCCACAAAACCAAAAGACAACCGACAGAATGGGAGAAAATAGTTGCAAATGACGTATCAGATAAAGGGCTAATCCAAAATTTGTAAAGAACTTATCAAACTCAACACCCAAAGAACAAATAATCCAATCAAGAAATGGGCAGAAGACATGAACAGACATTTGTCCAAAGAAGACATCCAAATGGCCAACAGACACATGAAAAAGTGCTCCACATCGCTCGGCAGCAGGGAAATCCAAATCAAAACCTCCATGAGATACCACCTCACACCCGTCAGAATGGCTAAAATTAACAAGTCAGAAAACGACAGATGTTGGCGGGGATGCGGAGAAAGCGGAACCCTCCTACACTGTTGGTGGGAATGCAAGCTGGTGCCACCACTCTGGAAAACAGTATGGAGGTTCCTCAAACAGTTGAAAATAGAGCTACCATACGATCCAGCCATTGCACTACTGGGTATTTACCCCAAAGATACAAATGTAGGGATCCAGAGGGGTACGTGCACCCCAATGTTTATAGCAGCAATGTCCACAATAGCCAAACTGTGGAAAGAGCCAAGATGTCCATCGACAAGATGAATGGATAAAGAAGAAGTGGTATATATACACAATGGAATATTATGCAGCCATCAAAAGGAATGAGATCTTGCCATTTGCAACGACGTGGATGGAACCGGAGGGTGTTATGCTGAGTGAAATAAGTCAATCAGAGAAAGACATGTATCATATGACCTCACTGATATGAGGAATTCTTAATCTCAGGAAACAAACTCCAGTGTTGCTGGAGTGGTGGGGGGGGTGGGAGGGATGGGGTGGCTGGGTGACAGACATCGGGGCGGGTATGTGCTCCGGTGAGCGCTGTGAATTGTGCAAGACTGTTGAATCACAGACCTGTACCTCTGAAACAAATAATGCAATATATGTTAAGAAAAAAAAAAGAAGAAGATAACAGGAGGGGAAGAATGAAAGGGAGTAAGTTGGGGGGGGGGAGACGAACCACGAGAGACGATGGACTCTGAAAAACAAACTGAGGTTTCTAGAGGGGAGGGGGTGCGGGGTTGCGTTAGCCTGGTGATTGGTATTAAAGAGGGCACATTCTGCGTGGAGCACTGGGTGTGATGCACAAACAATGAATCATGGAACACTAGATCAAAAACTAATGATGTAATGTATGGTGATTAACATAATAAAAAATTATTAAAAAAAAAAAAAAGAAGCCGTTGCACTTTGTGTATAACTCCTGCTGTAGTTAACAACCTGCTCCTAAAGACTTTGACCTTTGTTATTTTGATTTGCAAGTGTTAGGTGTTTCGGGGGACTACAGAGAGCAGGTAGCCGTGTGCTGATCCTGTTTCAGCCGGCGTACAATGGTGCTGCCCTAACTGGCATGTGAGTCCCGTAGTCCTGGGGTAGAACTGGCAGCTCATAAAAATGAAGCCCAGGGTGACAGGCCTAGGGAGTCCGTGAGACCAGAATGATTTCAGGGGTTGGTTTTGTGAAGAGCTGTAACTTAGATCTGTCTGCTCAAACCAGTCTGGCAGCTCTCGGGGCCCCCTTTCTAGGTTGCCATTGATAACAGAGGATTCGGGGGTGTGTTGGGGGATTTTTGGTGCGGGTGGGGTGGGAGATGGAATGGGTGTGTGTTGGGGGAGGGCATCCATCTTTCAAACAGCTATTTATTTTTACAGTCTTTTATTAGAAAAATATTAAGTGTTCATGATATGAAATTTTGAGCCATAAGAAGGAAACGGAAAGTGGGAGTGTTAAGTCACCAGGGGTAACTGTCAGCAGTTTGGTGGCCATGTAGATTTCTCTATGATACAGACATCACAAAACCATGACTAAGCCATGCATAGACTGCACAGAAGCTTGCTTGAAATTGGCAGCAATAGCACATGTAACTTTCCATATCCTTGCACACTTTCCAAGAAGATACTTGTTTACCATGGTGTAGCATTGCTCCTTAAGGGGTTGCTCCTTAAGGTTACTGATTCCATTGGTCAGTTTCTTGTTGTATATGGGGACTCTTCCCAGAGACGGACTGGGGCCAGCTGAGAGCCACAGGTCAAAAAATCAATTAAATAGAATCTCCACTCTTAATTCCCAAGCCTACCACCATGTAAATGTTACCTAATATAAAAGGTATAGGTATGTATGTCTAATACAATCCAACAATCTAATAGTTTTAACCTCAGGGGTTCCAGAGAATTTTTTTTTTTTTTAAAGATTTTATTTATTAGAATGAGATAGAGCATGAGAGGGGGGAGGGTCAGAGGGAGCAGCAGACTCCCCGCTGAGCGGGGAGCCCCATACGGGACTCGATCCCGGGACTCCAGGATCATGACCTGAGTCGAAGGCAGTCGCCCAACCAACTGAGCCACCCAGGCGCCCAGGGGCTCCAGAGAATTTAGAGAGAAGGTCTGTCTTCTGCTCTGGTGCAGCTCAGCTCTGGGACGGGTGAGTTAGCAGAGCCTGCCGGGGGCTGCTCTGTTTTCCTTTCGTTCTGACCAGAGCTTCCCCTGCCAGCGAGGTTGGATGGGTTTCCAAAGACGCAGGGGACCCGAAGCCCCATGAAGAGGCGGCGGCCAGGGAGGGTGAGGTCCAGAACCGCCTGGCTTGGGTGGCTGCTCCCACATGGGCATTTATATCTTAAAACACAAACATTAATGCTGGACTTGAGAACCAACTCTTCAGTAATCTTTCTTCCCTTCCCTCCTCTCTTTCTCCTTTTCCTCTTGTACTCTCTGTAATCTTTATTTTTTTTAAAACACAGAGTGGTACATGATTGTTGCATAGAAATCACATATAAACAAATGAGGCCCCCACCCATTCCATTCTCCATCCCCATTGTCCCATGGGCTCTCATTGTGTGTACTTGTAGACTTTTTGTGCTTACACACATGGGTGTACATCTATACGGCAAAGTACATTATTTTATTTTATTTATTTTATTTTTTTAAGTAGGCTCCATGCCCAGTGTGGAGCCCACAGTGGGGCTTGAACTCGGGACCCTGAGATCAAGACCTGAGCTGAGGTAAGGAGTTGGATGCTCAGCCGACGGAGCTGCCCAGGCGCCCCCCAAATACATGCATTTTTGAATGAAAATAATACATAATTCTGTATCGCAGACATGTTGGTATCTGCAGATCCGCTTCATTCCTTCTTGACTGCATGGTATTCTGTTGTGAGGAGGTTCCACATTTATTTAGCCAGATCACAATGAAGCATGTTTAGATGCTTCTGCTCTAAAATCACAGCTGCAGTGAACGCTTTTGAACCAACATCTTGACTCATTTTTATGTCTGTAAGCCAGATTTTTAGAAACAGAATTTCTGTGACATATAAAGTAGGTAGTAGATTTTGGTAAATAGTGTCACATTACCTTACATAAAGGTTATGACAGTCTTAACTGATTTCTATCTAATTATTTCTGCTCTTGCTGAATCTTACATACATGCCTTGTATTTATCTCCTCTTCCACACTTTTGGTACTTTTGGTTCCAATTTATCCCACCTGTCATGTTCTCTGTGTTACTCTCCCCAGACCATCAGTTCTCACTGTCGGAGATACACTTTTTCAGAACGGCTGCTCAGGACATTGATGACTTTTAGAAACAAAACTCTGAATCATTTGGGGAATAATAAAGTAACTCCAAGGTCAGTGCATTATTCTCTCCTTCTTGTGGACACTGCTTTGATGTTCCTTCATCAGACTATATATTTTCATGCTGGTGTGGGGGACTTCTGAATAAAAGTTTCTGATTAGTACTCGAATATGCCCTTGAGTCCGGTGGGTCTTATGCCTGATGGCATTGGCCTTAATGGTTGGCGTGGGAGGGGAGGAGAGGGGATGTGCCTGCTGAGTCTGTCCGGTGTGGAATTGCAGTTGGCTAGACTGGAGAAGGCATGTGAGAGCAGTAGGCTTGGAAAAGAGTTGGAATCTGGTTTGGGGACGCAGGAACCTAGCTAGGCAGGAGCCGTGGTGAGCGTCCTGGGGCTCCCAGAATGCCCCAGACGCTGCTTAATGCTTAGTACGTGCTTAATAAATGTTTGGTTTTATTTTGATGACGTGATTTGGCTCTTATAGATGGGTATAATTTTCAGTCCTTCGCTCCGTAGTGCTGGCTCTGTTTATACCGAAGGGACGAGCTCATTAGGATTATAAATAGAAGATGAATTTGAGCTTGCGTCTTCAGCGAAGTTGCTGTGCCCGTCGCCCTTGCCAGAGCGCGTGGGTCATCTGCTCTCTGAATGCTGGTCAACAAGTTCTCTTCATGAACGGGGCTTCTCTAGAACATACCCGAGGTCTACGCAAGCAGGACTTATTTTGGGCGTGAGGGTCCTGCGTTCTGTGTGTGGCTCGACTCCTCTGGCGTAGGTGTGGCGCGCGATCCAGATAGGGTATAGCCACCCATGGACTGCCTCTGTTACTTTAGGGTAAGAATGTAGTTTTCAGAAATAATTTGGAAAGCCATTTTCGGCATCTTTAGTTGCTAAATACCCTCCTTATTGAGAGATTCTTTCCCTCAAACGTAGTGTACAATTGCCATTCTTACTCATTTTCCAGCTTCGATCTTCATAACTGCTGTTTTGTCCTTTTACAAATGAAATCCATAGTTTCCCTTGCTCCTTGTTTCTCTTTTATACTGAAATAACCCGTGACATTTGGAAGTTAAATTGTTTGATCCCATAGTTTACATCTGTAGCTCATTTGACAAGATTGTGAAATGCTCTCAATGAGCCAGGCCACCATTTCAGGTTATGGTAACAAAATGTTCTCATTGTATGTGAAACTGACCTTTTGTCAGACGGTTTAGGTGTTAATGAATGCAGAATTTGGGGGGAAAATGAGCATTCCATGATCTGGGCATTAAAAAAACAGAGCTCCTGGGGTGCCTGGGTGGCTCAGTTGTTAAGCGTCTGCCTTCGGCTCAGGTCATGATCCCAGGGTCCTGGGATCGAGCCCCGCATCGGGCTCCCAGCTCGGTGGAACGCCTGCTTCTCCCTCTCCCACTCCCTCTGCTTGTGTTCCCTCTCTCACTGTGTCTCTCTCTGTCAGATAAATAAATAAAATCTTAAAAGAAAAAAAAAAAAAAACAAAAAACAGAGCTCCGGACTGACATCTGTGGTTCTGTTCTAGCGGCCAGGCTCTGTTAGGTGAGGAGTAACTAGCAACCTGCCATCTCAACGCCTTGTTGCTCAGGTCTGCCTGGTTCTCCTGTCATACCCTAGCCAGGCCTCAGCTGCGACTACAGAGGAATGAACAATCCATCTATAAAGAATCTACAAGGTCTCATTCTTTCCGAAGCCGCTGGGAAACGCCTGTAAGGCCTCCTGTTTCCCACGATGAAACTCTCTCTCCCACTGACCTAACATATGCTCGAGGGGGATTTTGGTAACTTTGAAAAAATGTAAGGGCTTCATTTTAGGTGGGAAATGACTGTGTTTATAATTTGGAGGGGGAGAAAAAAGTATATTTTACTTTAATTCATTGTGTAACTATGAAATTGTAGATTTTCTTTGAATACGTTTGGTTTTTGTATTGTGGCATTGACTCTGGATTTTCTCTTTACTTTGCCTACAGCAAAGAATAAAAACTGAGAAACCTCTCTGAACCTCCTTTTTAGGCATAACAGTTGGATGGCCGATTCTTTTTGCATGTTTAACAAAGTTCTTAAGCCAGTACAGCTCAGTGTCATTTTCTCCTCCTACTAAAGAAAGAAGTGGTATGATTAAAGGATGTGTGTTTTCCCATCTGAAAATCCTAGCTGTATTTCTTTTTAAGAGATTACTTATTTTTTAATGACTTTTTTTGATGATGTGTTTTATGGATTCGCTTTTTATAGGTGGGAGAAAATGAGATTTATTTATTTTTTTTAAAGATTTTATTTATTTATTTGACAGAGACACAGCGAGACAGGGAACACAAGCAGGGGGAGCGGGAGAGGGAGAAGCAGGCTTCCCACGGAGCAGGGAGCCCGATGCGGGCCTCGATCCCAGGACCCCGGGACCATGACCTGAGCTGAAGGCAGACGCTTAACGACTGAGCCACCCAGGCACCCCAGAAAATGAGTTTTAAAGAGCATAATCTGTTTATTGTCACACTGTGAAGAATCTGGATTTAAGACCTACGTTCTTAGAGTTAGAAAGTGGCAACTGCCTTCCTTACCCAGTATTTATTTTTTCATTTGTGGAACATAGATTCATATTGAGTGCCTACTAGGTCCCGAGCACTGTGCTGGCTCCTGGGGATACAGTAGTGGAAAAACATAGCAAAGGACCTTCCTTCACGGGGCTTCCATTGTGGTAAGACAGAAAGACACTCACTAAGGGAGATGATGTAGGTAAGGGGATGGTCACAGAAGGCTTATCTGAAGAGATGACATGAGAGTGGAAGCCTGGAAGTTGAGTGAGAAAGAGGGTGAACGTGTCCCAGGTAGCAGTGACTGTTCAAATGTCCTGGGGCCGTCAGGAACTAGAAGCAGACTCACGTCACTGAAGTGTGCAGGGGTGGCACTTGGCCATACAAGGGCAGGAAGGGTCTCGTAAGCTGCGCAACAGTTGAGCGTGGGTTTTACTTCTCAGAGCAGTGGGAAGTGCTGCAGGATTTCAGAGATGGGAGTCACTGACTTGACGAGGTTCTCGTTGCCGCCTTATGGAGAATGCAGTTGGACTTTGGGTGGACGGCGAGCACAGGAGGTCGAGGCGGAAATTCCCGAGGTGTGGTGTTGAGCCAAGGTGGTCGCATGGAAGGAAGGAGAAGTGAATGGGTTCAGGATACACTTCAGAGATGGGACTGACGGAACATGTGGATGCTGGGTTTTTTTTAAAATTATGGTTCTTTTTCATCTTTGGCAACTCAGTAGCTGTAATTGATTTTAATCGGTGAGATTGAATTTTTTTTCCTCCACATTTGTTGTTGGCTGTGTGTGTGTGTGAGTGTGTGTGTGTGTGTGTGTGTGTGTGTGTGATTGGCCTACTTGTAATCTTTAAGTCTTCTTTTCCTTAACTGATTTTTTAAGAGTTCTTTGTACTTGCGATCTGTGACATAAAAGATGTTTTGCCCGGTGTTTTCATTTATGAAGTATTTTCCCTGGTGTTTCTGTGGTGGTTTGTCTAAGGCTGTGGTTCCTGCACTTGGCGTCACATTTGTGTTGGTGTTAGAGGCTTCATAAATGCATGTGAACTTGAGAGAACACCTTATGACCCATTTGGAATGTACTTCACTATAACACACAGGGTTATGCACTTGAAGCTTTTTGAGAGTAAAGAACGTATCTCAACAGAGAACAGACGGGTGGGGGATGCACAAAAGGGGTGCAGGGGGGTGGGCGGTATAGACCTCCAGTTACGGAATGAGTGAACCATGGGTGTGAAGGGCTCAGCACCGGGAACAGGGTCACTGGTACTATAACAGTGTCATGAGGTGATGGAGGGGAGCTACACTTGAGGTGAACACAGCGTGATGCACAGAGGGGTTGAACCATTGTCATACACCTGAAACTCGTGTCACATTGTGTGCCAAGTGTCCTCAAAAATTGTTTAAAAAGAGAATGTATTTCACCACATGAACAGTATCCTTTGCTGTACTTGTTCAGATCTTGTTTTTTTTCACCACGCCTTTTGCTAACTAGTTTTACAACTTCGGTGATTTTACACAATGTTTTTTTGTTTTTTTTTTAATGAGAGAGAGAGTGAGCACATGAGAGGGGGAGGGTCAGAGGGAGAAGCCGACTCCCCGCTGAGCAGGGAGTCGGATGTGGGCCTCCATCCTAGGACTCCAGGATCATGACCTGAGCCGAAGGCAGATGCTTCACCGACTGAGCCACCCAGGCGCCCCTTACACAATGTTTTTACGACTCAGCTGTCTTCACAGATTGGGGTCCATTGTGTACAAGGTTCTAATTCTGTGGCATTAAGTTCCAGTAGCCAGAGAATAAAGCTTATTAAGTTGTTATATAAAGCAAGACTAAATGTCTAAGCGATTGTCTTGTTGGGTGAGATGCAGGATAGCTCTGATTTGTAGTTTGGTTCCCTAGAACTGGACGTGGCCACGTTGTTGATTGTGGGGTCTCGAGATGCGCGTTAGAATCAGGCGGGTATGGTGGGAGGAACATCAGTTGGGGGTGTGGAAGACAGAGAGGTTCTAGTTCTTGCAATTGGATTGCCTCCTTGTATTGCTTGGGTGCGGGATCTCTGTTGGAGGATGTCCCCCAATCCTTTACCTCTCGGGGAGGGTGCCCAGAGTGTGTGTTTGCGGACTCTCTGCTGCCCCCTGGTGGTATTCTACCTTAGTCCAAAGCTAGCTCTGCAGCCCTTTTTCAGCTGAGGCTGTGCTTCAGCCCCGTCCAGTTTGATGGATAACGGTCACCCCTTCTTTGCAGCCAGGCTTTGGTGCTGTGAGCCATGGATCCGCTAATGAAGAAGTGCAGTTAAATCACTGTGTTGCACGCCTGAAACTAATGTAACATTGTGTGTCAACTATACTCAAAAAACATTTTTAATTTACGAGAAAAAAAGCTCACTGAAGGTAGGCCCTGGAAGTTTTAAGAAATTATCAATAGGTAGAATCAAGGCGTCATGGCCAATGGTGACTGGGGAGAAGTTGATGCACTGATGGATACTCATTTTTTGAGTTGGCATAACTGTGGTTGGTGGGGTGGGGGAAACACTTCATGCATCATTTTTTTTTTTGAGCGTGGGAATAAAGGTAGAGGAGACCCACACTTACTTTCTCGGGATCCTTGATTCTGTTTTCCTCCAGGAGACCAGAAGGGGTTCAGGGCTGGAGACGGGCGGTGGAGCGTTTTGTGGGAGGATATGGTGGGCTCACGGGCACCGCCCTCATGGGAAAGGCTGTCCAGTGGATGCACATGGAAGCACCATCAACTTCGAATGTACCCCTTTGGGTGCTCTCTAGTCTGAAAATAGTTTGCACTCCTCTCACTGTCCATAGAAGTATTAGAAATTTATTTTTGGAAATAGACTTGAAGTTGATTTCTCCTATCTGGGCCTGTGAGTTGTTGCTAATTTTGGAACATGGTGTTATGCCCCAGGGTCATGTTCCCTAAATTAGCTTTCCTTTTACCTCAGTGAGTTACATTTATTTCCGTAAGTGTAAGTTTAGAATAGATTGCGTAGACTTTTTCTCACTGAAATGGAAGAGTTTTGAGTTCCGTGGTCTTTCTAATCCTCAGGGGACTGTAAAAAAAACCCCACTTCCTTGCAGATAAGATTTTTTATTTTAGATTAATCAGGAAACTGTTCTGTCCTTTCAGCCTGCTGTCAAGTAAGCAGTCCCCAATTTAAACAGTAAAGGTATACCTTAAATTAGTTGCATCTTACTGTTATGCATAGTGATTTGGGCCCCGGGGGGTCTTCCAAAGCCCATAGATTATTAAAAATGGCCCTACTTTTGAGTCAAATTATCAGCACACATCTAAGTAAGAATTTCTAAGCACTTCTGGGCAGCAGAAGCATTCTGGGAGAGAAGCAGTTTAGAAACTGAAATATTAAACCCTCCAGGACATTTTCATGGTGTATGAGACAAGGGGACAATATATTTGAAATCTGAACTTAGAAAATCTTGGGAAAATGGTTACTGCCTATGAAATGTGTCTAAATCTCATGGTACTTTTATTCTGGGTGTTTATATAGTATTAAAGAGGCACCATTGCTGATTACAAGCAGTGTGACTAAATGCAATAAAAATTCCACTCTTAGATATCGTATAGAGGGAAATAATCCCTTTTTCTTCTAACCATCTCAGGTTCTTGGGCTGGGGCCCCATAAATTAGACTGACAGAACACAGATTAACTAGAGAAAAGCAAAGGAGTTTATGAAGGTGTATGGGATGTACACAGGGGAGCGTTTAGGGAGGAGTAACTTGAAGGAAGGAGAAGAACCTGGGTGAATACAGCATCTTAATAAATGAACAATAAATTTTCTTAGTAGAGGCAAGACAAAGGCTAAAAGACTTGGAGCTTATGTAGGGCAGCGAGTGTGAGAAGGCAAATTACACGGGAAAAGAAATCTAAGTTTTTTTATGTAAATTCCTCTGGGCTGAGTCTAAAGTTGTCTCCTGGGATTCACTTCTGCTGTTCCTGGTGGAGGGGTGGGGGCGACTTTTACAAATTTGTGTCCGATTTTGGGCAGCTGGGGGAAGGGCAGAGAGCGTTTCTTGTCTCTGCTTCCTCTCAGTTGCCTTCACCTGAAAATAAACCTTCTGCCAAGGCAGCCTGTCTTGGGGTTGCATAGCCTTCTTTCCTTCATACCAAGAAATGCGGTCTTTGGGCTTGAAGTCTGCAGTGGCTTTTCTGGCTGAAGATGGAAATGCCAGTAGGGAGGAGGTTGAGGACGGAGCCAGGAAGCAGGTGCAGGTGGGGAAAGATGGAGGGAAACAGGACCGGGACGGCGACAAGCAGCGGGGCGGAGCCTCCTTCAAGGTCTCGCTTCCCTTTTTCCTTTAAAATGATTTTTTTTTTTTTTAAAGTAGACTCCACGCCCAGCGCAGAGCCCAACGCAGGGCTTGAGCTCGTGACCCTGAGATTAAGACTTGAGCCGAGATTAAGAGGCAGACACTTAACCGACTAAGCCACCCAGGCGCCCCTAAAGTAATTTGTTAATACAGAATAATAACAGCAGGAACATACCTAGCTTATATTTTCAGCCGTGCTTCTTGGACATTTAGCAAGCGCTTTCCACCTGGCCGTTCATATCCCCTTAAGTTCTGAGAAGTCTGTTTTCTCTTGTGCCCTCACATGAGCTCCTACTACTCACATAGGAATTTCCTAGATTCCATGTTTAATGTTTTTACCTTTTCTTTCGGTTTCCCATCTCTGTCTTTTTTTACTGAGAGATTTTATTCCAACTTAATATACAGTGAATTTTTCATATTTACCATGAATTCACAAAGAGCTTTCTTTTTAAAATTCTCCGAATGCCTTTTTCTGTGTGTGTCATTTTGTTCATAGCACCCATTTGAGGATGTGAATATTAGTTTTTCTTAACATTGTACTTCCCTACTTCATCTGTGTCTTCCATGTTCTGTTTTGTTTTAATCTCCGACTTTCATATTTATTAGAGAGTTTCTTCAGACATCTGTTCATTTTTATTTGTCCATTCATATTTTAAAGGAAGCACTAAAGTTGCTGTCCGGAAGCGCTTTTCATGAATCTTGTTTGTATGGATTTCAATGCAAGACGATCCATGTTCTTTTCTCGTAAAATGTCTGGGGTTCAGAAAACATTGATCTCTTCACCTGCCTGGAAGTTTCCACCCTGGCAGCCAGTGTTGTGGGGTCTAATGAGGTAAAGGGTTGGGGCAGGGCTGACATATTAACATCTGTTTGCATCTGTTTTACTTAGTTAAAGGGTTGGGGCAGGGCTGACATATTAACATCTGTTTGCATCTGTTTTACTTAGTTAAAGGGTTGGGGCAGGGCTGACATATTAACATCTGTTTGCATCTGTTTTACTCAGTCCCTGTTTAGTACGATGCCCCCGCTTTTTCTCTCTCTTTAAAAAAAAAAAAAGATTTATTTATTTATTTTAGAGAGGAGTGGGAGGGGGGGAGAGAGAGAGAATCCCAAGCAGACCCTGTGCTGAGCATGGAGCCCAACGTGGGGCTCGATCCGAGGACCCTGAGATCGTGACCTGAGCTGAAATCCAGAGCCACGCACCCACGATGCCCCAGCTTTCACCTGTGTCTGGTGCCCCCTACCCTGGTGACTGTTCGTCCCCCGCCTCCAGAGAAGACAGGTCCAGGCTTCTCAGCCAGGGCGGGTGGGTGGTGCTTCTCAGCTGTGCGTAGTGAGAAGCTGGAGGGAACTTCCTAAATGGTGTTTGAACCAGTCCTTCTATTTTTAGCCCCACCTTCACCCCCCATCTTGTAAGGTGCTGTGCCACCAGCTCCTCCTTTTTAAGGCTTCTGTTACATACATCACATTGCTCCCCACCCTTCCTTGTTATGGGCCGAGGTTCTGCTTCCTGGGTCTGCCGACAGTTAACCTGCAGTCCACCTGCTGCCCGGCTTTCTCCTCTCCTCGTCTCTTCAGAGCTTTCTCTTTTTTAGACATCCCTGCGCGCTCATTTCAGGAGAGCTTGAAGAGGCAGTGGAAACTAGCACATATGTTCACTTAGACATCTTTTTTTGACTCTGCTTCATCTTTTGATTGGCTGCGTGTACTTTTCTGTCTCCCTCCCTCCTCCAAACAAGACGATGTGGCTGCTAGCTGACTTGAGCTTGGGGGTTTGAAAAAATCTGTCTGTTGCCTTTAAATGTGTACACCTTATACATTTGCGTATTTCTTGTCCTCTCATGACCCCACTTAACCCTTTTCCTCTGCCCATTCCTCCTGGGGCATCAGTCAGTCACAGGCCTGGGCTTTTCCCGCACTTCTTTATTATTATTTTTTAAAGATTTTATTTACTTATTTGACAGAGAGAGACACAGCGAGAGAGGGAACACAAGCAGGGGGAGTGGGAGAGGGAGAGGCAGGCTTCCCGCCGAGCAGGGAGCCCGATGCGGGGCTCGATCCCAGGACCCTGGGATCATGACCTGAGCCGAAGGCAGACGCTTAACGACTCAGCCACCCCGGTGCCCCTTCCCGCACTTCTTTAAACACACCTGTCTTTTTTTCTACTATGTCTTGTTCCTTCATTAAGTTTTCAGCTTTCCTTTAAACCTCTTTTGTATACTCTCGTCACAGCCTCTCCTGACTGACTTTATTTTCTCAAGTTCATGGTCTGGCAAACTTCCTGTGTGTCGTACCTGCGAAAGTTCTCCCTTGTGGTGGATTATTTCCTCATGTGATTCATAATTTTCAATTCTTGTTCATCCTTAGCTGAGATTACTTTTTCCATGGGAATGCTGTGAACTCTTGCTTGTTGAAAGGTCTCTAAGAGGCTGTTTTGTGATTACTTCTCTTTTGTATTTGCATTAATTTCTTGGCCTGGGACCCACACCACCCAAGTCCTGTGAGTTTGAAGTTTGTGTTATCATGGACTGATTTCACAGGCCCAACTTTTCCAGTCCTAAAGGGATTCTGGCTTGATTCAAGGGTCTTAGTTCCAGCTGCCTGTCTGGATCTGGCTTCAGGCCATGTCCTCTCCCCTTGCATCATAAAACCCCAGCCCCTGGCCTCTGGGGCCCAACGCCGGTACCCTCTGGGCTCAGTGTATTGGCTTGTATCTTTCCCACTCTGGCTTTGAGATTTCTCCTTTTTTGGTACATGGGAAGTCCCCTTCTCTGTATTTTGAAACTCATTTTGGTATTAAAATGCCAGCAGTTGTATTTATATAGGTTTTTATGTGCTTGATGTACAAAGAGGTACACTTCACTTGGTCCCTCTCTGCATTCTTCTTTATTTAAATTATTTATTTACTTAGAGTGCCTGTGAGCACACACAAGCAGGGGGAGGGGCAGAGGGAGAGGGAGAGGCAGGTTCCCCACCGAGCGGGGAGCCCGATGCGGGGCTCCATCCCAAAACCCCAGGATCAAGACCTGAGCCGAAGGCAGACGCTAACCGACTGAGCCACCTGGACGCCCCTCTTTGCGTTCTTTTTTATTCGTATTGTGTTCAGCAAACATCTATTAAGTATGTAGTGTGTGTTAGGCTCAAAAGATTCAGAGGCAAATGAAGCTGGGCTTCCTGAAGGTGCTAGTCCTTCAAGGACAAATGTAGGGGGTGTGAAAGGCGTTCTAGGCGGGAAAGCACAGCTGGGGATGAATGTTTCTGAGGAAAACTCCTACCCACGGGAGCATGAGTATAGCCCCGGCCCACTGTTTGCAGGGAAAGGCCGTAAAGTAAGGAAATACTGGAGGCAGAAACTAAAGGAGAAGCAAATGGGGAGCCTTTCCCAGGCCTCTTGGGGCAGGTGAGGTCCTCACTGCCCACATGGGCTGGTGGAACTTGCAAACACTGACTATATCCCGACATTCTGGAGTGCTGCTACATTGAGTCTGTGTTCAGGGACCACAGATGAACCAGACGAATATTAAAATAGCCCTGCTGCTTTCAGACGTAGGCAGTTATTAGTCAGTTGAGTAGAAATAGATCATCTTCAGAGTTTTGGTAATTGGGTTCTAAGAATGAAACACCAGGGGAAAGCCATAGTGATTACAGTTGTCATTAGAGGTCTGCCAGGTTTTCCTTGTAATGACAAGAGGGCAGAGTTTCCGAACGGTCGTTTACATTTGGCTGTAGATACCCGGATAGACGGGCATTGACAACCTAGACGTTAGAACAGTTGTAATTCTGATGGTTTGTTGTTGTTTTCTTTCCGGAATGATGTGAAGTATCTGAGACCGGAATGTCTTGATGCACTTGGGTTCCGATTTCAGCTTTATCTTTGTAGATGGTTTGGCTCATCTCCTGGGACCATTATATTTTGGAAATCTGAAGGACTTGGGGAGCTAGTTATACACAGGAGGCAGAGGTTCCAATTACTTGGAGAAATCTGCAAGCCCACTTCTTATTTTGAAAGAAAGCTAACGTAGGAAGCGTCTGTGTTAATCTTATGGTGCAGCCTCCATGTTTAAAAACATAGATTATGCTCGAATAAACATAAGCAATATGTGTTTATTAGAGAAATTAGAATACTGAAGAAAACTAAGCAGTTAGTTGACGATTTCATCACCCAAAGGCAACAGAAGTTGATATGTGCCTTCAGCCTTCTTTCCTTTGAATAGTTTTGATACATCTATGTTTATGGAAATGGTGTCCTTGTCTTTTGTAACCCGTTTAGAGACAAAAGTATAAATATGTATCACTCCAGCTATAGAAATATAGTCCAGGGGCGCCGGGGCGCCTCAGTCCTTAAGCGTCTGCCTTGGGCTCGGGTCATGTCCTGGGATCAAGCCCCGCATCGGGCTCCCTGCTCGGCGGGGAGCCTGCCTCTCCCTCTCCCACTCCCCCTGCTTGTGTTCCTTCCCTCGCTGTCTCTCTCTGTCAAATAAATAAATAAAATCTTTTTAAAAAAATTAATTAATTTCAAAAAAGGAAATCTAGTCCAGTCTTAGTGGAAGCTTAGTATTCTGTTGTATGGTGTCCTATTTAATTCTCTCTGTATAACTTTTAGCTGGTTTCTAATTTTTGCTGTAATAAATGATCCTTTGAATTTTCTGGCTACTAACTGTTTATATTCTGTCCCGGAATGACTCAAAGGAAAGCTCAGGGTATGGGAAAAGGAATTAGCTGGTCCTGGTGGTGGTAGGACTCTCCTTGAAACGGATGACACAGTTCTGACCATCCAAGAACGACCAGAGCCATGATACACAGCATACAGTTGACATGGCCCGTTTCTTGTCATTATGTCCTATATACCACTTTCGTCAGGCAAGACTCCTCTCTTTCCGTCTGGAACACTGGGGGCTACCACACTGGAATGGGTCATTTTGGGAGGGGCCGCGAAAAGGGAGGCTGTCCGTTGGTTAAGTTATAGGGTAACTGCTGAGAGAGAGTACATTCCCCACACTGTGAAATCTGGTATCACACTTGGTGAAATAGACACAGTGTGGAGGAGGCGGGGAGATGGCCCCAGCTGAGGGGACAGCCTGAGCAGACCCCTGGCCCTGTCTCTCTCCCACCTCCGCGAAATCAGGCAGCGTAGACCTCATTCAGGGAACCGCTTCCTAAGGGACGATTTTGTTTGCCAGTCAGAGTTTGACTCTGGAATTTTTGAACGCTGCATCTAATAGCAATTTAAAATAAAAGGACCATTTAAAGGTTAAGACACCAAAAACGATCTAAAATTCTTCCACAGTAGATTGAAGTGAATATGCAGGTCCTTCAGCTGAAACTGTGCAGTTGCTTTTCTAGCCATTCTTTTTCTTCAAATAAATATAGTTTGATGAATTCTGCCTACTTAGGTTAACTCTTTGCGTATTAAGTAGCAAAGAAAAAAGAACATCTATAGCTAATTAGATGGGAGGGAAAGCATTCCAGAGTTCTCTAAATTGAGTGAGAGGAGAATTGGACACCTGTCTCCTCAGTATCAGAGCGGGCTGCATTGCCCTACAAGGTCCATTAGGTTACTGCTGCCTTTTATGGAAAGATCTGGGGATAGAAAGACTTTTATCTGGACTTGCAGTGTTTACAGAAAGGCAGTTCGTGTGTTTCAAGACAATAATGTGGACTTCTGATTTGTGTTGCTCGTTAACAAGACACCCACAGGTAGTTTCGTGTTAAGAGGTCTGAGCTCCTCCACACTCACCCAATTCTGATCTTACACTAAGTTGATTATTTGAGCTAGTAGAGCAGAATTCACGTATAAAGCCCATGTTACCTCTGCTTTTGTGTTTTAGAGATTTGATGCAAGAAGCAGAACGTTTAGCTCACTGTATGCCTCTAAACGACTAATTGTGCACACACTACTTTCTACTCTCAATTGCCACTGTCAGCATGTAGAAACATCTGGAACTTTGCTCTAGTTTCTCCATTGACATGGCAGCTAAGTTCATTCAATCTTGGGTCCATCGTGCCTTAAAAAAATTGTAAAAATTCAATTCTTAATTTCATGGCACTTATTTTAAAAGTTATTGAATCTTCAAAGAATAAATAACGTTCAGTATAATAATTTCATACATTTTTATGTCTTTTTTTTTAAGATTTTATTTATTTGACAGAGACAGACACAACGAGAGAGGGAACACAAGCAGGGGGAGTGGGAGAGGGAGAGGGAGAAGCAGGGGAGCCTGGTGCGGGGCTCGATCCCATGACCCTGGGATCGTGACCTGAGCTGAAGGCAGACGCTTAACGACTGAGCCACCCAGGCACCCCCATACATATTTATGTCTTGCTTTATGTTACCCAAAGCACTGTCAGTTGTGCATAAATTCCCTAAACTAATGCAACAAGCAGACGGAATAAATTGTTCCATTTTAGGAAACCGAGGCACTGGGATTAGAGTAAAATACAGAGCAATTATTAGAACTCAGATTTTCTGAGCAATCGCTTCATAGCTTCACTATACATTTTCTGGCATTTTAATTCTGGAAAACTTGTGTTCATTGTTTAATTGATATGGTAGCTTTGTGTTAACACAACAATGTCTTATTTCTAGACAATGCCAGACAATAAGGTAATATAGTAGATTCTTTCTGAGTAGGGATAAACACATATTCATACGTGATTTAGTTATTTTGTTTGGTTAATGCTTTCATTACCAGGATAATTGCTTTAACTTACTTTTTCTGGTTCTAGAGAGCTGGCTTTGATAATTAGCTATAAATAGTTTATAGTGTGTTGTGACATACTATCTGATGGCTTTTACAATACTAAGGCTTAAAATATCTGTTCTAAGAATTGGAGCCAAATTATTTTAGCAGAATTATTTTTCACTCAGTTGGGGTTTCATTAGAAATCCCTGCTGGATTTGGAATCTATGATGAATATGTGTTGTTGTTCCTGCCCTTAATGCTATAGGACTGCATAACTTTTTTTTTTTTTTAGAGACCCTTAGACTGCCCTTCACTTTTGTTGACGTCTGTGAATATATGCAGTGGGTGGCCCTGGAAAGCATGGTGGATTTGTCTAGCTCCGGGACTAACTCTGCTATGTCGGAGAGTTTAGACACTTCACAATCTCACCGGACTTCACTTTACTTATGTCTGAGACTTGTGGACGAATGAGCCCTCCAGTTCCTCTTCCATTGCTCATATTCTGGTAATGGGGAATATCAAGATTTTATTCTCTTAGAACTTCTGAGTCTTGAGTACCAAGCCTGGGGACTTGAGCTTTGCGTTATTTCTGAGCATTCTCCCAGTAGTGGATTCAGGATGGCTTTTCTGGATGGGGCTGGTGGTAGTAGTTTTCTGAGCTCAGTCTAACCTACAGTCTTCTGGGTCTAGATGTAGAAGCACTTCTCAGAAATGCTGTGGTATCTTCTATTCTATTCTGAAGTGAGTGTGTGAGGCCAGGAGGAAGTGACTCTCCCAACCTCTCCTCCCACGGCTGGGCCCTGGGGTCTCTGAGTAAGTCCTGCCTTTGAGCAGTAGCCTTTGAGGTACTGAGTAGCTGCCAGGCAGTTACTTCCAGATAAATGACCTTTTCCCCTTTTACACTATTTTGGCATCATCTGCACGAAAATAGCATCTATGCCTTTATTTTCAAGCTTCAAAGCTTGCTTGAAAAACAAAGGTTTGTTGTCTCGTGAAATCTGGAAGGCTGTTTGAACTTGTGTGTCGGAATGATTGGGCTTTTAAAAATGCCATTTGGGAGGGGCAGCTTCAGTCCCTATTTATGAAGCATCACTGTGGGCCCAGTCGGGTGTCAGGAAGAAAGCAGGCCGTTACCAGAAGAACAAGACCAGTTTCTTGGAGTAATTAATAGCTTTCATTCCTTTTCCCTGATTGGAGCCTCCTGGCAGGAGCAGCCCGCGGGGAGGTGGGTAAGGCTGATGTTGATCCTATTTTCCAGAGGAAACTGAGGCTCGGCGGGGTTCGAGGACTCTGTCAAGAAGGGAGGTGGCCGAGTTGGGTCCCAGCTGCAGGCTCCCTGCCTCACGTGGCTGGCACGCGTCGTGGCACTGGGCACACAAGCCCATGAAAGTACATGGTCACAGACACTGGTGGTGTGGAGACGCAGGCAGGGGGCAGGCCTGGGAACGATCTGAAGCACTGAGGGAAGATGTGGGGCCTGTTGGAGAGTAGATGGAGAATGCCAACGAGGCGGGAAGCCCCGGGCCTGTCTTAGGGAGCGCACAGTTGTGTTGGCCGAGTTACAGTGGAAGCCACTGGTTTTTCTCGCTGTGTCTCCGGAGTTCCTACCTCCTGGGCTAGTTCTGTACAGTTAGCATTCCCTCATCCGTGTATCTGTTGGCTCCATATCGTCTCTGGCCATTTGCTGTTTTTCTGTTATAAAGATGACTAAGTCTTGGGGCGCCTGGGTGGCTCAGATGGTTGGGCATCTGCCTTCGGCTCAGGTCATGATCCCGGGGTCCTGGGATCAAGCCCCACATTGGGCTCCTGGCTCAGCAGGGAGCCTGCTTCTCCCTCTCCCTCTGCCTCTCTCCCTGCTCATGCTCTCTCTCTCTCTCTCTCTCAGTATCTGTGTCTCAAATGAATAAATAAAATCTTAAAAAAAAAAGATGACTAAGTCTTAAGAGGAGATTATCTGACAGTTTGCTCAAAAGACAGGAGTGAAATAACACGTTGGCATCGGTCTGGTCTCTGTGGTTCTGCGGGGTTTCCTCTCCTGGCGGACTTCCCACATTGGCCAGGGGGAAGCGAGGAACCCACATAAGAAGCCCGTTCATTCATTCCCTTGGGCCCGAACATTCCTTCAGGACTTTCTCTTTCGAGCTCTCCTAGCTGCTTTGAGATGGGCAGGGCTCCCTTGGCTGATCTGTAACTCCGCTGAGGAGTGTTCGGGGTGAGGCCCGGGCTGTGTCACCAAGCGATCCCCTGTCCCGCAGGACCGTCTGGCAGGACTTCCATTTGGCTCATGTCTTCTTGTCACCAGGCAGTCCTAGCGACGACCGAAGCCCCTCTGGAGTGCTTCTCAAATGGCCAGAGGTCCACTCCGATTTCCTATTTCTGAAGAAGGCCCACCTTATCATGTTCCTTGACCGTCCAAATTGTTCTGAAGCAGTTTTCAGTATCAGTGGCATTTCGAGTAGATTTTATTTTCTGTGCCACCGTCTTCATGTTGACAGATGTAAGGGACATTTGTTGAGATATGAGCAGATGTCGAGTGAGCCCTTGCATTGTGAGTTCTGTGGATGCTCAAACTGTAGCCCTTCCCCGGTCGCTCCTGGTCTCTTGGCCCCGGGGGCGGCATTGCAGACAGACACGTTACGGAAGGCAGTGCAAAACCAGGTCGCTCCTGGTCTCTTGGCCCCGGGGGCGGCGTTGCAGACAGACACGTTACGGAAGGCAGTGCAAAACCAGGTCGCTCCTGGTCTCTTGGCCCCGGGGGGCGTTGCAGACAGACACGTTACGGAAGGCAGTGCAAAACCAGTGTGGATGTACGGAAGAGAGAACACCCAGCCTTTTTGCAAGGTCTGGGATATCTTGAGCTTTACTGCCATTTCACTGGTTGTTATTTGGACGGGGAGATTGGGAGTGGACATCTGTCCATCTTCATTCCACAGTCCAATTTGGGGTTCGGTAGAGCCGAGTCTGGGTCTTGTTTCTGCCACTACCGCCCAGTGCGCTCCGTTGGGAGTTGACAGGAGTCACTGGGGAGGTGGCCGGGAGGACAACAGACCCAATGAAGTCCATTTGAGAAATCCGACTAACCAGTTTCCTACTGCAGGATTTTCCAGAGCTTCTAACATGCTAATACATGCTGCTGTCTCTGGAAGAGGCTCTAGTACGCAGTTCCTGAGACTTAATTTGGATTTCTTTTTTTTTCTTTAAGATTTCATTTATTCATTTGAGACACAGATAGAGAGCACAAGCAGGGGGAGAGGCAGAGGGAGAGGGAGAAGCAGGCCCCCCCCAACTGAGCAAGGAGCCCGAGGTGGGGCTTGATCCCAGGACCCTGGGGTCATGATCTGAGCCGAAGGCATATGCTTAACCATCTGAGCCACCCAGGCGCCCCTGGATTTTTTTTTTTTTTTTTTTTTTTTTAAAGCACAGAGCGTTTTGTCAGATGATGATTCTACAAAGCATACTTGGGAAACATTGCCATCACTAATTTCTAGCCACTAAGGTGTGTAGGTGTTTTTATAGTTATAACACTCATTTTTTTTAAAGATTTTATTTATTTATTTGACGGAGAGAGACACAGCGAGAGAGGGAACACAAGCAGGGGGAGTGGGAGAGGGAGAAGCAGACTTCCCGCTGAACCAGGAGCCCGATGCGGGGCTCGATCCCAGGACCCCGGGATTGTGACCTGAGCCGAAGGCAGACGCTTAACGACTGAGCCACCCAGGCGCCCCACAACATTCTTCTTTTGAGGAAAAAAAAGTTAGCCCACTCTTAGGGTGTTTTCATAGTGAGACGGAGTAGACAGTAGCTATTGGATAGCATAGAAAAATTGCGAAAGGAGAACAGAGGGTATGGGGTCAACAGACCCTTCTTAGCGCTAGATTTACATGCGGTTTAAGGTCCTGACAGCGGTCCCGCGAGGGGGAAACTTCCTCTCACAGATCAGTACTCTGAGGCTCACCCAGGGGCTTGCGCATGGGAGATCTTGAGTCCAATCATGGTCTGCTGCTGCTGACGACATATTTCACTAACCATGATGACTTGTTATAGAAGTGGGTCTTTACTCTTAACTTTTCTTGTTTTAAATTATAAGTGGTTCTTACAAAAGTAATCCATGCCTATTAAAGAAAAACAGGTGGGAGAAACGTAGAAAATGCCCCGCATGCGGAAGAAAAGGGATTCATTGGTATTTTTGCATGTAAGGCTATCAAATTGTTGGACCAGATGGTTCTGAGGCTCGACAGTTCTGTGATTCTCTGGGATATCTGTGAAGTTGCTGTGTGTTAGGTACATATGAAAACCTTTCTCCACTGGATAGAATGGTAGGTGAGGCAAGTTTGCCGCCTGACTTCAGTTATGTCAGGAAGCAGGTAAGCACGGAGGGAACCCCTGACCCTTGCGGAGCCGTATCCAAAGCCCTTTTGCGTTACTTCTTAGGCAACGCGCCTTTGGAGAGGCTGTGATCCCATCCGTCCGGGGTGTCCTCGGCTGATCCTTCGGGGAGGATGAGCCGGGGAGCCCCGCGGTGCCACCCGCCCCGGGCCGGGGCTCCGGGTCTGCGTCCTGCTGACGCGCACAGGGGCCGTGCGCCCCGCGGGGACTGGTGTGGAGCCCCCTGCTGACTGTGTCTCTTGCCTCCGCAGAAGGAAGACGGCCGGGGCGCCATGAGGTGAGTGCGCGCCGGCGCCCAGAGCCCCGGAGAGCGGTGTGCGGGCTGCGGGAGCGGCCCCGCGCGTCTGGCCACGCACGTCCCCGGCATGAGGCCGGGCAGCATGGGCGCGCCGCCGCGGGACCGCTGACCCCCGCCCGCCGGGACCATGAAGGAGGTGACGTACTGGTCCCCCAAGAAGGTGGCAGACTGGCTGCTGGAGCACGCCATGCCCGAGTACTGTGAGCCCCTGGAGCACTTCACGGGCCGGGACCTGATCGGCCTGACCCGGGAGGACTTCGCACGGCCGCCCCTGTGCCGCGTGTCGGCCGACAGCGGGCAGCGGCTCCTGGACATGATCGAGACCCTGAAGGTGGAACAGCACATGGAGGCGCACAAGAACGGCCACGCCAATGGGCACCTGGGCGCAGGTGCGGCCGGCCCTGGCCCCGGCCCCGGCCCCACAGGCGGCTTTGGCCTGCAGGCCAAGCCCAACGGGGTGCCCAACGGCTACAGGAAGGAGATGATCAAGATCCCTATGCCGGAGCCCGAGCGCTCCCAGTACCCCATGGAGTGGGGCAAGACGTGCCTGGCCTTCCTGTACGCACTGTCCTGCTTCGTCCTCACCACAGTGATGATCTCGGTCGTTCACGAGCGAGTGCCTCCCAAGGAGGTGCAGCCCCCGCTGCCGGACACGTTCTTTGACCATTTTAACCGGGTGCAGTGGGCCTTTTCTATCTGTGAAATTAACGGCATGATCCTCGTAGGACTCTGGTTAATTCAGTGGCTGCTCTTAAAATACAAGTAAGTAAAGCAAAAGCTCCCAGACTCCGGAGCGGGGGAGGAGGCGGGGGGCGGTGTCTGCCTTGCCCACGTCTAATAGTCATTGTTTGGACGTGAACTTTATCAAGCAGTAGGAATGGAAGCATACCAGCTCCTTTTTTTAGTTTTACTTCATCATTTTATGCCCCGTGCCCTGTTGAGCCAGCGAGAGCTTTGGTAGCTGTAAGAAAATGCTGTGTTTATTGCCTGTTTTGTACAAGATTCGTACAGAGTGATGAATGGGCTTGTTGAGATGATGTTCTTCTGTTTTCACAGGGAAGAAAACCCTCAGAGAGCACAGGCTATTGAATCACAGATAAACTACCGAAACTCGGGGTCGTTAACCCACCAAATAAATTGTCCACAGTCGGCCTGATGGCCGGGTGGCTTTTCCCACACAGAGTTCGACAGCGGGACCCTTAGCAGGCTGTATCTAGAGATGTTTCACACAGAATGCAGAACAGCGGTTCCAGAGTGCCTTGGGCTGTTGGGAGAATGACACCCTCAGGAAAGGACTTTGTTTGGGTGGATGGAATGTGGATGAACCCGCACGGCCTTCCACCTTCCAGAATGTGGGGCACTTAGAGAAACATGGTGATTGCATTCAGGTTTCCCAGGATTTTAAACGGGCACCTCCTTTTAGTTTCCGGTGGATCCAAAGTGGCTCTGGTGTCCCAGGCTCTAAATCCCATCAGACCCCCTCTGGCCACCCGTGGGCTTGGGTTGCCCGGTGCAGACTAAGCGCCCACGTTGCCACCCTCCTCAGGGTCTGGTTTTCCCGTTAGTGGACCATCTTTAGAGCTTCTGTGCATGGGAGCTGGGGACGGTTTCTGCCCAGTGGGCTGCATTGCACGACCCACAGTATGGTCGAACGTTAAGGAAATCCTCTTAAATCAAGAAAACGAGACGCAGCCTGAGAGTCTGCGCCGAACTTTATCCACCGAACGATGAGTTTTTTCTTGGAGTGTGTTTTTACCTTGCGAATTCGATATCCACAAGTGGAAATGAGCACAGTGACTCTGTGCTGGGAAGGACTGTGTTAGTCTTTATAAAGGAAGTTGTTTTAAGTGGGCGGTGTTTCTTTTGGGGTTGGCTTGGCAGTTCCACAGGAAAGCCAAGTTTGAAATAGAAACCGTGGTCTGGGCTGCGTTGATTTGGTAGAAGACTTTTTGGTTCTTTGCTTACTTAGTTTTAACAGGCTAACCAGGTAGGGTAGACTTGAAATGTGAGATGCTCAGAATTTACTAATTACATCCTTTCAGCCGCCAAACTTCAGATCTGCTTTTGACTTTTAAACTTTTTATTCCCCCGCTCTAAAAGCCCGTTAGAAAAAAAATGCCAGAACAGTTTGCTTTACAAAGGCAGGGTCGATTCAAATTATGTTTCCTGGGTTTTTCCTGATTTTTGTTGTTTTGTGTATTACGAGTTTGTTTTCTGTTTCTGTTTTTTTTTTTCATAAAAATTTGCGCATGCAAGCAAAATAATTTACTGCCCTAGAATAAAACATTATATATCAGTCATACTATGTGCAAGTTCAAATGTGTTACAGAACCGTGACTTTATTTTTTTAGAACGGTGATTTTTAAATAATGTTCTTGTTCTAGGAAGTGTCCTCACAATAGGGCTTATTTCTTTTAAGCACGTTGCTATTTATGTTTCTCTAAGCTGGGACTTCTCCTCAAACCAGTTGCTCTTTAAAGCTTTATGATTTCCTGTTTTACTGGTACTTATTACCAGTGCTGTAGTCATTTGTGTATTGAAATGACGCGGACGCCGTGAGCAGTGAATCCATTAATCCATACCTTGGGCAGAATTAAGCCAGTGCAGGGGTGCAGGGGTGCAGGGCTGCCTGGGTCCAGCCCCCGCCGTGCCCAGCATGCTGGCGGTGTGGGCCAGCCTCTTAAGTCTCAAGAGCTTTGTTTTTCTCACAGATAAAATAAGGGCCTCCTAGTCTAGATGGTTTCTATTATTCTATACAACTATGTTTTATTTGTTTCAAAGATGCCCGAATGGACCGGTTATATTTAAAAAGTATTAAGACACAAGAGCAATTTTTGTCCAGTATACATCCAGCTCTAAAGAGTCTTTGAAGTCTTCTCTCTCGGGTTTCCCTGTTGGCGGGATAGGGCCTCGGGACCGGGAAGCCCGCTGTTGTCTTGATAACCCAGCCCCTGCCCTCCTCCTGGGGCACGTCCCTGGCTCCTCGTCTCCTTCCTGGGGAGGCGTCTCTTCAGTGGACGTGGTACAGCAGATGTGTAAGGTGTAGGAGGGGAGAGAAAGATTGACACCCAAGCAGCGGATGGAACTGAACTAACTCCTGGCCCTCATCAAGAAGATTAGAATGCTTTGTCGAGTCCGACCCCTCGTTTCCAGTTGTTTGGCTCTCATGGTGCAGCAGTTTGGCGTGCTCAGCCTGTCAGGGAAGTGGATCCTTGGGGTTGTGGAATATTCTCTTGGACAGAGCTCACATCTCTCTCTTCCTGTGTGCTGTCCTCTCTCCCCAGCCTCCCCCGGGAGGAGGTTCCCCCCTCGGGAGCACAGCTCACTCACTCCTAGGGGTTGAACCTGTTTGGCCAGTAATTCCCAAGGGGCATTTGACCTTGAGTCTCCGAACCCTTAAAGGAATCAGCCTATTCCTTCCTGCTTCTGTAGCTTCGACTTCTTAGAGAAGAATCAGAGGCTGAAACTGTGGAGGATGATTTATTAATTGAGAAATGTGATCACTAAAATTTGGGCAACATGCTCCAGTAACAAGCCCTTCAGCCAGATGTGTGAGGCACTGGGAAACCTTGCTGCTGAATTTGACCTTGAGACACAGTCTGTCCTTCTGTTGTGTGTGGTTGTCCTTTACTGTTAAACATAAATTTGGGGTTTTTACTTACATTTTTTTTCCTCCTTTCCTTCTTAACGTGCCCCCCTCCTGTTTGTATGTACATACACATATACACATACATTCACATGGGATTTCCATGACATTGCAAGGTGGAAAGCAGCAATAAAGCCTGTCCTTGGGAACTTTCTGATTTTTAAAATTGTAAATAATGTTGTCTCCCCATTTAGAATTGGACTTGCAAACCACCGACTAGGAAAAATCCCTGGGGAGTCTCTGCCTTTGTGTCAGACTTCACTGCAAAACAGGTATCCCTTGTTTTCGGAAAGCATGATAAGGAATATGTTAACCTTAGAGGCTTGGTGAGGGCTCCTCATGCATGGCTGAGGTGTAGCCCCCACGGTGCGTGACACGTGTGGCTGAGCTCTGTCAGGACATCGTGAGCCCCCGACAGAGAAGAAGGTCAGGGAACAGGGTTGTGGAATTCCAAGTCCATCAGGGGTCCTCTAGCCACCAGAGAAAGCACTGTGACTTAGACCTGCGGTCACAGGTGTCACAAAGTCAACTTGTCCCCAGCTGAGTCACCGGCTTCGTCCCCCTCCCATGCGGGCAGTGGCTCTTCCCAGAAACCTACCACGTCTCCTTTCCTTCCACACCGAGAGCCACTACGATCTGCCCTTCTAACTTTAGGTTCTTTACCTCTTTCCATTCCCGCGTAGCGACGGATGCTGGGTGCTCTGAGCGACGCCCTGTTCCTTAGCGTGGATTCAGGCTCCTTGGTAATCTAGCCCTGGTCTGTCCCCACCTCCTCTCTTAACTACTCGGCTCGTTTCCCGGGAACGCTCCAAGCTCATGTCCCATGTCCCGGTGCTTTCGACTCATGGTGGGTGATCTCCCTCAGTGTTAGGGATTAAGTTCCTCCAGGGAAAAGACTCGATCCTGCGTGTCCTTCATCTTTCTGCCCCACCGCCTGGTACAGAGGCTGCCAGATAGAAAGTGCTCATTTAAAATTCATTTGTTCCTTCGCCTTGTCTTTACTGAGCAACGTACCGGGTGCCGGGCACCGTTCCCGACCCCGGCGTGCTGCAGTGAGTTCTCACGGAGCTTACATTCTGGCCACGGTGAGGCAGGCAGCCAGCGAATGAATGGATAATGCCAGCTGGTGTTCGGGGAAATGGAGAGAACTGGAGCAGTATTGGGGATCGTGGGGAAGGGGTGGTGTCAGGGTGCCTTGAAAAGTCCTTTGAGAGGCGACCGTTGAGCAGGCACCATGAGTCCAGATGAGGGGGCGCCTCACACGTGTGTCGGGCAGGAGCCGTCCACACAGGGGACGCGGCAAGTGCAGAGGCTCCGAGGCTTCCCCGGGGAACAGCCAAGGGCGTGTGTGACCCACCGAGTGAGACGAGGCGGTGACACGGAAGGTCAGCAGGGTGTGGGCGGCGGGCGCGCGCCAGGGCTGCGAGGGCCACGGATAGAGGGCTGGGATGCTGTTCCGAGGGTGGTGATGGGTCGTAGGGGAGAGCGACGGGAGCGGGTCTGTGCTGTGGAAGACCGCCCTGGCTGCATGGGCGAGCAAGGGTGGACGGGGGAGCCGGTCTGGACGCCATCGCCGTCGCCCGGATGGACGATGGCCGCGCCTTGACTTGATGTTTGAGCACGTCTCGTGCGGGGGCGGTGGGAAGGGATGGGCTCTTTCTGGAAGCCCTGGCTTCTGTTGAATTTGGGGTTCCTTGTGTTTTCTAGCCACAGGGCTAGCTTCCGCTGCAGAATTTCTTGTACCAAGGTTTTTGGGCCTCTCTGTGAATCCTTGAATTACATATGGCATTGAACGAGGAGATCGAATTCACTAATTTGGGAGCCTTCCCAACCTTGCTTGGATATATTTAATTTCAGAGCAAAGTCCAGTCACATGTCTGTCCCAGCAGGTGTTTTCTGCCGTGGCTTCTCTTGGATCAGGTATTTGCCTAAAAGGAGTCGTGCCGGTCTGTTGGGGTTGGGGGTGGGGATGCTTTCAGAATGAATGAAGTATTGCAGGATGTGCTGGCCCATTGGTGGAGAGAAGGTGGGAAGAAGAAGAGGGGCCACACGATAGTTGGGACGCGGAGTGGAGTGGAAAGAGCCGGGTGGTGGAGGCACTTGACGCCTGGGGTAGAGCGTTCCGGCGTGATCTGTGGCAAGGACCTACAGAGACCACAGCCACCGAGTAGGTTCTTGGAAAATCGCTGGCGCGCCCAAAGGGAAGGAGGAGTGGAAGAAGGGAAAGGGTGCCAGCAGACCCGACTTCGGACCTGCCACGACCTCTCTGTCCAGAAGAGTTTTCCGGGGCCGTGCTCCTCTGCGGGAAGGAGCAGGTGCAGGTTCCCCGAGTGGCTTTTCCAGGATGACGCTCCGAGAGCACGGACGTGGATCTCTAGGTGGTTGGCAGCAGTGTGTTTTATGTTCAGAGACCACTTTGGAAAAGACTTGTTTTGTATTTTATCCTTCGAGAAACGCTCTGGCGTCGAGGGGCCTTTGTTTATCAGGAGGGTCTCTGCCACCATAAGAAAGAGTCTGCATCCTCTGGGAGAGGGATCTCATTTCCCAAAACAGTCCTTGTGCTGATGGGTAGCCACTGCTGTCAGAGGAGGACTCGGTTTATTTTGGTTTGTGTCTCACTCCACGGGCTGGACTGTGCACTAACATTTCTCTTTCATTCTACCCCATTTTAATTCCATTACTGCTGTTGTTGACATGAAACGGATTGGATCAAGGTGCTTCTCTCTCTCCTCTTCTGATCCCCAAGGCAGTTTGTGACACAGTTACTGTCAACGTTGTCCCCATTGTTTTTAGGTCTTCGATGGATGCGTTTAAGTTCTTCAAAGCCCTGGATGCAGAGCATTTCATAGGGAGCTGGTCTCCCCACATTCCTGCGCAGTAGAGGTCATCTTTCAAGCTCTGGAGGAGCCTTTCCTTAGGGCTCTTGCCTTTATTCTAAATTGGCCTCATGCTAAGGACCACAAGGCTAGTCTGTCTTGGGATGTCAGGGCATCTTTACGTTTAGTTTTGATCGAGTTACTGAAGACGATGCAGCAGTGAGCACAGCCAAGCATGAAGGTTATCTTCTGGCGGGTCTCTGCAGCCTTTGGGGGCAACGTGGCTCCTTATTTAATTGGCCGGTCAGCTGTCGTATTCCTCACCAGCAGTAAAGCAAGACGAGAGCACGGGGACCCCCCCGCCCTTCTCCGTCTGCACTCGTGCTGCGTCCCGGACGTGCCGACTCCATCTCTGTCCTTCTGTACCTTTCCATCCGCATTGTCCCCAGTCCTCATCACCCTGTTCCAGTGGCAGATCCCAAACCTGTTGAGTAACAGGAACTGGGTTTTGCATGCGTTCTGTCCTCTTACCCCGTCAGTCCCTAAAATACATGGTGACTCCCTCCCCTTTCTCAGCGAAGGTCACGGAGACTCCGTGAAGCGGTTGACTTGCCTCAGGTCCCTCAGGGAATGACTTGAAGACTGGAGGCTCTTCGGTATAAAGCCAGTCTAGAAGTGCCTGGCATCACCGGCACCTGCCCTCTGGAAATGAGCTTTCTTCGCTGATGTGGTGGCATGTGTTGGCGTCCGTAGGACAGAGAGACTGAAAACCGATCCGTTCAGTGTTCAATGATTTGGTTTACACGTCGCACCCCACCATGTGGGAGACGTGCACGCTTGCCCCCGGATGGGTCTGCCGGCCCCGAGAGCTGTCCTGTCATGCTGTTCCACCGTAGTTTGTAGAAGATGCACCTGGCCCTGTCCCAGCTGTGTGCTGTCCTGTGGCCTCCCGGGTATGGCCCTGTCACCCTCGCTCTGGGAAATCCCCTCAGCCGCCAACCTCAGCCACACTTTTCCCCTGAGGACTGCTGACCAGGAGCGCCCAACCTTATTTTCTTCATTTCTGTTTCCAGCAAGTTCTCTCTCCTCTTTGATTCTGACCCACCGGCCATCTGGCCTGGGATCCTGTTTCCTTTCCTTTCCTGGGGCCCTTCCCGGTCCCGTTACCTTCCCCTATGACCCTGACCTCCTGGGCTTCGGTGGGCCCCTGCCCCACCTCCTTCTCCCAGGGCATGACTTGGAGAGGAAGGAGCATCGCTCTGGGAGCTGGGTGATGGACTCAGTCCCCTGCTTGGCCTCACTTCTCATTCCCACCCGCCTCTCAGTAGCTGAGAGGCGGGCCCCTCTTATTTCCTCATTTTTACCAGGTTGGATCTCAAGGCCCAAATGCTAGTCTAGGTCCCAGGAATTGTAGGGAAACTAGATTCACCCTGTGGAGCTCCCTAAGTTCAGGAATCACAGCAATTTAGGTTTTTAAGTTAACATAAACATCGTTAAGAAGCTTTTTAACAGACTCAGGTTAGAGGGGGAGAGGGCAGACATAAAGGTACATATAGACAATACATTACCATTTTCATGTGTTAATTTTTATTTATAACACCAGAGAAAATGAAGTCCCAGCAGCTTGCCCGTAGGCAGATTAGAAGAGGAACAGAAAGGAAACAAAAGTTACCTGTCATGTTGCCAGACATAAATAATGGGTTTGTAACCCTTTTGATATCTTTCTGTGTGTGCTCAGATATGTATAATCTATACATGGGTGTGGTTTTTGTTTTGTTTTGTCTTGTTTCGTTTTTTAAGTGCGGAGCCTGTTGCGGGGCTCGAACACACGACCCTGAGATCATGACCTGAGCCCAGCTAAGAGTCGGACACTCAGCCGACTAAGCCACCCAGGTGCCACTGTACGAGTGTGTTTTTAAACAGTATTATATTTGCCTTCTCCTTCATAGCATGCCCGGGGATGGCCTCCATCAGGGCGGATCTGATGTAGAAGTCACCACGTCTGTCCCCCACTGGCCCGTCCGAATGGTGACGGTGGCAGCCAAGCGCTCAGTTACGTGGTAAATCCTACTGGTGTCAGATCACCCGACTGCGTCCTTGGCACCCTTCTGCTGCCCAGGCCCACCCCACCACACCCCCTCTTAGGATGTGGCATCCCTGCCGTTCCTCGCTCTCAGGACAGACCTCCCGGTTTCATTCTTGAGATTCGGGGCCTGTTAATCCCACCGGCCCTGGCCACCTCTATTGCTGCCCTCGGTCTCCTACTGTCCTCTCTCAGCCGGGCTGGGCAGGAGCCTCCTGCCGGTCGCTCTGCCACTTTTCAGCTCGGCAGAACACATGCGTCACACTCAGAGTAGGTTGGCGACTGTCCCTCTTCCCAGCACGTACAGCTTGAAGGCCAGGATGCTGGCGGTGACCGGGGAGGTCCTACTGGATCCCCCATCAGCAAGCACTCTGCTCCCCACCCCTGCTGCTCAGCAGACCCCCGCACATGCTAGCCTCTGTCTGGAATCTTCCCCCGGCGAAACCCTCGCTCAGGTTTACCGTTTAGTGCCTATCTAACACGCTCTGTGTTTACTTATTTATCTGGATGATTGTCTGCCTCCTCCTTCCAGAATGCAGGCACCACAAGGCGGGCTCTGTGTCCATTGTGTTCACCGCTATACTCCCAGCGCCCACAATAACGCCTAGCGCAAGTGTTCCTATTACGTGAATAAAGACGACCTGATAGCAGCTAGCATCTCTTGAGTGCTGCCCTATGCTGGTAACTGGGCCTGAAATTCAAGAAGTGTTAGCCCCTGCTGCTGATATATATGCTTATTATGGTTTTAGAAAGTCTCTGTGAAAAAGAGAGGGTGTCACTTTCAAGGTTAATCCGTTAGCCCCAGAGCAAACAGTCGCTGTTCAGTTCTGCTAGCCGTAAGTGAACCAGCCCCTGAGAAGGGGATTCACGGTGGTAAGTTTTGATGAAGAAAAGGTCTGGGTGTACGTATACATATATGATCATATATGTATACGTATAGCTCTTTATGTAAAATTGGGTGTACAGTATATTATTTGCATTATGTATATACGTATAGATATTTGCATGTGCTATGTCTATATAGCACACACGCATTTATATGCACATGTATATACATACACACACATGGATTCATTTTTGTTATAGCCTGAAATAGTAACAAGACGCAACCCATTCTGTTTTGTACGTATGTATGTAGCAGTTTCTGAAAGCCGCTTGACTTTAATTCTTCATAACTGTTTCAAGTAGGTCATACTGTTGTTGTCTTTCCTATCTTGTAGAGTAAAATTTTTTCATGATGTTATGATCTATATTTAATCCAGGAAATGATATATATATTTTTTTAAAGTGGGTTGAGTGGGGACAGTTTTATAAAGTGGTGGGAAAGAGATTAAACTAGAAGTCTGAGATAGAGCGCACCAGGGAACTTCTTCAGAGTCCGATCTCTGAGACCTGAGTGGCAGGCAGTGTCCTGGGAATCCAGGTCCTACCTAAGGGCGGGAGGGACTTGGAAGCGTAGATGCTAAGAGCACCAGCGGCCCTGGACTGAGCTTCGATCTGGAGAACGTTGCAGAGAGCGGTGGGAGAGGAGGTAGAGAGAGGTGGGCCCGCTCCTCCAGGGCCTCCTGGGCTTGGTAAAGGATTTGGATTCTGTTTAAAGTGTATTTGGCGGGGCGCCTGGGTGGCTCAGTCGTTAAGTGTCTGCCTTCGGCTCAGGTCGTGATCCCAGGGTCCTGGGATCGAGCCCCGCATGGGGCTCCCTGCTCAGCGGGAAGCCTGCTTCTCCCTCTCCCACTGCCCCTGCTTGTGTTCCCTCTCTCGCTCTCTCTCTCTCTCTCTGTCAAATAAATAAATAAAATCTTTTATATAAAAGAAAAGTATTTGGCAACCTTTGAAGTTTTTTTTTTTTTTTAAGATCTTATTTATTTGATAGAGCATGAGCAGGGGGAGGGGTGGAGGGAGAGGAAGAAGCAGACTCCCCCCTGAGCAGGGAGCCCGATGCAGGGCTCATTTTCAGGACCCTGAGATCATGACCTGAGCCGAGGGCAGATGCTTAACCGGCTGAGCCAGCCAGGCGCCCCCATTGAAGGGTTTCAAAGGACACGATCTGTTTGTCAGTTTCCAGAAACTGATTCCGGTGGGTCTGTGTGGAATGGATTTTAGAGAGGCACAGGTGGGACGGCAGGTGGAAGAAGGAGTCCAGGCGAGATAGAACGCCAGGGTGTGGCTACGTAAACGTCGGGGCTGCAGGCGCAGCCGGTGCAGTCTGCAAATAGTGATGGAAAGTGAGTGCGTTTCGTGGTAGACATCTAGAAGGATTTGTTTCAGTACTGTCATAGTTAACACGGTTATTAAAGTATTATCACAATTCTTAATTTGGGGAGTTCTGGTCCATATGAAATAGGACATAAAACACTAACAGTGAAAAGTCTGAGTTAAGTATCTTTTTTTTTTAAAGATTTTATTTATGTGAGAAAGAGAGCACGTGGATGTGAGCAGGGGGCTGCAGAGGGAGAGAGAGTCCCAAACAGACGCTGCACTGAGCGTGGAGCCTGACACAGGGCTCCATCTCATGACCCTGAGATCATGACCTGAGCTGAAATCGAGAGTCGGACGCTTAACTGACTGCGCCACCCAGGCGCCCCTGAGTTAAATAGATTTTTAAACATAACTTAAATGTGTTAGGATGTCAGCTCGTCTCTAAGCACACACGGTGTCGTCTCAGGTAAAATTGGGATTTCTTACACAATCTGACACCGTTTCCCGAGCCTTTCTGTGTTGTGTGATACACTTAAATGTCAGCTTGCACTCGGAACCTCAGTTTTCCCATCTGTGAAACGAGGATCACATTGCATTGCAGGTTGCTTTTAAGAACTAAATGGCACAGTGCTTGGCATATAGGAGAGATCTGGCAAAACCCTGTAGCTGCTATTAATGACAGCCTGGAAAAACACCTTGATATCATTTCTTTGATTCATAAGGAAGAGGCGAGGCATCCTTTTGCTGGTGAGGAAGCAAATTTCCAAGGGAATTAATCAAGCTGGCGCAAATCACCACGTGAGCCTTTGTTAAAGGTAGAGCAAGCACCCGTGTGGTGATGAGCTCCCCGTGCCTGGTCCGCGCCGCGCATCCTGCTGTAGCTGGTCCAGGACCTGAATCAGGCCCTGGCTTCCGTGACCGCGCCAGAGCTGTGGGTCTCCCTGACTCTGTTCCCTCTTGTTTGTTGCCTCTGGGTTTGGGATTATTGCTTCCTTCCGTTGCTGTGTGTCAAGGCCCAAGGCCAGGAGCTTCCCTAAAGAGCTTGCAGACCAGGTCTGAGCTCTGAGAGAATTGCTGTATGTCTGCTTTTTGGCTGTGGATTCGTTGCAAAAGACAACTTGTGGGAAGCCAAAGAACCTTCCAGTACTTTAATTTTACACGGTAGTGTGTTAATGTCTTTCACCGCTTTTTTTCTTTAGAATTTTAGATCATTGTGCCAAATGCCAAAAGCAATGTACTACTGCTGATTTTGGTGGTGTTTAATCAGGTTTTGAGCACTTTCTCCTTTTTAAGTAAGGATGTTAAAAAGTTTAATAAGTCACCTGTTCTGACCATAATATGCTCTTCCAGCAAGTCTTCAATAGTTATCTACAAAATAATAGCACTTTTATTCATGTTTCCTTATAATCATTTTTAACAAAGAAGGATTTTCTTTTCTTTCAGGAAAAATGGTAAGAGCCCATTACCCAAATCCTTGAGACACAAATAAGATAACCGAGGCCAAATGCAAGTCTCCAGCGAGGTCACGGTCATTAGGCAGTGCAAGCGGCTGGGAAGCAGGCTTCTTTCCATTGAGAGATGACCCCATGTGAGGAGAACACCATTGTGGTTTTAAGAATTATAACAGCGTCTTATTCTTGGCATTCGCTTAATCCCTCGTAATATCTCATTAATACTTGTGTGGCTTTTTGTTGCCTTGTTACATTTTTAACCACTTCAAACCTTTTTTTTTTTTTTTTTTTTAAACATGTCTTGAACTTTTATCATCCCAGTTTTGGTATATGTGCTGCTGGGGCGAGCACACACATCTTGAACTTTTAAACATCTGAGTAGAGTAAAAATTCTAATGTGTGAAACTCTTTGATGAAGGAAATAATTGCCTTAAGTGCATACAGTTCTTTGAAAACACTTTTATAACCTGCTTTTTAAAGCTTGTGCAAGGAGATCCTGGTTTAACATTATATATTGAAGCTATTCTAAGATTAATTTTTAAAAGATTAAGTAAATGCCAAAGATTAGATTCTTACAGCCACTTTCAACTTACCACTTTGTTAATATTGATGAAGTCACATGATAAAGTCATTTGACTTTTTCACTTCAAGTCAAAGAGTAATTGTGGCTGAATCTTCAGTGTTTGTTACTTAAAACTTTTTTTTTTTGTAATCTTAATTGTAATCTCTACCCAAGTGGACTGATAGTGGTCACGTTGTTTGTCTTTCCCCAAAGAGATAAACAGATCTAGATAAATGTAACAGCTTTCTGTCTTAGCTCTTTCTTGTGTAGTTCAAGTGAAATTGCAAATAATTTGTTTGGGCAGGAGGGCTAGAGAGGGCATTTGCTTCTGAAGAAAGATGACCCTTCTGTCTCACAATGGAAAATTCACTTTGGTGTTTCGAGTATTCTTGGTCAGACATTTATAGGGTTAGTATCATTCTCTAGCACTGTCCCTCTTTATATTGTTTTATTGTGCTTTTTTTTTTTTTAAAGATTTTATTTATTTGAAAGAGAGAGAGAGCGCGCGTGAGTGCCAGAATGGGGGAGGGTCAGAAGGAGAAGCAGGTTCCCCGCGGAGCAGGGAGCCCGGTGCGGGGCTCACTCCCAGGACCCTGAGATCATGACCTGAGCCGAAGGCAGACGCTTAACCGACTGAGCCGCCCCAGGCGCCCCTGTTTTCTTGTGCTTTTTGTCATACTCAGAATTAAAGGCACATACCTTTACAAGACAGCTGTATGCTGAATAAATTCTTGTCCTCAGAGGTGGCGTGCACAGCTTTGCTAAGAGAAAGTAATACTGCCTCTGTGGTGAGCAAGTCTGACCCGGTTTCTGAAATCTGGGTATGCGGGCAACACACCGGGCTGTAACCACACATCCTAAGTAACCCACTTGAACTGCCACACTTAAGAATGAAATGCCAGTAGGGTTGTATGTGTTATTAGAAAAAAAAAATTTTTTTTAAGATTTTATTTATTTATTTGAGACAGAGAACGAGCCAGCATGGGGGGGGGGGGGTGGAGAGGCAAAGGCAGAGGGAAAAGCAGGCTCCCCGCTGAGCAGGGAGCCCGATGCGGGACTCGATCCCAGGACCCTGAGAGCATGACCTGAGCGGAAGGCAGATGCTTCACCGACTGAGCCACCCAGCTAATAAAAAATAAAATTTTTTATTCACACAACTGACACGTTACTTTGTTCCTCTTGTCAAAACAAAAAACGCAGATGATACCAGTTCTCTTCCAAAGACACAACTTCAGTAGGAATGTTCGTTCTGCCTAAGAATAGAACTACGCTATAAATTATAGAGTAAGTGTTCAGTATCTGAGAGGAAAGCCTGCCCATTGTTTCTAAGGCTTTTTTTGTGCATTGAACTCAGGTTGCCCCAGGCCAAAGAAACATTTGAACTCCTCGCAGTTGAGAAAGAGGAGCCCGCAGGACTGTGATTCTGGCCTGTGGAAGAACAGGGTAGGAGCAGAGAGGGAGGGAACATTTTTGTCCAAGGATGCACTGGAGCTAGCACAACTCACTCTAATTCAAGTTAACCGATGTGGAACTTGAGGCTAGGTGAAGTTACCAAGCTCAATATACTTGTTCACGTGTGTATATCAGATAGTTTCATTAGAATGACTCATCGGCTTGAAATGGAAAAGATTTCTAATTCTTGCTTATTTTGTGACTCATCCACGTAACCTGGACATTTGAGGCTGGGGCTGTCCCTACATGATTTCTAATGTTGTTGTGCCCGGTTTACGGATTCCGAAACTGAGGGTCCTCTGTCAGTGGCCTGTCCCACGGCCACAGAGTTCGCACATGGAGAGAGGTGGGGGGTCAGATGCTGTTAACCAGACAGGCTCTTTTCTTGACATCATACTTACGCAGAGGGAGATCAGCCAGGAGAGTCCGTACAGTTGTTCCGTGTCCTTGACTCATTCAAGGTCAGAAAACTTGTGAATTCTCATTTTAATGCCATTTTCGTATTCTGAGCATCCTCCCTTTGTATGACGGAAAACACACTCTACTCTCTAATAATTGTGTAGGCACAGGTACGGGTCAATCAGAATGGGCCCCACTTACCCAGCAGGTGAACGTCAGCTCAGGTGTAAGGCCTCGGGAAGCCTCGTTAGCAGCAATGGAGAGCCCTTTACCCTCCTCTGGCCAGTTCACATTAAGAGAATCAAAAACCACCACCTCATTCTCAAAATCCTTATGTCAGTCTACTGTAAGCTTTGGTTAGAACATTCTTATTTCAAGTTCTCAAGCAATTTGGGGGTTGGTTTGGTGTGTCGGGTCACGGAAAACCTCACTGCACGTGCGGAATTTCATGACTGAGTGGCCTGTCTTTCCCTTTCTCTAGGTCTATTATCAGCAGAAGATTCTTCTGCATAGTCGGCACACTGTACCTGTACCGCTGTGTCACCATGTATGTGACCACCCTCCCAGTGCCCGGCATGCATTTCAACTGCTCTCCGAAGGTAAACCTTTGCTCACTGTGATCGCCCTTCTTGTCTGTCTGTCGTCTTGCCCCGGGGGTCCTCTGACTCAGGCCGGAGGTGACCGTTGCCTGAGAATATCGTCAAAGCCCTGCATCCTTATCCGGGAACGTTACTAAGCAATATGGCAGCCCCCCCCCCCCCCCCCCACCTCCCCCGGCCCCCTTCTCAGAATCTCCAAGCCCGCCAGAGTTCCCCAGCTCGGAGCATACGTGGTCTAGTTGGTGTGCTGGAAGCGGTGAGGCTCTGTGTGTGGGTGCAGCTCTCTGGTTTCCTGCCAGAAGTTTAAAATACCATTCACTCCCTTGACACAGATCCAAGAGCTTTCAGATGCTTTTTCCCTCTCTTGGATGGAAAGTGTGGCTTCCAGTGGTATGTTTCCCTTCTTTCTGTTACGCCCTGCAGTGGTGATGTGTAAGGGCAAGAGACACCGTCCCTGTCCCCTCGCACCGTCCGCCCACCCAAGCAGGGTCACTCTTCCCTGGAGGCACATTTTGCCCTGTTGATCTTCCCTAGTAGCACAGAGACCTTTCTTTAAAATAAACTCTATTCCTCTCCCATTGGCTCTGTTTTTCCGTCAGGTTCACAAAATACTCCTGACCCCCTAACCTTTACCTTACGATGCCTCCAACTAGGGAGAGCACTGGGACTTCTGAATAATTAGCGGAAGATTCAGTTTTTACAGTGTGTGCCGGCCCCAAAGCTCTAATGCAGTAAGAATTGGAAGAGGCTGGCTTCCTTCACTAGGTTGGGAGGGTACAGGGAGTGCCGTGGTGCCCCTGCAGTCATTTCCTTGCATTGCACTTGCACTGGTAAAGCACCCATGTGCTTTCGATTCCATCCCCTTTCACTTTAGTTCTTTCCAGAAGAGTCTTCTCTGCTAGAACTGGGAAAGAGAGCGGAAAAATTCACCAGGGTTCCAAAGTGGTGTCTTTATGAAATTCTGGACACCGCTAGGTTCCTTGCTTCACCGCGTCCCCTTCCTTCTTAGACTGAGGTGTGCCCTCAGGAAGGTAGCTGGTTTCCTGCTTCTCTCCGTCTTGGCCTCGGACTCTTCACTGAACTCTGGAAAAGCCGCCATAAAGAATGAGTGGTCCCCTCGTCCCTGTCAGCAGCCTCCCACCCCACCCTGGACCTTCCATCTTGTTCCGTCGTCCTCCAGAGAAGCCAGCCTCACAGCTTCTCCACCCTCTGTGAAAGCCCTCGAGCACTGCCTGTGGCTCCTGCGTTAGAGGAAATCTCTTATTATCAGTGAGGGTCCAATGATGTGGACTCTCGGAGGGAGCCTGGCTCGATCGGCAGTGTGTTCTCAGCAGTAGGCGGACAGTTTAGGATATTTGCCCAAGCTTAGTGGAGCTTCTTAAGGTCTGTGCATGGGGAAATTTATCCCACCAGGGCACACAGCATGCCAGGCCAAGCCCACGGTCATGGATGCGACGTGGACGGGTTGTGCTGTGTAGACGTTCTCCCTGCTCTGGTCCCACCCCCAGGACCTCTCTCTGCCACTCCATCCAGTTGCCGGCAAGCCCGAGCTTGGTTCGCGTTGGCGCTCAGAGAGTGCGCCTGAGTCATCAGCAAATCCAGCCAAGGTCCCGTGGCTATAAATAGTTGTGGTTTTTCTTGGTAAAGACAGAGGTCACAGCAGGAACTGTGAAAAAAAAAAAAAAAAAAACAAAATAAAAAACTCGGCCCAAACGTGCCACTCGTATATGGAGTTGCCAGAAATCCCGACTGGGGCCATCCTTCCATGACGGTCATTTGGAAATTGGGATTTTTTTAAGGAAAGGAACACAGGAGGGGATGAAACGTAAGCACAGCTTAGCAAAAATAATTAGTTAAGGACTCGTTAAGTCTAATTACTTCTTTTGTAAAACAGGCTCTTGGAAGAAAGGATTCAGAAAACAACTTACATTCTGAAAATTTTCATACGTATCTCCCAGAGTAGAGAAGCTCATAATGGAACCTCCATATACCCAACACCCAGATCCAATAATTATCAAGACTTGGCTGCATTTGCTTCATCACATTTTTTTTTTTTGAAGTATTTTAAAACAAATGTCAGACAGTGTCATTTGATGGCTATATGCTTTCGTGTGCATCTGAAAATTTTGGACATTTTATGGATAACTTTAATGCTGTTGGTATAGTGAACATGCTCAATGGTAATTTTTTGGTATTGGCAATTATCAGTTCATGGAATATCTTGATTGTCTTAAAAAAGCCTTTTTTAAAAAATGGTTTGTATAAATTAGGAGCCAACATCTTTACATTTAGTTGCTGTGTCTCTTAAGTCTCTAATTCTAGGCAGTCCTTTCTCCCTTTCTTTCTCCCCACCATCCGTAACTCGGAGAGATCAGATGGGTAATTCTGTGGAATAGCCCACATTCTGGATTCATCCGTTTGATTCGTTGTCTTGTCGATTAGCCTCTTTCTCTGCTCCGTTTCCTTCTCTAAATAGAAAGTGGGCTCTGGAGACCTGATTCAGTTTGGTCTCAGGTCTGTGGGCAGGAGGACTCCACGGGTAGAACATGATGGTTCCCGAAGCTGGACGGAAGAGGCCGGGGAGGCCGTGGAGGCTGGTGCCGCCCCTGGCCTGGTGGCCCAAGCCCAGGGAATCCAGTGGCCGGTCCAGGCTCGCTCGCCACCCCGGGAGCCGTGCCAGAGGGAGAGGGGGCACCGGAGAGGGGTCCCAGAGGCCAGCGTGGCTGCTCACAGCCCAGCCCGGGGCTCGTCGGTCAGGACTGAAAGGAGCCTCAGGAAGAGTCATCCGGTCTAGTGGCTCCATTCGGGGTCTCCCCAGAGCATTGCGCAGTGAGGGGGCTCTCAGCCCTTAAAAATACAGGCCGAGTCGTAGGAAGAACGGAGGTCAGAGGCAGCATGGGCTTGCACCCCCCGCGGCCCCGCCGTGTGGCACTTGTGTGCACTTCTCACGGCCTCTGAGCCTTGATGGGCAGCACGGCACGGAGGACGCTTTCTGGGTCTGTCCTAAGGAGCTCTGCGAGTGAGTGGCGGTGACACGTCAGGGGCTCTGTGGGTACGAAATGCCACACGGAGGCAAGAAGAGAAGCTGGTGGCATGACCATGCTCCATCCCCTACGTCTGACCTGTCCGGTGACATTCATTTCCCAGGTCTGCGTATGGAGCTGAGCCGTACAAGACACCTTCTGTCTACGGTGCACTGTGAACTTGGTTCTGCCGTCCTGTCAGGCCCCATCGTTGGCAGGCTTAATTCTTCCCTTAAGGCCAGTACTCACACCCTGTGGCTTCTAAGAAAAGCGGTCCAGCAGGTCTGCAGGAGTAATTATGAAATTGTTCCCGTTGTTCATTCATTTGATGGCGGCGTGTGCTTCACCCGACAAGATGTCGTGGTCGTGGGAAATGAGGAGGAAGGAGAGCGGGCCTCCCAGCAGGTGCTCCTGCCACAGAGAGGAGCCACGGGCAAGCTGGGGTGTTCAGTTCCCAGCGGCGTTTCTGGGCCGCGCTTGTCCTATAGCCTGGTGGACACGGGACGGGCTTCCAGCCGAGGCTGCAGAGCGTCTGATGCTGGGATTAGCCTGTTGAGCTCACCAAAGCGTCTCTGCAAGGAGCATGCAGGCAAACCAGAACACCCCCCCCCCCTTGTCATCTTGGTCCCACTGCTTAGGATTCAGTTTTAAAAAATCCCCAAAACTGCAGAAATATTTGAGAATTCTTTAGTGTTCTTAGCTTCCTGTAAGAAAGCTTTTTCTAACTGTTGTAGCAAACTCCAAAAGGAGGAAAATAAAGAAACAACCTCCTCTGGGCCCCCGATCCAGACAGCCAAAGGCCGACGGAGGAAATAACTTGCTGTTTTCAACTCTCATCTTAGTAGTTGCGGGAGTCAATCCGTGGCTCCGTGGCTCCAAGGTTTGCACACCTTGGAAAAGAGGGGGTTTAATTAGAGCAGGGACGCTGCACTCTGTGACACTGTTTTCAGTGGCCTGATCCTCGTGCGCTGGGAAGAGCCCCCTGGTGGACAAGGGCTGTGTTTGCGTGGCATGGGGGTAAGGGCTCAGCGGGACAGGAAGTAGAGTCAGGACACAAGGGCCTCCGTAGCCTCTCCTGCCGTCAGTCATCCTGAGTCACAGGCACGGCAGAGGTCGGAGCCCCTCCTGCACCCCGCAGGTGAGCGGTGCTGGCCCCATCCCCAGGCTCCCAAGGCAAAGGGCCCGCGCTCTTGGGGACCCCATGACCGTTCTGGCGTGTTCTCACGCTCTCGGGGTGCAGCATGGTGTGTGGCAGGCCACCCTCCACGCCGACCCGCTCTTGGTGGTGTGATTGGCTCCCGCCAACCTTACCAGCATTTCTGGTACCAAAGCAGCTTCACGTCGTTGCGTTCGAGTGTGTGGAATCCAAATTGTCCGTGCCTGATTTTACCGCATTTTCTGCTCACCTCCCTCCGGCCCCCCGGTTTCTTACCATCAGCGTAACCTGCCTTTTTGTTTGTTCTCACTTTTAACTGTTTCTTGCAAATAACTTCCAGGGCCTTCCCCATCCCGAAGCTCTTCTTCACCTTCCTCAGTCTCTCTCCATGATTCTCTTCCTTTTTCAGGGACAAAAAAGAAAAAATAGAAATGTGCTAAATTATTTTTTTTCCCTCTTAAAAAGATTAATTTTTCCATTTTAAAGAAACTATACTTTTATTATAGATACATTGAAAAAATACGAAAAGAGGAAAATTTTTACCATCACTCCTGGTCCTATTTACTGTTGATGTTTCTGTATATTAGTCCTTTATGTATATTTGTCTTACATATTTCTGATCGTGCTTTCTGTACAGTTATTCCTGTTTCCTTATAGTTTAAGCTTGATATATGCAGTTTTACATGATTTTATAAAACTTAAACTTTCTAAATGGTGTTTTGTTGTTGTTTTGTTTTCCTGAATCTCAGGCTCCACACCCAGCCCGGAGCCCGACCGACGCTGGGCTTGATCTCACGAACCTGAGATCATGACCTGAGCGGAGATCAAGAGTCAGATGCTTAACTGACTGAGCCGCCCGGGCGCCCCCTAAATGATTTTATTGAAGGGCCATCACCAGGGAGACTCGCTCTCCTGGATTGTGAGGCAGGGAGATTGTAGACGATGCACAAGCAGGTCGATTGTTTCGTGAACAAGCATTTCTAGAGAACCTTCCCTGTGTAGGGTAAATCTTGAGGATTCACAAATCGATATCACGGGTGTCCCCCTCCTGGGCACCCGGATGCCATGACAGACATGTGACCCAGCAGATTGCTCTGACTTGCTGAGTCCTGCCCGTGGCGGCGCCCCCAGAAAGTGGCAAACACCGCTGGGTGTCGACTGTGCCAAGGGGATGCCGTCCGAGCCAGGTCTCGGAGGGACGAGTGGGAGTTTGCCAGGTGGATTCGCGGAGAAGAAGAGTCGGGAGAACAGGAAAGGTGTCGAGGGGGCCGGGGGAAGGGGGTGACCCTGGGCGTGGCACCCTGTGGCGAGTGGCCGGAGCTAAAGGCAGAGAGGCACGTGTGGGCTGCGTCTCTGTTGTGTGCGGGAGGGAGGCGGGTGAGGCTGCACTGCTGTGGTGGTGTGGACCGGGCAGAGAGGGCCGTGTTTGGGGGGGCGTGGGGAAGGGCACAGAGGTTTTCAGCATGGCCGCAGCCATCTGGTGTGAAGAGGTGACCGGAGTCAGAAAGCATCCACTAGGCATTCCAAGGAGCCTCGGGGGTGACGATGTAGGAGTCTCCGTGAAGCATTATCCGTTGTGTCACCGTGCAGGCGGGTGGTCGATGGGACTCGCATCCTGAGGGACGCGTGCGGGAGCTGCCTGGACACCGCAGGCCAGGGCGTTCATTCAGAAGCCGTATTTCCTGCTGGAGAGGTTCCCGCTGGCCAGGTTTGAGATCACTGGAGTGTCCCAGTGAAAGAATGGCAGTAATTAGTAAAAAAACCTTTTAAAAATTAGTGTTAAGGGCGAAAAAGGTCAGCTCCTAGATGGAAAAGAAATGTTAGAAATAGAAAATCACCATTGGGAGCGACTCCAGTGGTAATTCTAGCAGGAACCAAGAACGGGTCCCAAGGCCACTAGGTGAAAGGTTGGGGGCATCATATTTACATATGTTAAGAACAACACAGATTGCTGATGAACTATGCAGGGGCAGAGGTGTGTGTTCAGTGGCGAAATCTGGCAGGCGCTCCCACAGCCAAGTGACCAAACCAGTCACAGGACAAATGGTATCAGATGCCCTTTGATGTGATGTGCTAAGGAGGACACACATTTCTGTAATATTCCTGCCACTCACGTTGAATTTGACTTTGAGCACAAAGAAACAATCTGCTAAAACCAGATTGACGGACATTCCGTACAGAAACTAGACCGGACTCTTCAAAAATACCGGTGTCCTAAATACAAAGACTGGGAAACAGAAAAATTAAGACTGTGTCACATAGCCTCGAGATGTGTCCCCTGGCTGGACCCCGGATCCGGGGCGTAGACGCTATAAAGGACGTGCTGAGACCTTCGGGAGCCTGAGTCAGGATGTCTGTAAACTGATCCTCTTGCCTCCTTGTTACACATTGAGGAGTGTGGCGATGGAAGACGGTGTCCTTCTGCATATGGGGTGAAGCATCCTAGTATATCCAACTTGTTCTCACGTGGTCCAGGAGAGAAGAGAGGGAGGAAGAAGCAAATGTGGTGAAATGCTGATAATTGATGAGTCCAAGGGAAGGGTCTGGGGGTTTCATTATTCAGACGATCCCTGCCCACGGTTGCTCCACTTAACGGGTTTTTGAGTCTACCACGCTGGGAAAGCGGTGCGCATTCAGTAGAAGCCATGCTTCAGATTTCGTGAATTTTGGCTCGTTTCCTGGGCTAGCGATCCGTTCTGGTGAGGCTGGAGCCGCAGTGCCCGGGCAGTGACTGTGCTCCCTCACTTGGGTACCGTCCTCAGTACAATATGTGAGACAGTCAGCCCTTGGTCATAAAGTGGGCTTTGCGTCACATGGTTTTGCCCACCTGTGTTGGGCATGTTAAAGTCAGCAAGGCCATGAGGTGAGGTGGGTTGGTTATGGTCAATGCATTTTTGACTTAGGATATTTTCAACTCACTATAGGTTTATTGGGCTGTGACACCATCATAAGTCATAGAGGAAGAGCTGTGCTCTGTAGATCTAGAAGTTTCCTAACAAAACTGAGGGAATTTTTTTTTTTTAAATTTTTCCTTCACGAACAGGTAGTGCAAATGGATCTCTCAACACTTAAAGCAAAGATAATTTTGTTAAAAGGTAATCATGCTTTTCTGAAATGCTAGATTTCTTTAATGGGACAAGTAAGAACATGGGTGAATGGAAATCCATAGCCGACTTTGAGATTTCATGAAGCTTTGATAAAGTCTCCTTACTAGAGGCTGTGAAAAAAATGACAAAGTTTTTACTGGGGGGAGGGAGGCTGAGGTTGGGGATTAGCGCTTGATTGCTGATAATTGTGGCGGTAACCCTTCCCCCAGAAGAAAGAAGGATGGATGGATGCGTTTGATAACGGAGAGGTGCGGAGAGCCAAAGCCTTTGGAGCTTAATGGAGGGAAAGGTCTTTTTTAAAGTTGCATATATGAGTTCTTTTTTTTTTTTTTTTAAAGATTTAGTTGTTCATTTGAGAGAGAGAGAATGAGAGCGATAGAGAGCACGAGAGGGAAGAGGGTCAGAGGGAGAGGCAGACTCCCCGCCGAGCAGGGAGCCCGATGTGGGACTCGATCCCGGGACTCCAGGATCATGACCTGAGCCGAAGGCAGTCGCTTAACCGACTGAGCCACCCAGGCGCCCGCATATATGAGTTCTAAGAGGATGTACATCGTGAAGTCTCTCTACTTGAGAGCAGTTGAGGTGGACACGGTATTTGTGGATGAGGCAAAACCTGCCCAGGAATGAGGCAGTTCCCACGTGGAGGAGTTGTTCAGAAAAGTCTCTGGTGACCACGGACGAGAATCCGTGAGGGCTGCGTGTTCGGAGAGCACGCCCCAGATTTCACGTGCTGGGTGCCAGGCATGGAGTTCTCCCTGAAGGGCTTGGGGGTTGGGGTGCTGCCTTAAGTTGGGTCAGCACTTTATAATGTCTGCAGTCACTTCCTCCAGAGACCATCTCACTTCAGGCGGTGAGGGCTGAGGGCGAGGAAAGGTGGTTCTTGCCATCCTACAGATGAGAGACATCTGCAGCTAGAACGGACAGAGCACCCCAGACGCTTCACCCTGACCTGGGGCTTGGGTTGGGTTGCTCCTGTGAAAGCAGACCTGGAGACATTTTGGAGCATCTCTCCGACACGGCACAGTACAAAGCAAGGGAAGTGAAAGTCAGGTCGAAAACACCTTGCTTGAGAAGGCAGAAAATGTACACTCGGTGTGTGAAAGAGTTCCGTGAAAATAACTTTTCTAGAAATGGGGAAGTTTGATTGAAAAGGAAAAAAAACACTCGGGAGTAAAGGATCGTTCGTGAACCCCGGTGTGCACCTGCGTCTAAATGCCATGTGTGAGATGGGTGGGATTTGGTGAGAACGCCTGCAGCCTGGAGGTAACGTTCGGCCCCCGTCACTTGGGCAGACGTTTGCAACAACAGCAGGCTCTCTGTTGGGGTGCAGAGGCTGCAGGCTTGCTTGGGTGAGAGGAAGAATCTGGATCTAATCCCCCTGATTCACGGTGCGAAACAGAAAGAGCCTGTTTATTTGCTTCTCTTTCAAATGGCCATCATAACGGCTGCACCAACCACCTGACGGCCTTGGGAGGAGAGGACGAGATAATTAATGGGAAAACCGTTGAAAAGGCTGGAGTCTCTGTACCAACGAAAGCCGATGTTTTCTTCCATAAGACCACCGGGCCACTGCCCTTCCACTGCCCGGTCAGGTGAGAGTAAGGAGGTCTGAGAGCCGGTGAGGGGCACAGGTGTGCAGGCCGCTGGCCGCTGTGCTCCCCAGAGCATCCTCAAGCTTGTAAACACACGACCTGTCCCCGTGAGGGCCTCGGGGTCCCACGGAAGGGCGTTTTCGTGACTCGTGTTAGTTCTTACGTACCCGTCATCAGTTTGGAGGGCCGGATGCCAGGCGAAATTCGGGGAGTGGCAGAGTCCTGCTGTGGGAGTTGAAGATGAGGGGCGACCGCAGTGTATAGTGTGTGCTTCTCAGCGGCAGGCTGCCCAGCACGTGATCGACACGGGGTTCCATGGATCCTTCTGCCCCTCGACGCCAGGTTCCTTAGCGGGTGTAGACTGTGGTCTGTGTGTTTCAGAGCAGTTCTCTGGGCATGGCCTAGACAGATGAGAGTGAATTATCTGTGTGGCAGTGAGACTGTTCTTCAGCAATACGACAAAATGTTCCTTGCCCTGGTGGTAGTAGGTGATTCATTGAGTGAGTGAATGAGTGTGTACTTTGAGAGATGCCTGGGGCATGATAGCAGGACATTACCTCTGTGAGGTGTGAGGCTGCTCAAGGAAAAGTTACTTTATATGTATCCATCTTTATATATATAAATTTTTTTCTTTTTAATAAACTGAAGGCTCCCCGGTTTCTAACTGTTCTGGAGTGGTCCGTGGTGTTAAGCCTCTCCTGCCCGGCCTTGTTCTTGCTTAAGCGATTTGGCCAGTTTACTTAATTTCTCAGCTGTTCATTAGATATTGAAGAAAATACTTGATTTTTACCAAAAACTGACTTTTCTGTGTCCCTAGGAGACCATAATTCACATAGTGGTAGAGATCTGAGAGCTCCTATCACAGCTTTGTAGTGTCCACTGAGAATGTGATCACGTGGATGTCCCCCCAAATATATCTGCTTTCAAAAATGAACAATCAAAAGCCTGCTAATGGGGGTGGGGGGTGGGTTATAGCCCGTTCCAGTGGAGGAAGCACACTCCATGCTGTTTCCCACTGAATGCAACTCAGAAACACTAGATAGAATGTATGGAGGGGTGTTTAGAGGACACTAAAAAATAGTAGCAGGCAGACTGGGGAAGGAAACCAAAATGAGAAGTGTGAGAGAGAAGCCAAGAGTTTCCTGTTTTTTTTCTTCCCGTATGTCCTGCCTGCACTCCAAGGCAACCTGAATCCCAGAACTGCGGACTTCCAAGGCAGTCCCTCCCTTTCCAGCCCAAGGAGCAGTAATGGAAGTCCCTTTGGGACAGAGACTGGGAGAAATCCTGCCAACTTCCATACAAACCCTGTTAACATGTGGAATGTACATTCTAGACTTTTTTTTAAAAAGCATAGTTAATTATACCACATGTTTTGTGTTGTCCTCAAGAGGAGAAAATGTTTATGATATAAGCTTACTGCACAGGCATTGTGAACTTATTTTTTCATAATTTATTAAGCAATAATGGGGCGCCTGGGTGGCTCAGTCAGTTAAGCATCTGCCTTTGGCTCCTAGTCATGATCCCAGGGTCCTGGGATGGAGCCCCACATTGGACTCCCCACTTAGTGGGGAGTCTGCTTCTCCCTCTCCATCTGCCCTGCCCCTTCTGCTCATGCTCTCTCACTCTCTCAAATGAAAAATAAAAAATCTAAAAAAAATACAACACCCCAAAACTGTAGCCTAGTTCAGTACATTTGAACCCCTGTAGTGTGAGTCCAGTGCACCCCCTCAGTTCCGGTTCAGTACATCCCAGAGCTATTTCCAGGGACTCCTGGTGTTTTCAGAACGGGCGGGGCCTGGGCTTTGAATAGCAAAGGAACAGCTAGTTAATATCATCCCTGGGTAGATGGTTTCCAGTTTGTTGCCTTTATAAATAATATTACGGTGTTTGTACATAAAGCTTTCTTTCCTATGTGGGGTCCTTTCTTTGAGGTAGACTTCTAGGTCACAGGCTGTGCTGTTGAGGTTGCTGTTCAGTATTGATGATGAGCTTTGCCGGGGATTTTGCCAATCATAATAAAGCCATGACTCCCCAGGCTGTAGGTGAGGGGCTTGAGGGTCAGACCCGTCCAGCCCCCTGGGGTCACACAGCCAAGTGGCAGAGGCCTCACCTGTCCTCCCCCTGCCCCCCTGGCAGCTTCCTCCAGTGTGCCCCCTCCTCCTAAGGGAGCCACTTTGAGGAGATGGGCGACCCTTGTGCCTGCCTCCCCCCCGCCCCCAACCCCCGGCTGCCAAGGGAACAGTGAGCTCCTGTCAATGTCCGTTTGTATTTCTGTTTGTTTGACACAGTCTCTACCTCCAGTTGCTCATATCCTTTGTCCGCTGATAAATTTTGTTTCCCACGCTGGTCTGATTTACTTGATTGACAGGTGTGGTGCACAGGAAAAAGATGGTAACTTGTTTCTGCTCAATTGTTTTGCGATTTGTCTTGTACTTTGTTTGCTTTTTTAAACATAATTAAAATTTTTTACGTGGCCATCTGTCTTCTTTTCCCGCTTTCCACTGAAGCTTAAGGAGACTGCTCCCCTTGCAGAGATTTGACTGACATGAAAAGTTTTTAAAAGAAAGCTTAGGAGTTTTAAGGGCGCTTATAAGAAATGCAGCATTGATTTCTGGCTATTTTTTTTTTTTTCTCGATGCTATGTTTACCTTGTAATTTCTCCCTCCTCCCTACACGCACAGGTTCCCCATGAATATTTTCATGCTAAAACGGGAGGGCAGGGCGCCTGGGTGGCTCAGATGGTTAAGCGTCTGCCTTCGGCTCAGGTCATGATCCCAGGGTTCTGGGATCGAGTCCCGCATCGGGCTCCCTGCTCCTTGGGAGCCTGCTTCTCCCTCTGCTTCTCTCTCTCTCTCCTTCTCCCTCTCTCTCTCCCTCTGTCTCTCATGAAATAAATAAATAAAATCTTAAAAAAAAACGGGAGGGCAAATTATGGGGTGATGGTGCCTGAGAATAGCATTTCTAGTGCAAAAAAAAAGAGTTTTAGAAGGACAATCTGAAATAACATAAAATGAAAAGCTACCTAAGTTTGTTTTTTTTTTTTTAAAGATTTTATTTATTTATTTGACAGAGAGAAACACAGCGAGAGAGGGAATACAAGCAGTGGGGGTGGGAGAGGTTCAGAAGCAGGCTTCCCGCCGAGCAGGGAGCCCGATGCGGGGCTCGATCCCAGGACCTGGGATCATGACCCGAGCTGAAGGCAGACGCTTAACGACTGAGCCACCCAGGCGCCCCTACCTAAGTTTTTTTGCCATCATTTTCTTCTTTATCCATTGTTATGCTAGAACTGGGCCAAACTTTCAATTTAAACCTTTAAAAAAACTTTTATCATGTATATACATGTATACAATTGAAAATATAAAATGGTTCTGCAGAAGCTATTACGAAAAACATTAGCCCCCCAACCCTGACCCAACTCCAGCCTACGTCCCTAACTCACTTTCAGCTCTTTTAACTGAATCTAGTGGTGTTTACCTTCCTATCTTTTCACTTTTTACAGGTGTGTGTGTGTGTAAGTGTGTAAGTGACATGGCAGTTCTATTTATTTTTCTGATGGAAATCTTAGTGATGTCCTACAAGGAAGGCCAGAACTGAGGGTCCTCGATGCCCCAGCCCCAGTTCGGTGCCTTTTCGGCCCCACCCTGTCCCACCACAGGCCGTCACACTTCCTGTTCCCTCTTCCCAGTCTAGTTTTCTGTTCTGATTTAACTCCATACTCCGTGCTTACATTATGAGTTTGTAAATGCCCTTTGTAGCCAACTCATGTTGTTTCCTGTGATTGCTTTTCTGCACAGTATTTTGTTTCCTGTAGTTAGTGATTGCCTTGCTTTTTGCTTTCTTAGTTGTCTGTGTGTGCACACATTCATCCCCATGTGGTGACTCTTTTATTCAGTGCTCTCGGGGGCAGTGGCCTCTCTTGGTGGCACCTCCTCCAGGGCGACCCTCCTGCACACCTGCTCGCCCCCTTCACTGTCCACCCTGGGCTCTCCCTTCATTGGCATCCTCGTGGGTCCCGTCTCTTCTTTTTTCTGCGTTTACTCCTTTGCTTTACAGAGCATACCCTTGTAATTCCCTGAAAACAGGAGTACACAGGTGGTAAATATTGTGAAATCTTGTGTGTGTGAAAATGGCTTTAGTTTACCCTTTATTGTAGGGCCAGTTAGTAATATGGCTGGGTATAGGATTCTAAGTTGGAAATCATTTTCCCACAGAATTTGGATGCATTCTTCCAAAGCCTTCTGTTTTCCTGTATTGTTTTTGAAAAAGCCTGACTCTTGATCCTTTGTATGAAGCTTGTTTTTAATTTCTAGAGGTGTTGGGGTCTCCTGCTATGTTCACTGACCTTCTGAATGTGAACATCCATACCCTCTCTGTGGTGTGTTCAACCCCACCATCCTTAAGTAGAAATCTGGATACATTTTTTTAAAGGGAGATTGTAATAGAACATGTATTTCCCAAAGCCTGGAATATCATCGGTGAGATGCTGAAAAGGATCATGGTGATTAAATTGGGCAACTAATCAGAACTTTAAAAGTGCTGACAAGCATAAAATACAGACAGGCACACATTTCGTTTGACAGAGCAAATAAGAATTGCAGTGAGTTGTTTAAGCCACTTACGAGTCCAGTGTGTGGCCCAGATGTGTGTCAGAGACACGTAGATTTATTTATGAACTTTTCTCACTCTTATTAAAAGGGAAAAACATGCAGTTCTACCCACATAATAATTTCAGAAGACTGAAGGCACATCCACCTCAGTCCCTTGTCTCGGTTCAGTCGCCGAATATCACAAACCAGTCTTCTCGCAATTGACTGCTCCAGTCTCCGGCACTTCAGCTAAGTTAGTGAAAGAGTTGTCCCCAAGCTGAGCACTGGAAGTTTTCCTAGATATTTTTTCCAAATTGGCTCTGGTAGTAAATCAGTCAGTGACTCTTTCTCTATCAGTGTAATTTTAAAAGCTGGGTTAGCATCTGCTGAAATGTGCTATAGAAAGTGCCAGCATCGAAGGAACGTTCCGAGGCCACATGCTTCATCTCTGGGACCAGACCCGTTCTGAGCGCTGTCCGAAGAATGGTGACCGTTGAGCGGCAGACTTCACGGTGGGGTCTGATGTATCTCAGCATGAGCCCGTGAAGGCAGAACACTCCCGTGCTTCTCCTCCGTGCTCATTGCCCACACCAAGCACTTCTCTGGCCAGATGTGGGGAATGCACTGTGGTACTGGCTCCCTGGGGACAGTGTCAGATCCCAGAGGCTAAAGGCTCCGTGTCACACTGACTGTCCCCACCTCCTGCTTCAGACACCAGTCCCAAGTCCAGGTTGTCCCCGGGCTTCTGACCCCCCCAGCTATAAATTGGAGGTTCCTGTGACCCCTCCTCAGGTGGATTAATTTGCTAAATGTTGCCCACAGAACTCAGGAAAACATGTTACTTACTAGATTTCCACTGTATTTTAAGAGGATATAACTTAGGGCAGCCAAATGGATGAGATGCGCCAGGCGAGGTGTGTGGGAAGGGGTGCAGAGCTTCCGCGCCCTGTCTGGGTGCGCCCCTCCTCCCAGTACCCCCCATACCTCAACTCTTTCACCACCCTGGGAGCTCTCTGAACCTTCATCCTTTAGGATTTTTGTGGAGACTTCATTACGTCAGCGGGATTGATGAGGCCGTCGGCCATGGGTGATTGACTCAGCCTCCAGCCCCTCTCCCCTCCCTGGAGGCCCAGCCCCCTGACGACCTGGTGGGTTCTGCTGGCATCCAGCCCCATCCTTTGGGGCTTTCCCAGACTCAGCTTGTTAACAGGCGCTCAGGTGTGTTGAAAGGGCCTTGTGAGGAATAACCAAAGAAAGACACCTTGATCTCAGGAAATTCCCAAGGTTGTGCCAGCAGAATGAAATCAGAGACCAAGTATATATTTCTGATTAGAAATCACCGTATCAGAAAGCTTAATTCTGAATAGTAGTAGTCTTGGCGCACTTCCGTGTGGGCCAGTAACGAATCTTGTCTTCTCTTTTCCCATCAGCTTTTTGGAGACTGGGAAGCCCAACTGCGGAGAATAATGAAGCTCATCGCTGGCGGTGGCCTGTCCATCACTGGTTCTCACAACATGTGCGGGGACTATCTGTACAGCGGCCACACGGTCATGCTCACACTCACCTACTTATTTATCAAAGAGTGTAAGTCCACGGCAGCCTTCCATGACATCTGCCATGTCCCCTGGTCTCTGCGGAGTCCCCTGCAAGAGGGCGGCACCTCCTCTCCCCACTGCGCCCAGACACGGGGGCCCCCGGAGTGACCCGTGTGTGTGTGTGTGTGCGTGTGTGTGTGGGGGGGGTCTGTGTGTGTGGGTCTGTGTGTGTATAGGGGGTGGGGAGTGACTTGTTCCCTCAAGTGTCAGCGTAGCATGTGGGATGTGTTAGAGCTCCTGGAAGGAGCCAGAAGGAAATCTCCTAAGACCACAGGACTCCGGCGTCAGGCCTGGTAGGATGTGATCATAGACCAGGTGTTTTCAAGTTCCTGGCCCTCTGCCCTAAGCTGCGGGGACAGAAGGGGCTCGGTGATGTGGGCTCAGGGACACTAAATGAGGCAGACACTGAACGGGAAATTCCCTTTAAAAAAATGTACTTAAAATATTTTATTATGAGACACACAAAAAATAATACTAAATATGCCCCTGTCCACTGCTCAGGCTTAATAGTAGCATTTGCTGTGTCTGTTTTGCTTAACCCGTTAAAAAACAAATGAAATGTAACTAGGTGATTAAGGCCTTTCATTCCTTCTCCTTCCATTTTCCTGCGTCATGTCCATGCATGTTTTGGTGCTTGCGTGTCATGGTGTGAGGGTTTGTCAAATCTACATAACGGTATTATGTTCTCTATAGTCTTCCGGCTTGTTTTCTCGCGGATGATGTTGGTGAGACATGAGGCTCTGGCCCCTTGTAATGAACCCCAGGTTATCTTTTCTCCTTGTAGAAAACGCAGTTGTCCTCAGTATTTTACTGTTCAAAACAGTCTCGATGAGCATTATTCAGGCAGCTTCCATGAAGAATAGTGCGTAGACCCGGGCTGTCGGTACCTTGGAAGAGGGCCGCACACATTGCAGTCGGGACGTGTCTTGGGAGTGAGCGTGTGGCACCGTCTGGAAGGTCGGTGTGGTTGGGATTCAGAGCGGTGGTAGTGATGAGAAGTCACAGATGAACTGTTAAGTAGGAACCAGATCATGGAGCGTGCCTGAGACCGTGAGGAGTCTGAACTTCCATTCTCTCAGAGACGGGGCCATTCCTCCTCCGGAGAAGGAGGAACCCCTGCGGGGGCAGGTGCAGGATGGGTGGAGGGGGCCGGGCTGGAGAGCAGGGTGAGAGTGGGGGGCTGGCTGCTGCCGTAATCCAGGGAAGACGTGGGGTGGCCTGAACCACCGTGATGGTGTTGGCGTCGGCAAGACGCGGAGGGAATGGAGAGAGGTCCACAAACAAGAGTCCGCCGAGAGCAGGGCTGACCGGGAGCACAGGAGACAGCTGAAGACTGAAGGCTTGAAAGCCCAGCTTTGGTCTTTTTTTTTTTTTTTAAGACTTTTATTTATTTGACATAGAGAGCACAAGCAGGGGGAGCAGCAGAGGAAGAAGGAGAAGCAGACTCCCCCCTGAGCAGGGAGCCCAACGCGGGACTCGATCCCAGGACCCCAAGATCATGACCTCAGCCGAAGGCAGACGCTTCACTGACTGAGCCCGCCAGGTGTCCCGGGCCAGTTTTGGTCTTAAACTAAGATAGGGAAGACAGGAGAAGAGGAGAGGTGCTGCAGGGCACCGGGAGAAGGAAGTGTAGGTGTTCTTCCACTCGTACTTGGCATGTGACCAAGTAGAGTGAATTCTAACAGTTTCTGTTCAGAACTGTCAGGGTGCCATCTTGCCCTTGTGCTGGGGCGAGCCGGCCGTGGCGCTGGGGGCTACGCAGGCCTGGTGCAGCCGGCTGGGGGAGCACTCCCACCCCCTGCTGATTGTACTGCAGTGGGGGCTAAGCCTTGTCCTTGAAGGAAACCCAGCACGCCATGTTGGGAGACTGGGAAGACTGGGGTCACAAGCGTGGATTTTGAGTCCTGGTGCTACCACGAGCTCTGTGACCTTGGGGACCACCTTTAACCTCTCTAAGTCTTGGTTCCCTCATCTTTAGAATGAGCTACTGGTACCCACCCTGTGGCTGAGGGAGAGGTGGTAGGAATGAAAACAGATGGCATACATGGGCTCCCGCAGAGCTGCATGAGGAGGAATGAACGGTATCTGCTGTTGTTGTGTTGTTAGGGTGCAAATACAGATTCTCCTGGGGGTGGAATATAGAGTCCCCGCCCCTGCCCTGACCACTCCATTTAAAGCTGCACACCTCCCTTCCCCTTCTCTGTTTCTGATCCTGCTTCTCCTGTTCAACTTCTTAATTTTTCCTTGGCATCTAATACCTTCTAACATAGCGCATAATTTACTTATCTATTATAATTATTTTGTATTGTCTCTCCTCCATGCTGGGAAGGGATCTGCCAACAGGGTAGGTTCTTCACCTGTTTACTCGTTGTTCTCAGTAGCTAGAGCATCTCCTGTCCCAGGCACATAGAGATGCTTGATAAATACTGCTGAAATGGACGACTAGTTCTTAGACCCCTTGAGAATCCAATAAAAGTGTGAATTTCCTCCCCCTGGGTAGTAAGGATGGATCACATGCAAATGACATTCCTGTGTAAAATGTCAGACCCTCTTCAGCCCATTCTTCCAGCATACAAGGTGGGAAGGCCTGCATTCATAGAGATTTTGATGCTTCCCCGCCCCCTCCCCCCCCAGGGGGCTTCCACATGGAGGTATGGACAGGTGTTTATCTGACTCTGCCCTGCCTTTGAATGCACTTGGACCCAAATTCCTGGGCATCTGGATCCTTTCTTATTTCCATTTGAGAAATGGAAATCTCGAAGACTTTCAGATTAGCGTATGGGCACAGAGCTTGGAAAGCAAATAAGACAGTATCAATTATGACTGTCCCTGTATAAGGATCTCTAGACCAAAAAAAAAAGGTATTGATTTGTGTTTAGAGCATTAACCCCAAGTTATTTACAAGTAAATTGACTTAAATGTCAGTGGACAGTTTTGTGTGTGTGTGTGTTTTTTTTTAATAGAGCATGATGCATTATGCTGTCCGTTGCCCTTTTAAGCTGTATTTTATGATTATATGGATCAAGTAATAACCAAACATAAATTACAATCGCTGATAAAATCATAAAATAAGCTACTGCCATTCTTGCCTTGGTTACGTAGAAGCTAAAGCCCTTAGATTTGTTGCCCACATGACATGTTTCCAGAAGGAAAGGTCAGAGTCACTGGGTGCAGAAGCGGTCATCGAGGCGTGGTTGGGTGCCCTTAGAGGTGCCGGGATGATGGGGCTATGGTGAGTGTCTCGTCTTTGCAGATTCCCCTCGACGACTCTGGTGGTACCACTGGATCTGCTGGCTGCTCAGCGTGGTTGGGATCTTCTGCATCCTCTTGGCGCATGACCACTACACTGTGGACGTGGTGGTGGCCTACTACATCACCACGAGACTCTTCTGGTGGTACCACACGATGGCCAATCAGCAAGTGAGTGTCCCTCCTTGTGGGATTGCAGTGTCTCTTTCCCCCCGGCCCGGCGGTGCCCACGCAGCAGGGGGAGGGGGCGGGCCAACCGGCATCTAAGGTTGGGTTGTAAGCGAACAGGGAATGTGTGAGTGCAGCGACACGGACATAGCATCCTTCTAGAGCAAGGGCCGCCCTCCCACCGCCCCTGACAAATGTCTCGGCTGTGCCCACTGGCTGCACCCACCAGCTGCCTGGTCTCCATCCCCCCCCCCCCCCCAAGCTGAGTCCTGAACGTCCATCGCAGAAAGTCACCGAAACACTGATTGAGGGATACATGTGTGGATGAGAGATGGAGTAAGGCCCCCGTTGTCCGTGCGCTCCTGGAATTGGCTTGTCTTCCTGCTGGGGTGTGGCCCAGTTAGCTAATGAACACAGAGTGGCCAAGTGCGTGTAACGGGGCACGCAGGGCCCGTGGGGCGGGTCTGGGATCCTTTGCGAACTGGAATAAGGAATAAGGAAACCATCTAAACTCTAGGTGGAAGGTGGTTAGCAAAGCGTGCGTGTTCCTTTTGGGGCGCGGACAGTGGCTCCTTCCCCCTGACGTGGTTTTCCTGCCCTTGGTCTCCTAGGTGCTAAAAGAAGCTTCCCAGATGAACCTCCTGGCTAGGGTGTGGTGGTACAGGCCGTTTCAGTACTTTGAAAAGAATGTCCAAGGAATCGTACCTCGCTCTTACCACTGGCCCTTCCCCTGGCCAGTCGTCCACCTCGGCAGACAAGTGAAATACAGCCGCTTGGTGAATGACACATAACAGCCGCGCAAGGCCGGGGAGCGAGGAGCTGTCCGAAGTGCTAAGAACTCCGTGAGAGAAGATGCCATAAACAAACACCTCCCTGATCCTGTTCTCTTTCAAAAGTTACCTTGACTTAACCTATTGAGTTACCTGGTCAGCACTGTGATCTTTTTTTCTCTCCAAAGGACCTGCGTTGGACAACAATAAAGAAAATTTAACCTATCATGCACTGTACACATTTTCCTGTTCATAAGTTTGGGATTTCCATAACCTGCGACCACCATGTTCCTTTGTATATGATGCAACAGCATAAATGTAAGCTTTTATATCATCAGTTCTGGTCTTTCCAGGCACATCTGGAAATAAAGCGTATTATTTTCTTGGGAAAACATACTTTTCATATCTCTTGCCCCAAAGATTGGGCTGTAAGCCATTTTCTAGCAAATGTCTCTATGAAGGTTTCTAAGTACCTGAATGGGGTTCGATTCTGAAATCTTTCTACCTGTTGCACCGATATTCAAATAAAAATGACAGACACAGAAAGGTTCGGTAACTTTGGGTTTTGTAAAAATCAGCAGAGAGAGTGTGTCAAAAAGTGCAAAAAAAAAAAGATTCTGTTATAAAGTGATTTTCTAAGTATTTCCTAACTTTATTTTTCAAAATAATGTTATGAAAACCAAATTTAAAGATTTTTACATGTTGGAGAGAAAAGAGTTAAAATTTAAAAATGCTTCTTGGGAGAGAAATTTGTCTATGTTTCTAGTGCCTTTCTTGTCTTGATTGTATGGTCAGTAGGCAATCTTAAATGTTTTTATTTAAAATAAATATTCCATGGAAATATAAATGTATGTATACACTACTAAATTTTGCATTTATAGCTAAATTAAATCAGAAGACTGCTTATGGTTTTTAAATCGCTGTGAATTAAAGAAAGGGGGAGTTAATCAGAAAGTCAGAACCTGTTCCCATATTGTGAGCAGGTAGCAGTGACACGTACCACTTAAATTATTTTATCACCTATTTGGTAGTTCAATTTTAACTATACAGTGAAAATAGCCATGAATACTTTGTTTTTAAAAAGAGAGTTTTGAAAATGATCACTTAACTAAAAAACGAGAAAGCTCTAAATTAGTTATCCATACTCTCATGACAATTTTGTTGGTGAACAACAAAACAGAGATCTATTTCTTTAAAATATATTTGTGCAGAAACTGCATGTAACTCTAAGTTTTACTCCTAACATGAGTATGTTTGGGGAAGTATTCTCTTCTATACTTGCCAATGTGGAGAACAAAATAGTTTTTTAAGAATGAAGAAGTATATATATCCATTCTGTATTTTACGCAGCAGAATTATCTTCCGTAGGGTTTTTTTGTGTATTCACAAGGTGATATTTGTATTGTAAAACAATAATGGTGAAGGAAATAAAAAGGCTTTTAAAATTTTGTTTGTTTTAAATATTTGTAAAGTTACTATTCCAGAGAGTATACTGATATCTTAACAGCTTATCTAGATCATAAATTAATCAAAATGCACTTTTTAATAAAACCTGATCCTTAAAAAATAAATGGCTGTTATTTCTAATGTGTTCACATCCTTCCCAGAAGTCGTCGACGAAGTCATTAAAGCAAATACTGCATTTTTGGACCTTCTTCCTTGGTTTTGTTTGAGACAGGGCCTCTGGCAACCCTGTTTCTTTCCCCTTAAGGTTTCTGAAATTGTGCAAGTGTCTTTTCAAAAATACATAAGAATTGAAAGTGAGTTGGATTCAAGCTACAGACCACGTTGGCTAGAGATGTCAAGCCGGTGAGATTTCCTGCGTGGGGCTCTGGACGTGTGTCTCCATCAGATTGTGGGATGGCCTCTGGAGGCAAGTTGGCCACAATTCTGGGACGGCCATTTCACTGGCACAGCCTTCCCCTGACCTTGACTATCGGACAGGTGCTGCGTATCAAAGGGGAAAGCAGCTTGAGTAACGAAAATGCAGTATGGGCACATGCTAAAAATTGGATCTTTTCTTCCTAAGTCAAGTGGTTTTCTTAAAAAAAAAAAAATTAGTACTACAGGTTTGCATCCTACGTATGCCCTGAAGAAATTCGTGCCTGACTGCCCTGTTCATGAATGGACATACCCTGTGGCTCTCTGTCTGCAGATCCGGGAAGGACAGAGCAATCTCGTGTTCCGGAGAATCTAGTCCACTTGATGATGCCTGCCTGATTGAGGACATGCGCTTTTTTGTCCTTTAGTTGGCTAAGACAAAGCCCTGGACAGCTCCTTTGTTGGGCTCTCTTTATGAGGAGGGCATTTTACGTGTATTATCTTGTTAACCCTCACAAAACCACAAGGTTAGTTACTACCCCGTCTTGCAGAAGGTGACTGATTGGGCTTCTGGTTTCCGCCGTCTCCCCAGCATCCCACACCCCCCAAATACTGTGAGTGTTCATAGATTGTACAGGAAGAGTCAGCCGTGGGAGAAATCGGTGCCTGTGCTGGAAAAGCCAAGTGGTACACCTCGTTATGAACTGAATAGTAGGCAATCCACATCATGAGGTGAGAGACGAGTTTTGCCAATTTCCTAACTGCTAAATGTTTTATTTGTATCCCAAATACCTAATTGATGTGATAAGTATCTCATAAACTTTATAAATATCACATAAAATGAGAATCCCTGTTAGCTTTAATTTGACCTTTGTTATACAAAAGGCAACCATGGAATTGAGTTAACTAGGGTATAGAATATGCTACTTGGATCCCTTGATACTGATTTTTTTTTTTTAAAGATGTACTTATTTTAGAGAAAGAGTGTGCAGGGGGGATGGGCAGAGGGAGAGAGAATCCAAGCAGACTCCCCACTGAGTGTGGAGCCCAACACGGGGCTTGATCTCATGACCCTGAGATCACAACCTAAGCCAAAAGCAAGAGTCAGACTCTGATGCTGATATTCTTTATTTTTCTCTCCCTTCGGTCAGGAAACTTACTTCGAGCAAATCCAGACTTGATACTCTGCTTATCAGCACCTTAAAGTTCTTCTCTGTCTGCTGGTTCAGCATGAGTCACAAGAAAATTAAACAACCTGCTAGGTCCAGACTCCAGCCTTCAGAGGTCAGAGATGGGCGTGGTCCGTGAGGGGAATTTGCACAAAACTGGAATGAGGGAGGGAGAGGGTTGGGATCGTGGGGAAAGTGGCAGGACAGTGCAGATGGCCGGGGCTTACTATCGGTGAAGACAGGGAGGGAGGGTTTATCACAAGAGCTAACGTGTGTTGCATGTGTGAGAAATCCTTTATGTTCTCGGGTGTTGGCCTAGCACTGGTGTCATTTAGGGTCTAGCAATTGAGAAAGTGCCTGCTATGGATTTAGAAATGCCCTTGAGAATTTGTGGTTTGCCAGTGACAGCGTACGTGTAACATCTGATCAACACGAACGGTACTTACTCAGCCATTCATTATTCCACCAACACATCATGGCTGGTGAGTGCAAAGACTTGAGAGTCTCTTGAGAATTCTTGGGACAGGTTTACTGAAGATTTGAAGACAGAGATCAATGAGACAGGCAGACTCCCATGTTTTTCAAAGTTAAAGAAGTAGGGAGTCCAAATTCAGAGGCCTATGCGAACTCCCGTGTCCTAGTTCCTGTCTAGGAAGGATGTCTAGGGTGTGGCTTGAGGGGCCAAAATGGCGTCCCAGATGAGGACAAGGGAAGGCTCTGACACCCAAGAGGGACCGGCTCTGAGTTCCCTCCCAGCCCCCTGGTGGCCTAGAACTTCATGTGTTGTGATGCTCTCGTTAGATGCATACACATTAAAGGTGCTATGTCTTCTTGGAGGGTTGACCCCTTTACTGTTTTGTCATCTCTCTCTTCCTGATAATACTCCTTGTTGTGAAGTCTGCTTTGTCTGAAATGAAAATAATGACTCCAGCTTTCTTCTGATGCGTGTTCACATGGTATATATCCTTCTCGACCCCTTTATTTTTACCTCTCTGGATCTTTATAAAGTGGGTTTCTTATAGAATATATCGCAGATAAACAGCATCTTGTTTTTAATCTATTCTATGATCTCTGTCTTTTTAATTGGTGTATTTAGACCTGTCACATTTAAAGTGTAATTGATAATACGGTTGACCCTTGAACAATCCGGGTTTGGACTGAGCAGGTCCACTTACACGTGGGTTTTTTCAATAAATACAGTACTGTAAGTGTACTTTCATGATTTTCCTGATATTTTTTTCTCTAGCTTTATTCTAAGAATACAGTATATAATACATATACAAAATATGTGTTCATTGTTACTGATAAGGCTTCTGGCCAACAGGCTATTAGTAGATAAATTTGGGGAGAGTCAGAATTTTTATGTGGATTTTCGACTCCCACCTCCCTATCCCCCCCCAACCCCAACAGCAGTTCATCTGAGTTACCATGTAAGGGTTCCTCATAATTTATGGCTTTAGTGGCTTCTGCTCCGTGCAAGGAGATCTCAGCTGTGACTCTGAGTGCACCTGTCTCTCCAGATTTGGAGGGTGGTGGCTGGATCCATTGACCCAAAAAAGTCATTTTTTGAAATGTTTGTCCAGCCTTTTCTAGTTGTAAGGATGGGAATGGTGACTTGACTCCAAAGCCCTTTCATGTTAAAGGTGAAACCAGAAGCCCTTGGTGACCCAGTTTTGGTGGGTCATTTATTTGACCAAATAAATTCATTTATTTGGTCAAATTTGGCCATTTATTTGACCGAATAAATTTGGAGGACAATGAATAAGCTGTTACCTGTAGAGTACCTTTAATGGCTGGACATACAATTTTGTGTCCTAATGACAATTGAAGACCTAAAAATAGAAATGGCTGTTAGAGTCCGTTTTAATGACTTCTAACTCTCAACACACCGGGTGTCCAGAAGAACGTGAAGACAGTTAGCACTGGATTGGGGAACGGAGGGGACACATTCAGGTATCTTAACTGCAAGTTTACTTCCTGGAGCCTTTAATTTGCTCTCCCCCTAGAGGACCTAGGCTGCAGCCGAGCCCCAAAGCCAACCCAAACTCCAGAGGAACCTGAATGACTTTCCCTCTCCTTCTTTTTTTCTTTGGACTGCTCCCGTGGCTAGTTTCCTGAGAGCCCTGTGGCATATCCCAAGCTGGTGCCTGGGAAAGATCTGGTTAGTGACAAGTAAGACATTGGTTAGTAACAAATACGATTGCTTACGAGGAACATCAAAACATTACAAGAAAGTGTCAGGTGCCTACCGTCCAGAATGCTTGGTCTATTTTTGCCAGAGGGTTTACAGTATGTTCTGTTGGGTTAGTCGGTTTTTTTTCTTCTCAGTCCCTCTCTTTTTGGCTTGGACTAAGATAAATTCTAAATAGTTTAACTCAGTGGCTTATTGGCGCTTGGGATCTGCTCCCCTGGCCAGCTCTGTGTTGGGAGGATCTGGTATTGTTTTCATTGCTTCCTGCCGATAGTATTCATCAGCACGAGAGGAGAAGCCAAAGGATGTTTCGGCCAAAGCATTCTGTGTTTAATAAAGAGCCTGTGACTGCAGAAAGGCACACAGCGGGTTTTCCATGGGGGATGTGTAGCCATGCTCCCTGATATCTTAGGATGTTTCAGGGGGGAAAGAAATCTTTTGGGAAAAAGCATGATCTGTTACAATGAACGTTTGTTTGGAAGGCTTCTCTGAAATCCTTGGCTTTGAGTTTCAAGAGGCCACAGTCCAATCGTTGCCAGGCTTATGGGAAGCGGGTTCATTGCCAGTCTGAGTGGTCCCCGGAACCTTCTGACCTCTGGCTGTGTTGGGCCATGACAGTGGCCCCTGGTATGGGTAAGCAGTGAGGATGCAGTGTGTTTGCAGCAAAAGCTTCCTTTCTGCAGATGCTCCAATGAGCCTAGCAGGTTCGGTCCAGCCTGGAGGCGGGCAGACACACTTGCCTAGGCGAGTACTAGCTGCCTTTCTCTGCGGGTTCCAGGGGCGGGCACGTAAAACAAATGACGAGAAGAGGAGCTAGGTCCAGTTGGGGTTGCTGGCACACGTCTGCCCTGGAAGTGTCGCTGGCCTGGGAGGTGGGTGCGTACTGCTGTGCTTAGGAGCTGAGCCCAGATGACCGCAGAGCTTGATCTCTACGCCCCTGTGGCTTGCTGGGGCCGCTCCAAACCCTGGGGCCGAGTGGCTGCCAAGTGAGGTTTCCCCTGGGGCTCCCGGTTCCTGAGCAGAGAGAAGCAACTGCAGGAGGGCAGAGGGATCCAAGCAGGGAGTCGAGCCAGAAGGTCCTGTTCTGTGTTCTTGTACAATCCCTGCTACCCACTGCACCTGGCACACAGCAAAAACGGTTGGGGTGGGGGCTGGGCGGCAGCATCGTACTTCCTTGGGGTGAGAAAATGTCAATGTACTCAGCACACAGAACCCCCACATACCACTAACATTCACCGAGTGTGAATTCAAACAAAAAGTCACCGAAATTAGACGGGAAGGTATCCGAAATGTCACTTTAACACATGCCAAGCATGGAAAACAGTGACAAAGGGGCTTCCTGCGGATCCGGACTATGGAAACTGGCTTAAGTTCTCCAGATGTTCAGGGTTTAATCGTGCATTAAAATCGGCGAAAGCAGTGAATTCTCGCAGGCCCCGGGAAATTCATTTTCCTCTCGGGAATGAAGAGGGCCCCGATCCAAGTCCTTCTCATTTGACGAAGCTGAGGAAGGGTTGCTGGCAATCCTCCCTCTAAAGGAGGTCAGAGCAAGGACAGCAGGCTCACGGCAGAGACCTGCTTCTTTCTGCTCCGATTTCCAGCAGCCTGCTGGAAGTCCCGCCCAGGACTGCAGGAGATGCACTGGTGGGGTGTGGGGCGAAGCCTGGGGGGGCCCCGGAGGGCAGGTGAGCCTCAAGGCCTGCAGAACACAAGCTCCTCTGTCAGGCAAATGGCTCTTCCCGGGCTGTTCCGTGATTCGTTGTTTGTGCATAACACCCAGTGCTCCGTGCAGAACGTGCCCTCTTTAATACCCATCACCAGGCTAACCCATGCCCCCACCCCCCTCCCCTCTAGAACCCTCAGTTTGTTTTTCGGAGTCCATCGTCTCTAATGGTTCGTCTCCCCCTCCGATGTCCCCCCTGCTTCATTCTTCCCTTCCTGCTATCTTCTTCTTTTTTTTTTTTTTTAACATATAATGCATTATTTGTTTCAGAGGTACAGGTCTGTGATTCAACAGTCTTGCACAATTCACAGCGCTCACCACAGCACATACCCTCCCCGATGTCTGTCACCCAGCCACCCCCTCCCTCCCACCCCCCACCACTCCAGCAACCCTCAGTTTGTTTCCTCAGATTAAGAATTCCTCATATCAGTGAGGTCATATGATACATGCCTTTCTCTGATTGACTTATTTCACTCAGCATGACACCCTCCAGTTCCATCCACGTCGTTGCAAATGGCAAGATCTCATTCCTTTTGATGGCTGCATAATATTCCATTGTGTATATATACCACCTCTCCTTGATCCATTCATCTGTCGATGGGCATCTTGGCTTTTTCCACAGTTTGGCTATTGTGGACATTGCTGCTATAAACATTGGGGTGCACGTACCCCTTCGGATCCCTACATTTGTATCTTTGGGGTAAATACCCAGTAGTGCAATTGCTGGATCGTACGGTAGCTCTATTTTCAACTGTTTGAGGAACCTCCATACTGTTTTCCAGAGTGGTTGCACCAGCTTGCATTCCCACCAACAGTGTAGGAGGGTTCCCCTTTCTCCGCATCCCCGCCAACATCTGTCATTTCCTGACTTGTTAATTCTAGCCATTCTGACGGGTGTGAGGTGGTATCTCATGGAGGTTTTGATTTGGATTTCCCTGATGCCGAGTGACATTGAGCGCTTTTTCATGTGTCTTTTGGCCATTTGGATGTCTTCTTTGGAAAAATGTCTGTTCATGTCTTCTGTCCATTTCTTGATTGGATCATTTGTTCTTTGGGTGTTGAGTTTAAGAAGTTCTTTACAAATTTTGGATACTAGCCTGTCTGATAATGTCATTTGCAGATATCTTTTCCCATTCTGTCGGTTGTCTTTTGGTTTTGTGGACTGTTTCTGTTGCTGTGCAAAAGCTTTTTATCTTGATGAAGTCCCAATAGTTCATTTTTGCCCTGGCTTCCCTTGCCTTTGGTGATGTTTCCAAGAAGAAGTTGCTGCGGCTGAGGTCGAAGAGGTTGCTGCCTGTGTTCTCCTTTAGGACTTTGATGGACTCCTGTCTCACATTTAGGTCTTTCAACCATTTGGAGTCTATTTTTGTGTGTGGTGTGAGGAAATGGTCCAGTTTCATTCTTCTGCAGGTGGCTATCCAATTTTCCCAACACCATTTGTTGAAGAGACTGTCTTTTTGCCATTGGACATTCTTTCCTGCTTTGTCAAAGATGAGTTGACCATAGAGTTGAGGGTCCATTTCTGGGCTCTCGATTCTGTTCCATTGATCTATGTGTCTGTTTTTGTGAAGTACCATACTGTCTTGATGATGACAGCTTTGTAATAGAGCTGGAAGTCCGGAATTGTGATGCCGCCAACTTTGCTTTTCTTTTTCAACATTCTCTGGCTATTCGGGGTCTCTTCGGGTTCCATACAAGTTTTAGGATTATGTGTTCCATTTCTTTGAAAAAAAAGTGGATGGTATTTTGATGGGGATTGCATTGAACGTGTAGATGGCTCTAGGTAGCATTGACATCTTCACAATATTTGTTCTTGCAATCCATGAGCATGGAACGTTTTTCCATTTCTTTGTGTCTTCCTCAATTTCTTTCAGTATTTTATAGTTTTCTGAGTACAGATCCTTTGCCTCTTTGGTTAGATTTATTCCTAGGTATCTTATGGTTTTGGGTGCAATTGTAAATGGGATCAACTCCTTAATGTCTTTCTTCTGTCTTGTTGTTGGTGTATAGGACTGCCACTGATTTCTGTGCATTGATTTTATATCCTGCCACTTGACTGAATTCCTGTATGAGTTCTAGCAGTTTTGGGGTGGAGTCTTTTGGGTTTTCCACATACAGTATCATATCATCTGCAAAGAGTGAGAGTTTGACTTCCTCTTTGCCGATTTGGATGCCTTTGATTTCTTTTTGTTGTCTGATTGCTGTGGCTAGGACTTCTAATACTATGTTGAATAGCAGTGGTGAGAGTGGACATCCCTGCCGCGTTCCTGACCTTAGGGGAACAGCTCTCCGTTTTTCCCCATCGAGAACGATATTCGCTGTGGGTTTTTCATAGATGGCTTTTATGATATTGAGGTATGTACCCTCTATCCCTATACTCTGAAGAGTTTTGATCAAGAAAGTACAGCTACTTTGCCAAATGCTTTTTCTGCATCTATTGAGAGGATCATATGGTTCTTGTTCTTTCCTTTATTAATGTATTGTATACATTGATTGATTTGCCGCCCAGGGATAAATCCCACTTGGTCATGGTGAATAATCCTTTTAATGTACTGTTGGATCCTATTGGCTAGTATTTTGGTGGTAATTTTTGCATCCATGTTCATCAGGGATATTGGTCTGTAATTCTCCTTTTTGATGGGGTCTTTGTCTGGTTTGGGGATCAAGGTAATGGTGGCCTCATAAAATGAGTTTGGAGGTTTTCCTTCCATTTCTATTTTTTGGAACAGTTTCAGAAGAAGAGGTATTAATTCTTCTTGAAATGTTTGGTAGAATTCCCCTGGGAAGCCATCTGGCCCTGGGCTTTTGTTTGTTGGGAGATTTTTGATTACTCCCTCAATTTCCTTAGTGGTTATAGGGCTGTTCAGGTTTCTATTTCTTCCTGGTTCAGTTTTGGTAGTGGATACATCTCTAGGAATGCATCCATTTCTTCCAGATTATCTAATTTGCTGGCATAGAGTTGCTCATAATGTGTTCTTATAATTGTTTGTATTTCTTTGGTGTTGGTTGTGATCTCTCCTCTCTCATTCATGATTTTATTTATTTGGGTCATTTCTGTTTCCTTTTTGATACGTCTGGCCAGGGGTTTATCCATCTTGTTAATTCTTTCAAAGAACCAGCTCCTAGTTTTGTGGATCTGTTCTACTGTTCCTTTGGTTTCTCTTTCCTTGATTTGTGCTCTGATCTTTATTATTTCTCTTCTCTTGTTGGGTTAGGCTTTATTTGCTGTTCTTTCTCCAGCTCCTTTAGGTGTAGGGTTAGATTGTGTATTTGAGACCTTTCTTGTTTCTTGACAAAGCCTTGTGTTGCTCTATACTTTCCTCTCAGGACTGCCTTTGCTGCATCCCAAAGATTTTGAACAGTTGTGTCTTCATTTTCATTTGTTTCCATGAATTTTTTTAATTCTTCTTTAATTTCCTGGTTGACCCATTCATTCTTTAGTAGGATGCTCTTAAGTCTCCATGTGTTTGAGTTCTTTCCGACTTTCCTCTTGTGATGGAGTTCTAGTTTCAAAGCATTGTGGTCTGAAAATATGCAGGGAATGATCCCAATCTCTTGGTACCAGTTGAGACCTGATTTGTGACCTAGGATGTGATCAATTCTGGAGAATGTTGCATGGGCACTAGAGAAGAATGTGTATTCCGTTGCTTTGGGATGGAATGTTCTGAATATGTCTGTGAAGTCCATTTGATCCAGTGGTCATTTAAAGTCTTTATTTCCTTGTTGATCTTTTGCTTAGATGATCTGTCCATTTCAGTGAGGGGGGTGTTAAAGTCCCCCACTATTATTGTATTTTTGTCGATGTGTTTCTTTGCTTTTGTTATTAGTTGCCTTATATCATTGGCTGCTGCCATGTTAGGGGCATAGATATTTACAATTGTTAGATCTTCTTGTTGGATAGACCCTTTAAGTAGGATATAGTGTCCTTCCTCATTCCTTATTATAGTCTTTGGTTTAAAATCTAATTTGTCTGATATAAGGATTGCCACTCAGCTTTCTTTTGGTGTCCATTAGCATGGTAAATGGTTTTCCACCCCCTCACTTTCAATCTGAGGGTGTCTTTGGGTCTAAAATGAGTCTCTTGCAGACAGCATATTGATGGGTCTTGTTTTTTAATCCAATCTGATAGCCTGTGTCTTTTGATTGGGGCATTTAGACCATTTACATTCAGGGTAACTATTGAAAGATAGGAATTTAGTGCCATTGTATTGCCTGTAAGGTGACTGTTACTGTATATTGTCTGTGTTCCTTTCTGGTCTGTGCTGCTTTTCGGCTCTCTCTTTGCTTAGAGCACCCCTTTCAATATTTCTTGTACGGCTGGTTTCGTGTTTGCAAATTCCTTTCGTTTTTGTATGTCCTGGAAGCTTTTGTTCTCTCCTTCTATTTTCAATGACAGCCTAGCTGGATATAGTATTCTTGGCTGCATATTTTTCTCATTTAGTGCTCTGAAGATATCCTGCCAGTCCTTTCTGGCCTGCCAGGTCTCTGTGGATAGGTCTGTTGCCAATCTAATAGTTCTACCATTGTAGGTTACAGATCTCTTCTTCTGAGGTGAGCTTTCAGGATTTTCTCTTTGTGTCTGGGACTCGTAAGTTTTACCTATTAGATGTCAGGGTGTTGACCTATTTTTATTGATTTTGAGGGGGCTTCTCTGTGCCTCCTGCATTTTGATGCCTGTTTCCTTCCCCAAATTTGCTCCAATATACCTTCTGTCCCTCTCTCTCTTTCTTCTTCTTCTGGGATCCCAATTATTCTAATGTTCTTTCGTCTTATGGTATCACTTAGCTCTCGAACTCTGCCCTCGTGATCCAGTAATTATTTATCTCTCTTTTTCTCAGCTTCTTTATTTTCCATCATTTGGTGTTCTATATCGCTAATTCTCTCTTCTGCCTCATTTATCCTAGCAGTTAGAGCCCCCATTTTGGATTACACCTCATTAATAGCCTTTTTGATTTCGACTTGGTTAGATTTTATTTCTTTTATTTCTCCAGAAAGGGTTTCTCTAATATCTTCCATTCTTTTTTCAAGCCCAGCTAGTATCTTCAAAATCATCACTCTGAACTCTAGTTCTGACATCTTACTAATGTCCGTATTGGTTAGGTCCCTGGCGGTCAGTACTGCCTCTTGTTCTTTTTTTTTTTGAGGTGATTTTTTCTGTCTTGTCATTTTGTCCAGAGGAGAATAGATGAATGGAAGAACAAAATGCAAACAGGGTAACAATGTCCCCAGAAAATATACACTAAACAAATCAGAAGAGACCTGAAACCGGGGGAGAAGAAAGGGAAAAGAAAGAAAAAAGAAAAGAAAAAGATAAAAACAAAAACAAAACAAAAACAGAATATGATCACATATGATCAGGCTGGTGCACAGATCAGTGCCACACACTAGATTTTGGGCGTATTTTTGTCTGTTAGAAGAAAGTGCCTCCCAAAATTTTAAAGAAAGAAAAACTTACTTATGTACAAAAATAAGGGTTAATATGACGAAGGGATGGAATATGACTGTAAAGATGAAAATTATAAAAGATTTTATAAAAGGAATTGATAAGAAGTTGTTTGAAAAAAGAATGAAGATTAAAAAAAAAAGGGAGAGAATGTGATCAGGCAAGAGACTAGAACAAAGCCATACACTAGAGATTTAGGGTATCTTCTAACCCTTGTTAGAAGAAACTGTATCCCAAAACTTTAAAGAGAGAACAACATATATATAACTACTATGAAGGGGTAGACTGTGACTCTTCCAGAAATTGGTCGCTTTTCTGTTCAGAGAGTTGCTGCTAGTCTTTTCTTCAATCTCCTGTTGAGTTCGTAGGTGTTCAGAATGGTTTGATCCCTATGTAGCTGAATTCCTGGGACCAGACGAAATTTAGGTCTCCTACTCCTCCGCCATCTTGCTCCTCTCCCCATCTATCAGTTAGTTTTTGAATGCGTTTCAAAGTAAATTGCAGACACTTCTGAAATACTTCAGCATTCATATCACTAAAATTCAGAATTTGTTCCCAGATTTTTTTTGAGGTAAAATTTATAGGTGAATACATAAATCTTAAGTGTATATTTGCTGTTTTGACAAATGCACACACCTTTGTAACCCAAACACCTGTCATGATACAGAACATTACCGTCTCCTTTCTACCCCTTCCCTATCGGTCTTGGCCAGCCTCCTACCGTATGGTAACTCCCAGAGGCAAACATCTCCTATACCTACCCTTGTTTTCCACTACTGATTTTTCCCCCACCATATACTATGTATGTTCTCTCTGCATCTGCTTATTTCATTCTACATAATATGTTTAGATTCATCCATGTTGCTGTGTGTGTTGATAATCCATTCCTTTTTATTAGCAACTAATTCCATTGTTAGCAATAGCAAACTATTCCATTGAATAAATGTAGCACAGTGAGTTTACCCACTCTTCTATAGATTGATACCTGGACAGTTTCCAAGTTGTGGATATTATGAATAAAGCAGCTTACAATGTTCTAGTAGGCTTTTTTCTGTGTATGTGTGTGCGTGTATGTGTGCGCATGCGTGCATAAATGTGTGCACCTGTGCATGTACTTGGGTTTATATGTTGTCATCTCTCATGGGTAAATGCTGCCCAGGTGTGGGACTGGGTCATAAGGTTAATGCGTGTTTAATTTTATAAGAAATGACCAGTCCTGCTTCTAGGAAATTTTCCTTGCTCTTAAAAATAACCCCCCCCCCCCCCCGGTAAAAACAAAACAAAGAAACAAACCCTTCCTTTGGGCAAGGTTGTGTCTAGATAAGATGCCCAGACGTCTGCAGCCCTGAGGACAGAGCTGACACATGGAAGGGAACAGGGTCATCTGTGACAAATTAGACCTTGGTGTCACCAGCTGCAGGGCTGCCTTCCTTGGAGTTATGTGACCTAATAACATTCCTTGTTATTTAAGACAGTTTGAATCAGAGATTCTTTTATTTTTTTATTTAATTTTTTAAAGATTTTATTCATTTGATACACAGAGAGCACAAGCGGGGGCGGGGGGCAGAGGAGAGGCAGAGAGGCAGGCTCCCCGCGGAGCAGGGAGCCCGATGCGGGGCTCGATCCCAGGACCCCGGGATCATGACCTGAACCAAAGGCATATGCTTAACCCACTGAGCCACCCAGGCATCCCTGAATCAGAGATTCTTTTAAAAAAAACGTATAGAGTTGTGCTCCCTTCAGCAGCACATACACTAAAAGTTGGAACGGTACAGAGAAGATTAGGATGGCCCCCGAGCCAGGGTGACGTGAAAAGTCATGCAGTGTTCCGTATTTTTGAGATGTGCACCGGGTGTTGTATGGAAGTGATGAATCACTGAATTCTACTCCGGAAACCAACATTGCACCATACGTTAATGGACAAAATTTAACTTAAAAAATGTATAGAGTAAAAATATTTTTATAAAACTACTGAAGTATCACATACATACAGAAAAGCGCATACAGAATAATTCCCACAAACCGGATATAGGTTAGTGACTGGCCTCCAGGTGGAGGAACAGCGTGACCTGTAACGCGGCAGCCTCGGGGAAACGGGCCATACCACACGCAATCAAAATTACAAGTGCAAACCTAACAGTTGAGGCCCAGTTGAGTTCACTGGCGCATCCCACCAAACATGTAAGGAGTGCCCCACAAAAATCAAGTCAGACTTCCCCTTGGGAAAGCCCCTTGCCCTCTCCCAGTCTCCCCAGGCCCCCCACCTCCTCCTGCAGCCACTCCGTCCACGCGGGTTTTGCTCCCATAGTCTCTCTAAATCCCGCTCCGCTTGCCCAGGTCGTTGTGCAAGGCCGAGCCGTCGCGTTAGCTGAGCCTCCACCGAGTGTCCCTCGGCATGTCCTGGGGTGCACGGTGAGCAGGAGGGAGACACCCACTGTCACAGAGTTGCCCCGCCGCACGCCCCTGGTCCCCATGGGACCGGCTGAAATGGGGTAGGCCAGGAAATAAGCCCCGTGTGACTTTGGACGTGTGTCTACTCGGGCCTCGGCTGTTGTTTTATTTGTGAAGTGGGTCGAATGATGGTAGCTACTTCCTAGGGCCGTTCTGGGGGTGGAATGTAAAGGGCTTCCATGTATTAAGGGGGCTCATGTTCTGGGGTTTAGGGGATAATGTCTTTCCAGTTTCCACCCTACGCAGGAAGGGATGCTTCCCATGGAGCACCGTCAGCGGGAGCACCGAAGATCACCCGTGTCACTGGGGTTAGACCCAGAGGGGGCCACCTGCTGGGTCCCTGCGCAGAGCTGCCTGCAGCGCTCAGCTGGCCCCGCATGGGGGGATCAAGGTGTCAAGTGGCTTTGTGCAGGGTTTGTGAGGGAAAGCGTATTCCCGTGGAGACATCCATCCAATTGTAAGACCTCCAATTAGAATACACTTTGAACAATTACATATGAACACAGAGTGAGAATCAGCTACAAATGCGATTTCAGGTTTTTGGTCTAGGACGCACCACTGCTAAGTGGACCTCAGGTGGAAATAAAAATGTAGCGGGGCGGCAGGGGTGGGCGGTGTGGATCATGGAGACTGGAAGACCATTAGCCGACTGTAGATGAAGAAAAATTTGGACAAATCAGAACAGAGTCAATAGCTAAAGCTTCTCTTCTCGGAAACTGACCTCTAGCAATACTTACATTAATTGGATATTAAATCGTATACCAGTATTTCCCAAAGTTCATCCATTAGTGCATAGCTGACATGATTTTTCCCCATAACTATTTATCATTTGTACTATTTTTAATTAGCATTTTCCCTTCAGTGAGTTCCTTTAAAAAAAAATGTCTTTAGCCTCACTCTATAATTTACATTTCTAATTCACATCAAAGCCACTACATAACCATCAAAAGAAAAAGTGTCCACTCTGTGCCACTGAAAAGCCATCACCCTTTGGAATATATTTTCTCCTGTCACTGACTTTGCAGATGGTGGCTTACTCCCCAGCCAATCTCAGCAAGCCGTGTTCATAAGGTCCTGAGCTAAAGAATGTCTCCAGAGATGTTTTGCAGAAAAACCCAAGGCTTGGTTCTCCTTAACCAAATCCACGTCTCTCACACGGTTCCCTGTCTCAGCCAAGGTCGATGGCGCTCTACCGGGTCTTCAGCCCAGAAGGCGGTGAAATCACTCTTGCCTCCCATCTTTCTCCCACCCTTGTAAGTCCGACAGGAAATCCTGTTGGCTCTGCCTTCAGACACACCCCTGTTCGGACCGCTTCGCATCATCTCCATCTCCAGCTCTTCGTCCACGGCTCTTGGTTGGGTGTCGTGAAAGCCTCTACCTTGTCTGCTTCTCGACCTGCTTCTCTGCAGCGTGTGTTCCCGATGGAACCAGGGAGACAGACACACTGGAAAGCTCTCCAGAGGCCAGATCGTGCCACCGCTCTGCCCATAGATGTCTGATGACGTCCCATCCATGACACAGCAACGTCAAAAGTCCTTCAGCCCTTCCCGACTGCCATCCCCTGCACGTCCACCCCACGCGTCTTGGTCCCACATCAGCTGCTCCTGTCTTGGCCTCTCTGCTCAGGCCACCCTGGCCATCTGCTCCTTCTTCCACCCAGCAAGCACATTCTTATCTGGGGATCTTTACGTGTGCCCCTCCTTTTTCCAGGAATGCTTTTCCTCGGGCATAAACACGGTTTGTCCTTTCTCCCACTTCCTTCAGGTGCCTATCAGAGAGGGCTTCTCTGATTACACCATGTTCAACAACCTTCGCTCACCTCTTATTTTGCTTTCTTCTTCTTCTTAGCATGTATCACCTAACAGATCACATTTAATTTTATTTTTTGTCTGTCTCCTCCTATTTAGAATGGAAGCATCCTGGGAAGATGCTTAAGACTTTGTTTTGGCCTAAAAGAGTAGGCTTGGCGAATAGTAGGCATTTAAGAAACACATGAGTAAATGCTGGGCTGCAGAAGTACTATCTGACCATTACAGTCAAGGGTGTGGTGCCCAGAAAGAGCAGAACCAGGTAGGCAGCGCCACCTGCCCCAGACCCTAGTTCTCTACCTTACAGTTAGAGATACGCCTCCTGCTACATGGGTAGCGTCCTTCCTGATTCACATATTCATTCATTATTATGTAATGACATTACACGGAGCTACTTTCTCTGCCACATGGGATGCTGCCCATTACATGAGTCACGGAATCAAGCCAGTAAGATCTTTAAAATGTACTCAGTTGAATTTTGTTTTTTGAGCAGTTTCAAGAGCGAGTGCTCCAGGAAACATAGAAGTGACACATGGCCTTTGTGACCCAGACTCAGAAGTCACAGGGCAGAGTTTCCGTGTTCTCTGGTTATTATGGGCAGTCACAAGCCCACCCAGCTTTCGGGGGGAGATGACACAGATCCCCACTTTTCCACCAATGGAAGGTCAAAGAATTTGCAGCTGTGTTTGTGAGCTGCCTCGGGGAGGTATGACTCAGTTAAGCAGGGGGTGGGGGGCGCGGGGGGAGTAATTGGGAAAGTATTTTGAGGATGAAAGTTTGAGCAGGGGTAGGACAGGGCAGGTACGTTTAGGAACCATCAAGAGACCCATGTGCCCAAGTGAGAGACTGACAAGGAGAAATGTCAAAGCCAAATGCAAAGGCTTGGCTGGGTGAGTGCGAATACCTGGTTTAGGAGTCTAGTCTTTATTCTGTAGACAGGCGGTGTTTAAACCGGTTTGCTTACGTATCCCTAAGGGAATTTTGAAAAACACATTTTTAGCTTTGTACCCATTTTTTCCCCCCATAATTTAAAAGTAATTGCAAAGGTCAGCAGCTCTATGTGGTCATTCAGGCTGACGGAGGTTTTCCACCTTCTTCTTTCTGTGACATCCAAGGTCACTGCGGATACCTCCCTCCAAATCTGTGCTGCAGTCTGGAGGAGCTCACGTGGGAAGGCGTTATGGGCCAAGAACGCATTGGTGCAGGTCACTTCTGCTCCCTCTCCATTGGCCAGACCTCAGTTAATGGCCACTCCCGATGGCAGGGGACACCAGGGCGGAGCGAGGAACACAGAGTTTGCGGAAGAGCTAGCGGTCCTTGCTACAGAACATCTGTATGTACAGCATTCAGCACATTTGCTGGCAGTCGGGAAGCATTGAACACAGAGCCCGCTGCTATTATTAACACTATTATTATTACACATTCAGTCTGCATGCTGTGTTCTGTGCCCCAGTGGATGTGTACTCCCTACGCTGCAGCTCAGAGGCCCCCAAGGTAGATGCACTTTAGGCAAGGGAGGCCCCGGAGCCTTGGAGCCCAATTCGTAGCTCATAAACCTCAGCCGGCATCTTGGCCGCCTGGGTCAGTGGGCTGCAGACGGAAGCTGTGCTAAGTCCTGGCCCAGCTCCCCACGTGGCTGTTTGTTCATCTCCTGCCTGCCTTCAACAATCCACCGGCCCCACCCCACCCTCCTCCCTGCCTTGCTCCCAACTCCTACCTCCAGGAGTCCCAGGGTGGACTCCGAGACACCTGGAGAAAGCCAGGGACTGGCCCTAGGCCAAGAGGCAAGTTTCCGTCCCCGTAGCTGCTGCTCCAAGGGTCCCAACGGAGAATCACTGGAGAAGAGGCCCCAGCTTTAAGAAGTCGAGGCTTTTGGGCTTGCTGTGTGGGGACATGGGTGGAATGTCGCCGACTTCCAAGAACAGATCGAACATTCAAAGTCTTTGCTTTCTTTTCCCTGCCGCTGATACCTGGGCCCAAACAGTGGGAAGAACACACTTTTTCCCTAGGGATTCTAGAAGCCACGGAGACTAGCACAGAGGCCATACTGCAGGACGTTTGGTTTTGTCCTGGGAAGGCCCCGGGGGACAATGGAAACACTGCTTTATTTGCTTCCCTAAACTCCCAACTTTAAATGACTACTATCAATTTCTTTATGTAGTTACAACCTTTCTAGACAAGTGGGCCATCCCCCGGTCCAGAACTTAAGTCCTTCATTCAAAATGACCCAAACTCACATCTCCGGGGGGGATCTGTCCTGCCGAGTCTCCGCTGGGTGCTGGGTGGTGGGGGCGGTGGAGACAAAATGTACTCTTTTCCAAATCAAACGGGAGAAGCAGGTGTGCCCGAGCGTGTGTGTGTGTGTGTGTGTGTGTGTGTGTGTGTGCACGGTGCAAAGTGACGAGCTCCAGGTGTGATCTCCCAGGGCTGGTGCCGGGTTTTTCCACAAACAGGCTCAGCTGGGGTGCGTTCTGCCCGGGGTGTGAGTCAGCACACAAGTAGTTAAGTCGGCAGCCCGGCTCCCTGGGCTAGCGCAGTGGCCTCCGGGACTTAGCATGCAGCACCGCTCAGCAGAGCTGGGTCCTGGCGCTCCCCAGAAGGACTGACATGCCGCCTGGAACAAACAACAGCCCGTCTAGGTACGTAGCCGGGCTTTGATGGATGGTGTTTTGCTCTCTCCCCAGAGGACGGAGCAACCGTGCTTCGTGGTTGCCAACAGAATCTGGTGTTTATTGAACCTCCTGTTTCTTGGGGGAAAATGAGTCATAGGGATGGGGGAGGGGAGGGGAGCAGCCTCTTCAGCCTCATTTATGTTTCCCTGGCCGTGGCCGTGCCAGGTTTCCTTAATTCCGTCTGCATTCCAGGGCTGGGAGTTCAGGTCATTTGAATGTGAGCATCAGAGCGGGGGAGGTCAAAAGGGCTCTTCTTGCTGTTCTTTCTGTCAGTCTTCAGATCTACATTCAGGGATAGGGATTTGGTTTGAAGAGTTATTTGCTGAGTTGGTGAAGTCGAGTGGCAGAAACCCATTTTCCTGGCCCATTTTGAACGGCAAGGTTCATATTAGCAGTCTTAAGAAGCAAACTTCTCCGAATTTACCCGATGCCTGAGTGAGAGCATGTTTTCGGAGGTGGTCTTTGCCTTGCTTACAGCCTGAAAACTACCACCTCAGGTGTCTGCAGTGTGACCTGAAATCACTTTGAGGATCCTGGTTCTTGTAATGAGTCTACTCGACCGGGTCGCCCTGGTCTTCCCATCCCTTTGGATGACTCTATTCTACTGCTCACAAAATAGTTGGAATTCTGAGTAGATTGGAACTACCCTCAAAAATTTGGTTTGGATGGAACTTCCAAGGATATAGGGACTTAGGCAAGGTTTGGATCTCATTGCATCACCAATCTTTTTTTTTTTTAAGAGGTGGGGGGTGGGGCAGAGGAAGAAGAGGGAGGGAGGGGGGGAGAGAGAGAGAGAGAGAGAGAGAGAAAGAAAGAATCCTAAGCTGGGTGTGGAGCCTGACACGGGGCTGGATCCCATGACCCTCAGATCGTGACCCGAGCCAAAATCACGGATCGGACGCTTAGCCAACTGAGCCACCCAGCTGCCATCCTCCCCCATTTTTTTTTTAACTAGATTACCAGTTTATCATAAAAGGATCTAATTCAGGAACAGACGGATACAGGTGTGGAGAAGGGATGCCGAGCCTCCCTCCCCTCTCCAGGTTCACCACTCCCCCAAATCTCCACGTGTTTACCAACCTAGAAGCTCTGCAAACTCCATCCTTTTGGGTTTTTATGAAGGCTTCATTACAGAGGCATGACTGATCGAGTCCTCCTTCCACGTCTGTCCTGTCACTGCGGCATCAGCCACCAATAACTGACGTTGATGACTTTGATGATCAGCCTGGTATGTTCACTGCATCAGGAGTCAACAGATGTGAGTTCAAATCCCCTGTCTGCGATGCATTAGCTCGTTGAACTTCCTTGAGCCTCATTTGCTTTGTTTGTAAAATTGGGATCTGGTGTGTAGATATCTGGACTGGCTCTGGTACTGCAGACAGACGTAGGATAGGCTCTGACAGCAGATTTAGTGGAGAGATACACACTCATTAAATAGTAAGTACCAGCCTGGAAGAGTGTATACAGCTTAGGAGGAAGAAATGGGGTCAGCCATTCACTCTATGTGGGGGATCACTGTTCTGAGAATTAGCATCTTTTCAGCCCTCTGCAGTTTTCACGGCAATACCACACACTCTCTCTACTGGTTTCACAATCCTGTAAACTAGGAGGATGGGGAGAGGCATGCCATCATGCCCAGCCCCATCACCTTTACCAAAAGGCGATCGTTAGTGCTGTGAGGTGACCCACCTGGAAACCTTGCTTCATTGGTTAAAGCAGAGATGCCAGGAGCTGGCTCTGAATGTTCTTCCAAGTAGGCACCTTTCCAAAGCCTTTCTGCAGTGAGAACTTTGGCAGTCTCTTCCTTTTCCTTACAGAGAAAGAAGTCCCTACTTCTCTGCTGAGACCGCTACAAGGTCGAGGGTAGGTGAGAAAAATGGAGAGCTTACCAAATCTCTAGCGCAAATACACTGTTGGGAGAGAGAGGGAGGAAACCAAGCGAATCTGGACCACCTCTCAGGGCAGGCACCGGAAGTTCTACTAGCACCGGGGTGGGATGGGTATTTTGGAAAAAATGATAATAAAAACTTAGACTTGGTGAATTACCCGGTCTTAGGATCAAGACTGTTAAGCAGGAGGTGGAGAAGCACCTCATATCACTAGATTTGAACGTCAAGGATCACCTGACAGGGAAGGAACTTTGATACCCAGACTTCCTGAAGCAAGGGACCCTTTTGGCTGTGACTCTTAAGTTGTCCCACCCACCTATTTTCCCATTCAGCATGCGGGCATTTGTCCCAATTTCTCCAGAAGAGTGGAGTCCAATTACCCTTGTATCCATGGTCCTGAAGCGTCTCCTCACACCTTACTGAGGACAGTTTTAGTGACATTAAAACACTTGAGGGGAAGGGGACAATGTGGTCAGCGGGTAGTCATCCACCACTAAGATTATGGCAGCCATTGAAACCACTAGAGGGCAGCGCAGAGACTCGCACTGGTGACCATGCGGGAGAATTTTAATGCATGCTAATGAGCTTCTTAGGATTCTGCCAAGAAATGAGGTCCCTCAGGGCCCCGGAGAATCTCCGGGGACTGTTTTCATTATTGTTGTTATTGCTATCCACATTCCCTGATTGCTCTTGCAGACGGGCTTGGTCTGGGAAGAGCAGCTAACAAAAAGATACACGTCAAAGCGTATTTATGATTATTTATGATACAAAACAAAGCAGTGTGTACCAGCTGGATGTGGTTTCCACCGCCACCTGGAATATCCAGTCTCAATTCCTGCTCCCCATTTCCTCCCTGGCTCCAAGATGACACTGTTATCTTAGATTGTACTCAAATGTCTCAGGGGCGGCTTGAGAGCCATTTGGTCTAGTGACAATGGAGTGTTAAGGAAAGTTCAGCCAGTTGCGTGGAGACTGCCCAACCTCACTCTTCAGTGTCTTGAAGTCAACCATGGTGAGAGTATTTACATCACAGAAATTGGCAAATGGTACAAACACCCAGGCTTTTTATTCCTAGAGAGCAACACACACCACTGCCAATATTTGTCGCAGAAAAATCTTTGATAAAGAAATGATGTGCTGGTTTAAGGCATTAGGAGGGAAAAAAACCCCCCAAAAACAGGGGATGCTACTACCTTCCGAAATGCTCTGACCCCTGAACTATGTTAATTGAATCACATAACGCCATCTTTGTTACTATACTTACAAGAGGACGAATTTATAAGGAAATCTTTGCAGCTGAAGTGTAAGAGTTAAGTGTAATCCGTTTCCAGCTCATTTACCATTAGGGGTTAATACAAGTAGAAATAAGAAATTTTCCAAGCCCTAACGTAGAAGATCATTTGCTGAAGTTCATCTCCCTAACTTCATATCCATGGAGCCTGGGTATGACTGGCACTCCACACTGATGAACTCTATGGCCAGGCTGACTTCAGATCTCAGAGAGTGGGGAAGCTGCTGAGAACTTCCTTTATAGGGGCATTCATTCATTGATAGATCCTTGAAGTTTCTCCTCTGGTCATGCTAAACCAAAGGAAATGTTCCTTTTAGAAGATGAGAACTTCCCGTGCGTGATACTACCATAGAAGAGGAATTATTCATTAGCCCTTAATAGGTGTCTATACAAAAAAAAAAAGGGCATTGTGAAGCAATCAGATTTAGTCATTAAGTACACCTGATTCTCCGTGAATCCTCACAACCACGGGAAGAGATGCCTACAAGTATAATCTCCAATTTAAGATGAGGAAATTGATGCATCGATGCCTTTGGTGAGGGCATTGCTGGGATGTGAACTCAAGAAATCTTAATCAAGAACCCATCCTCTTAACTGGAGGGTGTTATGCTGAGTGAAATAAGTCAATCAGAGAAAGACATGTATCACATGACCTCACTGATATGAGGAATTCTTAATCTCAGGAAACAAACTGAGGGTTGCTGGAGTGGTTGGGGGTGGGAGGGATGGGGTGGCTGGGTGATAGACATTGGGGAGGTTATGTGCTACGGTGAGTGCTGTGAATTGTGCAAGACTGTTGAATCACAGATCTGTACTTCTGAAACAAATAACGCAACATATTTTAAGAAAAAAGAAAAAGAAGAAGATAACAGGAGAGGAAGAATGAAGGGGAGTAAGTCAGAGGGGGAGACGAACCAGGAGAGATGATGGACTCTGAAAAACAAACTGAGGGTTCTAGAGGGGAGGGGGGTGGGGGGATGGGTTAGCCTGGTGATGGGTATTAAGAGGGCACATTCTGCATGGAGCAGTGGGTGTTATGAACAAACAATGAATCATGGAACACTGCACCAAAAACTAATGATGTAATATATAGTGATTAACATAACAATAAAAAAATTAAAAAAAAAAAGAACCCATCCTCTTAAGCCACCCTTCTTTACCATCTCCCTGCAAGATGGGTGACTAGAAATTCAGCTCCTCTCCTCTGAACACGAGCCCCTACTTTTGTCGCGTGAACAACAATCTCAATTTAGAGGCAGCAGAACGACAGATCTCATAATTTGAGCAAGTTTACTACGTTTCATGAAGCCAGGACTCCATTCAGACGCAAAGTGGAGGTTGAAGGATGGACCCAGGAAGTTCAAGGTTCAACAGGTGCCGCCCTGGCCAGTACCCAGAAGTCCTTCTTTCCAACCTTTCCTTAGGCAAAAGAAAAACAAAACTCTTACAAGCCGACTTGTCACCTTTCTTCCTCTTCTGGGTTCCACTAGGAATCTTGAACAATGTTGTAACATTCTTAGAAGAAACCAGACGTGTGTTTCTCTCCCACACACCCTTTTCCAATGTTGCTGGAATCTTGGAAGGAAGGCAACATTCATGACATTTTTGTTTTGTGTGGCAGTTACACGTGTTAGCCTCCACCCTCACCCTGATGCTTTTGCGCCTGGTATTTATACCCACGACTCAAACTGAATCCATTTTCTTCTCCACTGCACAGTTGGTTTTCCCAACTTTCTTCTTCCGGTGTGGCACCACAAGTCTCTCCCAACCTTAAAACACTGGAGTGATGTTTGATTTCCCCTCTTCTTCTTCTTCTTTTCCCACCTTGACCAATCCGAGTGGCAAATCCTAGGGGGATAACCCCCACTTCTTTAATGCAGTTCTCCTTTGCGCTGCCAACCCCAGAATACCACCTTGGCTCTGCTTCCCTCCCAAGTGGGGTCTCCCCTCTTAAATGGCTGCCTGTCTCCAGCCCCACCGTGGCCATCAGGTTCCAATTTGCTTATCAGCTCCATCCTCTACAGCATTAGAGCATTAAGCAAGGACAGATCTGGAGGGTCTCAAGAAGAAGTCCTTTGGTCGGTTAGTGATGTCGCCTATGACTGGGAGATGAGAAAGGAGCGTCTCTTTGAGCCTCACCCTGCTTATTTCACTCCATTTTCATAGTGAATATTGGCAATAAGCAGCTCTGTTTATGTTTTTACCTACTCAAAAACATTCAGGGACCCTTTCTTGCATTTACTAAGTTAAGATCCCTCAACCTGGCATTGTATTTATTTATTTATTTTTAAAGATTTTATTTATTTGAGAAGAGAGAGAGAGAGAGCATGAGTGGGGGGCTGGGGGTCAGGGCAGAGGGAGAGGGAGTCGCAGACTCCCCGCTGAGCAGGGAGCCTGACTTGGGGCTCGATCCCAAGACCCTGAGATCATGACCTGAGCCGAAGGCAGATGCTCAACTGAGCATCCGAGCCGTCCCAGACTGAGCCACCCAGGCGCCACCCCCCCCCAACCTGGCATTTTAGAACATCCACTTACTTATCCCCTCAGCTGCCTCTTTTATTGCTCCCCAACAAAGCCTACATTAGTGGATCTCAAGCCCAGTGTCACAATGGACCAGTGGGCAAGAGAGGGTGGGGTTACTGCCAGAGAGCTGACCATCTCCTGTGACACTATAGCCTGTCCTAACTCTGGCATACCTGGGGTATGAATGTGGGAGTGTCACATAGGAACATCATCTTCCAGAAAGTCAAGGTAGAAGAAGACTGTGTACGGCTGCCCTCGGTGTAGCCAAACCACACTGCTTGCTGTCATATATATTTGGGGCTTCCCTTCCCCTGCACTTGGGCGAATGCTGATACGTTAGCATCCACATCTCTACCTGGTAAAATCTGTTTTGTCCTTCAAAGTTTGGCTTCAATTCCATCTCCTTCATGAAGCCTTCCTTGATTTGTCAAACTAGATATGATCTATCCTTTTTGCAAGCCCCCAGAACGTTTTTTAAGATGCTTATGTCAAACCTTGCATTCTATCTATTTTGCACCTGTCTTGTATTCCCCCATATAATCAGCAGAGAGAAAGGTTTTTTTAATCCAATTTTTAATATGTTTTGATTAAAAAAATCCATTTCACCGGGCTGCATGCATGGTAGGACCTTCATGAACTGACCTCTTCTGACCACCCTTGTCACGTTTTTCCTCAGTACTCCATTTGCCTTCTCTGCCCTTGTAACAGCAGACAGCTTTGCACATGCCCTGCCTCCTGATCAGGGGAGGTAGATGGCCAGAATGGCCACAGTTCTCCACCTCCCCCTGAATCTACGCCTTCTGCAATGTGACTTCTCGTCAAGAGGTGGAGACCATTTCTCTTCCCCTTGAATCTGGGCTGGGCCCTCGACTTGCTTTGGTCAGGACAATGCAGCAGAAGTCACGACGTGTCAGTACAGAGCCTGGCTTGCGCGTTTCCACTCGTTTTCTTGGAAACTGGCCCAGCTGCCACGTGAACTACGCTGGGCCAGCCTGTAGGAGGATGACGGACCATGTGGACCAGAGATGGGCTGTCCAGTAGAAGCCATCCTAAACCAGCAGCTCCAGCCAAATCCTAACCAGCCCAGCAGCTCTCTGTTAATGCATCTGCAAGCCCCAGCTCAGCGGAACTGCCCCGTTGGCCCGGCCACATGACTAGCCCCCAGAATCATGACCTAAACAAATTGTTACCTCCAGCTTTTAAGCTTTGGAGTGGTTTGTTACGCAGCCGATGCTAACTGATATATTAGGTTAATAGCTACCTTTCTGAACTCCACTTAGATATCACTTCCTTGGCAAAGCCATCTCTGACCCCTTTTGAGTCTGGGTCAGGGTTCCCTGTTAGGTACCCAAGAGGCCCACAGAGTCCTGTGTTATAATTACTTGGCAATCATCTCTATCTTACATGAGACTGTAAGCTTTTTGAAGGCAGGAATTTTGTCTTAGAAATTACATTCTTTGGGTCCTGCACAGTATCTGGGACTTGGTAGATGCTTGAGGAATATATTTAAATGATGGATTAAATCAGAGGCTGTAACTCGTGGCCTGCATATGTTCAATTTGTCCCACGTAGAGTGAATGATACAATGTTTTTTTAAAACCTTGTTTGCCTACATTTGAAAATCAAGAAATTTAAGATAAGCCCCATGTTACTAAATGTTCACTAAAAGAAATGGAAAGATGCATCAATATTGGGCCTTCGTTTCCTCATTTATCATCAAATCTGTGTGGCTCTGCTGTGTCTGTGAGTTTCGCTCAGCTGCTTACCCGCTATAAAACACTCAACACTTAGGTAAGCTGCTGATAAATGTGTCCGCTCACCCAGTTCTGCCTGCTGATGGGAGGCAGCTTCTCTCTTCCCGGCAAGATTTGAAGCATTGCTCATAATCTCATTTTTCTCCTCTCCGAGTTGAGTTTGTTTTTTCTCCCTCCAAAGGGTTTTCAAGGGTAATTTGGCTTATCACCTGCCTCAACTAGAGCCAGATGTTATCTTCCGTCTCCTAATTCATTTTCATTATGGCAGACATTGTGGTTTGGCTGGAGGTAGCCTCCTCACCCAGCAATGCTGTCAGGAACATGCCGGTTTTCTGATGTTTTTCCCCTTTAATGGTGCTCAGAAGGGTCTGTGTAAAACCTACTATTTGTGGTCTCTTTCCGAACGGTTTGCAGAGCCTTTCTAAAGAATTAATCGATTACTTTTGTGATTACCTACTCTATTTACAAGGCTTAGAACTCATTGATGTTCGGCAGGAACGCACTGCCATAGGTATACCAGTTGTTTACCCTGACATCTCTGTTCGAATTGGTCAGGGCTCGGGCTGAACCAGTAGTTAAATCTTTTGAACTTATCAACCCTGAACTTAACACACTGGAATGGAAAACATGCTAGTCTCCAATTATGCCTCTACCTTTGGACTCATTTATGAGGCAACAGGCTTAAGAACGTGGTCACAGCTCTATGCCGCTTGGTGGTATCAATTCTCTTATGTGAATACCAACTTAATAATCCAGTTCAGAAGAACCTTTATCTCTTATGGTGCATCCAAAGTTCAGTTTACCAGGGCATGAAAGGCAGCTCAGTCTGTTTTCTGATTAGTGAAATGAATAAGCAGGTAGAACTTGCTCGGTTCCATTAGGCTTGACTAAATTAGTTGTTGCCTCATTATTTCTAAAAGTCCCTTGGGATCAGACAACCGACTTAGGAGTTCAACCAAGATGGAGTCTGAAGTGGACACAGTCTACCTCCTAAAGCCAAAGGAAGGAACAGGAACTCTCCTTTTTGTAGTGGTTATTCTTCATTTAAGAATACATAAGAAGAGACTAGCAGAGTTGACACCTCCTTTTTCAGCTTCATTGGAAATTAGGTTACTCTAGGTGACTTTTTCACATCTGTGTTCATCCATTGAAAAAAAATACCTTTGTATCACAAAAGTAATACACCATCATGGCAATACATTTTAATATGGTTAAGCAAAATGCAGATATAAATAAGTAATATAAATACATAAATACATACATAAATAAATAAACAAACAAATAAAAAGTTTCCCCAAATCACAATAGCGTTCAAAACGGATTAGTCTAGTTATCTCTTTGTCTCTATCTCTCTCTATATGTATTTTTGACAGCTTTAAAACTTGGGACTGTTTTCTTTTAAACCCCAAGCTCTAAAAAAAATCTTGAAGGGAATGTTTTCAAATCTGTTACACATTCTCCTGCTGTGTTAGAGATTATTAAGCAAAAATTCAGGTTGTCGCTCTGACTACTGATCATTGTCATGGCTGAGTCACTGTCTCTGGAACCTCCTTTACTTGCTACTCTTATCATCTGTGTGCCTGCTTCTAGAGACCTGGAGTTTTCCAGTTTTCTGTGATTGGAAGAAAAAGAATGGTTGGTTAGAACTGTTTGTCAATTAAAAGTCAACAAGTTCTGCTCAGGTAAAATGCAGACTTTATTTCATAATTTTCTGTGACCTGGAGACATTTTATATTTACTTCCCACTTGTATTTATGTGTTAAGAGTTGAGACTGAATTAGAGAGATTTTAGTATATTATGAAATGTAACGTTGAGCATCTTTTCACGTACGGTTCATCATTTGGGTGTCTTCTTTGGAAAAAAATGTCTGGTTCTTCTGCCCACTTTTTAATTGGATTATTTGTTTTTTTGCTATTGAGTTATAGGAGTTCTTTATATATTTTGGATTAATCCCTTAGCAGCATATGGTTTGCAAATGTTTTCTCCAATTCTGTAGGTGGCCTTTTCATTTTGTTGCTGGTTTCCTTTGTTGGGCAGAAGTTTTCGTCTGGAGTAATCCCACCTGTTGCTTGTACATTTTGCATCATATTCACAAAAATCATTGCCAAGGCTAATGTTAAGGAGCTTCTTCCCTGACATTTCTTGTAGGAGTTTCACAGTTTCCGGTCTTAGGCTTAAGTCTTTAATCCATTTTGAGTTAATTTCTGTGAGTGGCGTGAGATAGGGGTCAAATTTCATTTCTCTTTATGTGGTCATCCAGGAATAAAACCATTTGATTTTTTAAGTTTAAATTCAATTAATTGATATAGCCAAAAACTATACCATTAGCTTTTGATATAATGTTCAGTGATTCATTAGTTGCGTATAACACCCAGTGCTCATCACATTACGTGCCCTCCTTAATGCCCATCACCCAGTCACCGCATCCCCCCACCCACCTCCCCTTCCGCAACCCTCGGTTTGTTTCCCAGAGTCAAGAGTCTCAAATGGTTTGTCTCCTTCTCTGATTTGTGGCACTTATTGGACTGAAAGAAATGTCAAAGAAGATACAAGATTTAAGGAGTCCTCTTCATGAACTGGTGTTAATCTGGTGGCTATGTTCATCAAAATGGGTAGGGGGCTTGCTCTGGAAAAATCGTTGCTTAACACAGAAGCATTTACTTCTGGCTTCTGCAAGTGCACTCCTGGTCCGATGTCTCTCTGGAGTAGGTTTCTTCCAAGCGGTGACTCAGGGATCATGTAACCTATCTTCTGGAACAGGCAGTTATCAGGGTCACCAGAGCAGAGCAGAGGTTCTCCATTGATCATGGAGAACGCACATCCCCTCTAAATGCCTCTGCACTAAATACTTCAATCTGCAGGTGACACATGTCATTGACCCACTGACCAGTGACTACCAGGGGCCCAGAGAGCATGAGCTCCCTGTATGCCCACAAAAGAGCAAAGGACCAGATATGGATGAGGGCTTCCAGGCTCCATCACCATGACCTTAGGCAAGTACTGAAATTTCTCTATCTGGCAGGGGGCAACCGTGGAATCCTTACCTCTTCCCACCATCCTGAGTCGAAATCTCTGATTTCTTCTTAGCTTTGTGATTTTGACTGCTTTGTAGACACTATGTCACTGTTACTCTAAGAGTATCAGGCAGCTAGAGTAAGGGACAGATGCTTGATTTTTACTGGCAATATAACCTTTGGCTAACTGTTTCACTTCTCTTGGACTCTATTTTTCTTTTTAATTGGAATGTAGAATGGGGATAGGAACAGCGCCATCCTCAGAAGATGGCTGTGGGTACTCAATGAGACAACTCACGTAATGTTTTAGGACGGTGTCTGGAGCATAGGATGAGTTCAGGCCATTCATGTTGTTTTATTTTTTATTTTTATTTTTTGAAGGTGACTGTCCTCCTCGTGCTGGCTTGATAAATGCCTACGTAGGAACAGCTCAGTACATTGGTGTTGTCCTTCGTGTCCTGGCATGATTGGTCAGCCCAATCCATGCCAGTCCCTTTCATCTACTGACCCATAAAATGGAGTCACAAACTCTGTAGGGGATCGGAGTCTTTGCCCAAGACCATCAACCCCCCCTTGCAGTTGTATCTCATCTGCATTAGCTTAGATTCCATCACTGCCTGGCCCTGTCTTGGCTCTGTATCTCAGTTGGATCCTGCCTTTGGCTCCCACAAGCTCAAGATTCCAGTCTGGCTTCCCCCCATCATTGAGCTCTGGAGGTCTCTCTGAGAATTATGAGAGAAGTCGGGGCTGGCCCCTTGCACTTCTGGAGTACTCACTTCCCTCAGGGGGGAGCTGCCCACCCTAAACTCAGCCCCTCACGATACAAACCCTGCCTCAGCTTCTGGTTCACACACAGACTTGGTCCTGGCCTCCACACAGCAGAGGGAACATCAGACACCCCTCTCCTTTCATGAGCTACCCCCTTTCAGCCTGGGCATTTCTGGTGCCACCTAACCCTTATCACCACCCCAAACCAATGAAAAGCCAGGATGTTAAGTCCTCCCACAGGCATTATTATTCCTCCAGGTGGGTATACACGAGCAAGAATTTTTTCTCTCCCCACCCTCCTGAATCTTAAGTAGATTGTCCCTGGGAATGAGCCAGACAAATGAGAGCAAGAGAGAACGTGAGAAACAGCATGTGTTCACTCTCCAGCATGGGTTGTGGGGTGGGGTGGGGGGGGGGTGGGGGGGTCCAGTTGCCCTCCCCCCTTGCTTTTTGGCTACTATCTAATGGGGGGGGAATCCCTGTGAATCGTTGCCAGTGTATTTGCTCTGGGCAAGGAAGAAAGCAGTTTTCACCAGGCGGGCTTCCTCCTCAGGCTTGGTTCTGCCCAAAACAAGAAAGACAAAATGCTTTCGTGTCAAGCTCCACTTGGTTGTCCTTTCTCCCATTGGCCAGAGAGAACACTGAGTCAGGCTAGACTTTGATCGAAGCAAATTTTCTGCTTCTCTTGGTCCTCTCCCCTCAGGTTCTATCAAAGGATAATACGGTATTTATTCCCCCTATACATCCACCCACCTCCCTCCCCTCTGGTAGCCATCAGTTTGAGCTCTGTACTTACAAGTTGGTTTCTTGGTTTGTTTTTCTCTTCCCCCCTCCCCCCCTTTTTTGTTTTGTTTCTTAAATTCCACATGAGTGGAATCAGGTGGTATTTGTCTCTCTCTGACTGACTTATTTTGCTTGGCATAATACTCTCTAGGTCCATCCATATTGTTGCAAATGGCAAAATTCTGCTTAATGGCTGAATGATATTCCGTTGTGTATATACACCACATCTTCTTTATCCACTCATTTATTGATGGACACTTAGGCTGCTTCCATAATTTGGCTACTCTAAATAATGCACTAATAAACAGAGTACATGCTTACTGTTTTTACATTTTTTGGGGGGGGGTTAAATACCAGTAGTGTGATTCTGTTTTGGATTACTGTTTTTACATTTTTTGGGGGGGGTTAAATACCAGTAGTGTGATTCCTGAATTGTATGGTAATTCTATTTTTAACTTTTTGAGGAAACTCCATACTGTTTTCCACAGTGGCTCTACCAGTTTGCATTCCCACCTACAGGGCAAGAGGGTTCCTTTTTCTCCATATCGTCACCAACATTTGCTGTTTCTTGTGTTTTTTATTTTAGCCATTCTGAGGTGTGAGGTGATAGCTCATTGTGGTTTTGCGTTGCATTTCCCTGATGTCAAGTGATGTTGAGCATCTTTTCATGTATGTGTTGGCCATCTGGATGTCTTCTTTGGAGAAATGTCTGTTTACGTTTTCTACCCATTTTTAATTGGATTATGTGTTTTTTTGGGTGTTAATTGCATAAATTCTTTATATATTTTTGATACTAACCCTTTTTCAGGTATGTCATTGGCTAATATCTTCTCACATTCCTTAGGTTGCCTTTTAGTTTTATTGGTTGTTTCCTTCACTGTGCAGAAGCTTTCTATTTTGATGTAGTCCCAATAGTTCATTTTTACTTTTATTTCCCTTGCCTCAAGAGACCTATCTAGAGAAATGTTGCTACAGCCGCCAGTGTCAGAGAATTTTACTGCCTGTACTCTCTTCTAGGATTTTTGTGGTTTCAGGTCTCACATTTAGGTCTTTAATCCATTTTGAGTTTATTTTTTGTATATGGTGAAAGAAAATGGTACAGTTTCATTCTTTTGCACATTGCTGTCCAGTTTTCCTAATACCATTTATTAAAGAGAGCATCTTTTCCTCATCGGATATTTATTTCTCCTTTGTCAAAGATTAATTGACCATATAATTGTGGGCTTATTTCTGGGTTTTTTATTCTGTTCTATTGATCTATGTGTCTGTTTTTGTGCCAGTACCATACTGTTTTGATTACTACAACTTCGTAAGGTAACTCGAAGCTTGGAATTGTGATGCCATCGGCTTTGGTTTTCTTTTTCAGCATTCCTCTGGCTGGCTATTCAGTATCTTTTCTGGTGCCATACAAATTTTAGGCTTATTTGTTCCAGCTCTGTGTAAAAAGTTGATGGTATTTTGATAGGGGTTGCATTGAATGTGTCAGTATCTCTAGGTAGCATAGACATTTTAACAATATGTGTTCTTGCAGTCCCTGAGCATGGAACATTTTTCCGTTTCTTTGTGTCTTCCTCAATCTTTCATGAGTGTTCTATAGTTTTCTGAGTACAGATCTTTTACCTCTTTGGTTAGTTGGTTGCATATCTTATGGTTTTTGGTGCAGTTGTAAATGGGATCGACTTCTTAATTTCTCTTTCTTCTGTCTCATGGTTAGTGTATAGAAATGCAACTGATTTCTGTGCATTGATTGCTATCCTGACATGTTGCTGATTTCCCGTATGAGTTCTAGCAGTTTTGGGGTGGAGTTTTTGGGCTTTCCACATAGAGTATCATGTCATCTGCAAAGAGTGAGAGTTTGACTTCTTGGCCGGTTCGATGCCTCATTTCTTTTTGTTGTCTGATTGCTGAGGCTAGGACTTCTAGTACTATGTTGAACAACAGTGGTGAGAGTGGACATCCCTGCCATGTTCCTGACCTTAGGGGAAAAGCATTCAGTTTTTCCCTATCAAGGATAATTTTTTCTGTGGGCTTTTCATATATGGCCTTTATTATGCTGAAATATGTTTCCTCTAGACCTACTCTGTTGAGGGTTTTCATCACGAATGGTTGTTGTACTTTGTCAAACCTTTTTTCTGCATCTACTGAAATGATCATATGTTTTTTACTGTTTCTCTTATTGATATAACATATCATGCTGATTGTTTTGTGAATATTGAACCACAATTGCATGCTGGAAATAAATTCCACTTGATCGTGGTGAATGATTTTTTTAATGTATTGTTGGATTCAGTTATTGCTTGTATTTCGTTGAGATTTTTGCATTTGTGTTCATTAGAGATATTGACCAGTAGTTCTCTCCTTTTTTATTTTTATTTTTTGTTATGTCTTTATTTGGTTCTGGTATTAGGCTATTGCTAGTCTCATAGAATGAATTTGGAAGTTTTCCTTCCTTTTCTATTTTTTGGAATAGTTGAAAAAAATAGGTATTAACCCTTCTTTAAATGTTTGGTAGAATTCACATGTGAAGCCATCTGGTCCTGGACTTCTGTTTCTTGGGAGTTTTTTGATTACTGATTCAATTTCATTGCTGGTAATTAGTCTATTCAAATGTTCTATTTCTTCCTGCTTCAATTTTGGTAGATTACATGTTTCTAGGAATTTACCCATTTCTTATAGGTTGTCCAGTTTGTTGGCATATAATATTTCATAATCTCACATAATTCTTTGTATTTCTGTGGTGTCAGTTGTTTATTTTTCCTCTTTCATGTGTGATTTTATTTATTTGGGTCCTCTCACTCTCTCCTTTTTTTCTTATGTGTTTAGCTAGATGCTTATCAACTTTGTTGATCTTTTCAAAGAACAGGTTCCTGGTTTCATTGATCTGTTCTATTGATTTTTTAGTTTTTATATCATTTATTGCTGCTCTGATCTTTATTATTTCCTTCCTTCTGCCAGTTTGGGGTTTTGTTTGTTCTTCTTCTGGCTCCTTTAAATGTAAGGTTAGGTTGTTTATTTGAGATTTTTCTTGCTTCTTGGGGGGTAGGCCTGTATTGCCATATACTTCCCTCTTAGAACGACTTTTGCTGCATCCCAAAGGTTTTGGACTGTTGTGTTTTCGTTTTCATTTGTTTCCGTGTAGTTTTTTATTTCCTCTTTGATTTTCTGGTTGACTCATTCATTGTTTAGTAGCATGTTATTTAACCTCCATGTATTTGTGGTCTTTCCAGGTTTTCTTTTTTCTTTTTTTTTTTTTTTTGAGAGAAGAGAGAGAAAGAGAGCATGAATGGGGAGAGGAGCAGAGGGAGAGGGAGAAGCAGACTCCCCGCAGAGCAGGGAGCCCCATGCGGGGCTCGATCCCAGGACCCTGAGATCATGACCTGAGCCGAAGGCAGACACTTAACTGACTGAGCCACCCAGGTGCCCCCAGTCTTTCCAGATTTTTTTTCTTGTCGTTGATTTCTAGTTTCATAAATTGCGGTCAGAAAAGATGTGTGGTATGACTTCATTATTCTTCAATCTGTTGAGACTTGTTTTGTGGCCTAACGTGTGATCTCTTCTGGAGAACATTCTGTGTGAACCTGAAAAGAATGTGTGTTGTGCTATTTTAGGATGGAATGTTCTGAATATATCTGTTAAATCCATCTGGTCCGGTGTGTCGTTCAAAGCCACTGTTTTCTCGTTGATTTGCTGTTTGGATGATCTGTCCATCAATGTAAGTGGGGTGTTAAGTTCTCCAACTATTACTGTATTAATATCAATTATTTCCTTTATGCTTGTTATTAACTGTTTTACGGATTTGGGTGCTCCCAGTTTGGGTGCATAAATATTTATAATTATTATATCTTCTTGTTGGATTGTCCCCTTTATGATTGTATATAGTGCCCTTCTTTGTCTCTTGTTACAGTCTTTGTTTTAAAGTCTGTTTTGTCTGATATTTGTTGCTACTCCAGCTTTCTTTTGACGTCCATTTGCATGATAAATGTTTCTCCATCCCCTCACTTTCAATCTTCAGGTGTCTTTAGGTCTGAAATGAGACTCTTGTAGATAGCATATAGATGGGTCTTGTTTTTTTTTTTTATCCATTCTGTCACCCTATGTCTTTTGATTGGAGAGTTTAGTCCATTTATATTCAAATAATTATTGATAGATATGTATTTATTGCCATTTTGTTACTTGTTTTGTGGTTGCTTAGGTAGTTTTCCTTGATATTTTCTTCTCTTCCTTTCTTTCATGGCTTGTTGGCTTTCTTTAGTGATATATTTTGGTTTTTTTTTCTCTTTATTCTTTGCATATTTATTATTTTGCATTTCGATGTGTGATTAAATTTGTATATAACATCTGCATGTAGATAGCAGTCTGTATTAAGTTGATGGTCATTTAAATTTGAACCCATTCTTTACGCCTGTCCTCCCCATGTTTTAGGTTTGTGGTGTCGTATTTTACTTTTATTTTATGAATCCCTTGTCTGATTTTTACAGAAATACTTAATTTTACTGCTTTTGTGTTTTTTCCTTTTTACACTCTCACTTACGTTCTTTCCTTTCCACTCACAGAGCTCCCTGTATTATTTCTTATAGGGCTGATTTAGTGCTCATGCACTCCTTTTAGTTTTTGTTTGTCTGAGAAACTCTTTTTTTTTTTTTCTTTTTTTTTGAGAAACTCTTTTTCTCTCCTTCTATTCTAAATGACAACCTTGCTGAATAGGGTATTCTTGGCTGCTGATTTTTCCTTTTCAGCACTTTGAACTTATCATGCCACTCCCTTTTGGCCTGCAAAGTGCTGAAAAATCTGCTGATAACCATATGGGGTTTCCCTTATACGTAACTGTCTTCTTTTCTCTTACTGCTTTTAAAATCCTTTCTTTATCACTTTTGCCATTTTAATTACCCTGTGTCTTGGTGTGGATCTCCTTGGGTTGATTTTGGAGAGGAGGGTCTCTGTGCTTCCTGGATCTAAACATTGATTTCCTTCCCCAGATTAGGGAAGTTTTCAGCTATTATTTCTTCAAATTAATTTTCTGCCCCCCTTTCTCTGTCTTCTTCTGGGATCCTTAGAGTGTGAAAAATGTGGTATTTTTTCCATAAGTGCACCGTGCAGGTGGGAGATGCTAAGCCTCTGAGGTTTATGTAGAGGGACTGAATTATATCAAAAGATACTGTCACCTTGTTCCTGAAATGAAGATAAATGCAATTGCAGCCTTTCCCCACCCCCCCAATCTGCCTTCATAATCTTGTATGGCAAACAGGTCAGATTTTTCACTGCCAACACAATAAATCCATATCTGTGGTTTTGGAAAAAGATAAATCATCAGAGAAGAATTTCCAAATATTCTGCAAAGGTTATATAGCCCCACAGTGGTTTTCTAGCAGTAGGAAAATGAGGAAAATTTTAAATTCCAGTCTTATCTACATTTGAAACCCTCTACATGTTTGAGAAACAACAAAGACACCCCTGCTTGCCAAGGCTGAGTTTGTTAAACTCTAATGGGGAGATCATTAGAGCCACCCATGAGGAATACACTAAGAAAAGAACTGTGCTCTAAGGTTTAAATGCATGGAACCAACCACTCTTGGGCATCCACATGTGGCCTAATTAATATGGTAACTCATTCACATCAAGCTGTAGAGTTATCAAAGAACTTTAAAAAAAAATATTGTCTATGTGAACCTTTCAGCAAGGTAGATTTTTGTTGGTCTCCATTTTCCTGCTAAGGAAAATGGAGCAGAGGGATTAGGGTCACAGAAAAAAGCCTCAATCTTCAGATTCCAAATTCTCGTCCTTTCCATATACTCAATCTTTTGCCTTTGTCTTTTGCCTTTTGTGTCGAAGGCAGGACTGAGTAAATTTGGGGAGAGAAACTCTGCAGCCCCAGAGGAATGTATCTATTTTTTTCTATGAGAAAAGCAGGACTGTCAATATTGTTGGGAACAAGGGCTTTGTGAACGCCCCCCCAGAAAAGAAGAGCCACAGTGCACTGCTCTGTGACACGTCATCTTCCTCCTGGGCTCTGCCACTATGGTCGGAGCTGTGACCTCCCTCATAGAAGGAACCTGAGCCCTCCACTGCAGTGAAGTACATCCATTAGTCTCATTCTCAGGTTCAACATACAACAGGTGCAAAAGGGGTTTAATAGGAAACAGTCTCTCCAGCTTAGAACAGAAGGGACCTCTTTTCTATTGCTTGAGGTTTGAGGTCAAGATCCAACAGAGACAAGTGTAAAGGTGAATCTATAAATAGTCATCTGATAATGGGACTGCTTTGAGGTTCAAAGGGATTTTTCATTACTTGGCAAAACGTATGAGGTGGTAAGGTACCAATATGGCAGCCCTGTGTACTTAAAACTAATTTCTTTTCTGACTTAATGAAGAATTCATTGTGTCAGAGTCCTCATCACTTTTCACTTTAAAAATGTTGCCAGAGGCAGCTTGGCATACAGTGTCCAGTGGTTAGAATGCATATATTCTCCAAAGGGAGGCCCAGTGCTCACTTTCATGAGATTTAGCTTGGACAGGTTCTTAAGTTGGAGGTAACAGAATCAACTCCAGCTAGCTCAAGAGGAACAGGATTTATTAGGGGACAGAGATAACTTGCCCAATCATTGTGAAGGCTCAAAACAGAGAACTGGGGTTGAACGTCCAGAAAAAATTCTCCAACTTAAATACAGACCTGATCTGCTGAGGGATAGGCTGCTTCGGTAGTGGTCCTGGAATAAGGAAGTGGCTGCAGCATCTAGATAGAAGCCACCATACTGCTGTCTCAGAGTCATGTTGCCACAATCCAAACCAACAAGACAGATGTGCAATACAGAGTGTCTCTTCCCATGGGGCTCAGTTCTGAATCAAAGTCTCACACTGGTGCATCTGAAAGGCAGAACTGAAACTGCATCTGGAACGCTAGGCAAATGAGCGTCTGGCATTGGCATGCCAGCTAGGTTTAGAAAGGGTATTGAGGGAAGCCCTCTACAAAGCCAATTGCTTTAAACCACAACTCTTCCCTCTGCTTGCATACTAAAAAGCAAAGCTTATTTCCCATCCATCTAGCCGCCCACCTATCCCTTTATCTGTCCCACCCATCCATCCATCCGTCCATCCATCCACCCACCCATCCGTCCATCCATCCATCCATCCATCCGTCCATCCATCCACCCACCCATCCATTCATTCGTCCACCCATCCACCATCCATCCATCCACCTACCCATCCATCCATCCACCCATTCATTCAACCACGCATCCACCATCCATCCATCCATCCACCTACCCATCCGTCCATCCATCCATCCAATTTTTGCACTTTCGGTATTATTTCTTTTTTTAGAGAATCCGTTTCAGAATGTGTCTAAAAGATAAGGACTGCTTAAAGGGTCTGACTACAATACCATTAGCACACAAACATTTTTAACAGTAACCCCTTAAGATCATCAAATATCTCGTCAGTGTTCAAATCTTTGCAATTATCTCCTAGTTTTCAAAAAAAGTTCTAAATAATGGGGGTTTGGGTCTTACAGCATACGTTGATTGGCACGTCTCCTCAGCCTCTTTTAATCTACAGTTTCTTCTCCTTTCTTCTCCTCCCCTCCCCTGCCCTCTCCTCCCTTGCTTCTCTCTCTCTTCTCCATTCTGCTCCTCCTCATATTTCCTTCCCCTCCTCCTTCTTTGTTAGAGAAACAGGGTCATTTGTCCTAGAGTCTTTCACAGTCTGGACTATGCTTACTGTATCCCCATATTGTCCTCTAACATAGTTGGTTGTTTCTTGTATATTCCATAAACAGGCACTCAGGTCTAGAGGCTGATCCAATTTAGTGTTACTATTTTGGTAAGAGTACTTGAGAAGAACACATCATCCAGAGGCTTGCAATATTCATTTGTCTCTCTTTTGGTGACTTATATAAGCATCCAGTCAATGACCATTGCCTAGTTCCATCATTTCACTAGGGGTTGCAAAGCATGTAGATTCGTGGTGTGTTGTTCTTTCCTCAATTCTTGGCTGGAATATTTCAAGTGTGAGAAACTAACCCTCGTTAATGACTTGGCTTTCCCAAGATAGCTTTATATAGGAAAAGTGGAGTACATTCTTGATCCCCCCCCTTTTTTAAATCAGTTTTCAGAAAAGCAAATTGGAATTTGTTATTTTAAAGGTAGCATCTTTTACAGGTAATCAATGAGCTGTTTTTTTTTTTCCTTAAGTGTCATTAAAACATCATGGATTTAAGCAAATTTGTTTTGTGTCAATCTACTGCAATTATTTTTTTAAAAAAATTGATGCCCAAATTGACCTATTTGAGACAGAACCTCTAGTTCTTTTTATACAGTTCTAATCTTCTTGATCATCACCTTGGCTTCCTTGATTCCTGGTATGAAAACATGTTGCAGGTTTCATGCATATATTTCTTGTCTCATACCCAGAACCAGCCATTTCTTCAAGGATCTCTTGTTCCTTTTAGCAAGAAACAGGATTAAGAGACCACAATCTGGATGCTCTATGAAATAATATGTTTTTTAAAAGTAATTTATTCTTCAGTTATTCCAAAGAGCAAAGAATGAAAAAGGATGTGGCAATTAGCATGGAACATAGGAAGTCAGCATCAAGCCTTTGAAGGCCCCTGCCCTGTAGGCATAAGTAAAAGATCCTGTGGTGCTAATGACCGTTGGTTAATGGTTTATGAATCGAGGTTTTGAGAGAAGCATTTTTTGGGGGGATTGAGTACAGTTCATGTGTTTCTCTCTGGCTGCCTCCGCCTTCCGCTGGGTAGTTTCTCCCTCTGGGATAGGGTGTTCAGAGACAGAGGGACATCGTTTGCTTCATCATCTGCTAATGAGGAGGGACCACTTGGACTTGCTGATCCCCAGAGGCTGTGATGCCAGAGCCCTGGTCAAGGCGACACAGGAAGAATTTGGTGAGAGGCAAGCACTCTTGTCTAGGAATCTGGAAACTTGGGCTCACATCCCGCAATAGGTATTGCTCAATCATGCTCACTTTTAACCATCCTTTCCTGTTCTGGAAGCCATGTCACACTTCTGTGTGTGTTTCCTCATCTGTAAAATGGGTGGGGTATGAGCGCATGTCTTGGGGTAGCGGGTAGAGTAGGAAAGTCATCCTTTTCCTAGCAAACAAGATTTATCTGAGGGCCATTCAGACAGAATCAGATCGACGTAGAAGTTCAACTATTTGCAGTGATTTTATCTTCCCCTCACCCCCGGGTGGTCTCACTCCTAGCTACAGGAGCCAGCTGTTCCAATGGGTACTGCAGGTACCCTTGGCCCAACATCACTTCTCCACTGGCTCTGCCACAGTGCTTGGTAGTCCCTTGATTCTCACCCCTTGGTATTTAGGGATGGTTCTTCAAATGCTGTCTGGGGGAAATGATATATGATCTACTCATGATCTTATCGGAATAGACTGCGGTCGCCTCCTAAGTCTTGGTGTGAATGAGCATGGCAGGGCTCCTTTTCTTGGGGAGGGAAGTGGTGGAGAGGTCTGGAGGGGGCAGCGGGTGCATTTGGGGACCACTGTAAAGGATAAGGGCAGGAGACGGAAATCTGATGCCAAGTCACTAATGGGTGTCTGTGGTTTTTATCTGCCTTGATTTCATTCTGGAGAATTACTCTCCCCTCTGTGGGGATGGTCTTGTTGAGAGGTCTGTTTAAGGATCTCCTCATGTCTATGCTCTGAGCTGGGCCAGCCAGATGCTGTCTCTCAGGAAGTGAATCCTGAGTGGCACGACAGAAAGACCTAAAGCAGTTAGAGGGCATCCATCTCCATGGCAGTCCCTCCTGCCCCCTAGATCTGCCCTGATCTCTGGCCTTCCAGAGCCTGCGTCTTCAACTTCTTTTGCTGCCTTCCGATGAATTTACTTCTCTCTCTTTCCTCCACTACTTAAGTTGGCTGGATTTGTCCTCTGTTCCTTGACACCAACAAGTCTAACATAAATGCATGCAAAAAACCCCCACAAAAACCCAAACTGGTTTAATAGCATAATTTAATCTGCTTCCCCCTCTGAAGCAGAAAAGTAGCTAAGCCACATTACTAAATGCAGTATTGGGAGGCACTTATATCTCTAATATTTCCACTGGACTTTGGGGGCTGGTCTCTCTTAACTCTGCAAGGAATGAAGTGCCCTATGTGTTCAAAATGCTTCCTGGAAAGCTTGGATTTAGTAGGGGACAAAAAAGGTGTGAATGAGCCTATTTCTTCCTCTCTTTATCTCTTGTGGGCCGTTGTTTCACTTCATGCTGTTATACAGCGTACATTCTTCAGGAGAAGGTAAAACATTTTATCTTCCCCATTACAAAAGCACACATGACTCTTACAGAAAGGACCAAGAATCGAAAAGATGAAAACAAAACTCACCCATAATCTTATCACCAGATCACTTCTTAATATGTTGCTGTGATTTCTTATAGTCTTCATGACCACACATATATAAATAATGTCCGCTTTAAAAAACAGGATTATAATGTCTTTTAAACTTAATATAGTAATTTTTAGGTCATTAAATTATTTAATGTTTGCACAGCATTCTTGCCTTGTTGTATATCGTTATTCACGTTCTTAGTTCATCTAAAACTTTGCTTTCTTTTAATGCACAAGAACCTAAGAGTTAAAATCACTTTTCTCATCTGAAATTGGTGTACACATAGCTCAATGTGAGCCACTGCCCACGCTAATATCCAGCATGCATCATCAGTCCCTCTTGATTGCTGGTTGAGTGACCAGTGGCAAATAAGGCAGGTGCTCTTTTTTTGGTGATCCAGGCTGTAGACCTTGCACAGAACTTGTTGTGCTGGAGAGGCGTGTAAAGGCTGAAATCAATGACCTTCAGCCCAGCAGATCTTCTGCAACTTCTCCCTCAGTATCAGTCCGTCCCAGGGGAGCGTTTGCGTAGAAGGCTCTTGTTATCAATACACTTTAATCTCATCCTGCACCAACCTCGCAATGGTATGCTAATGAGAACTCTACTCTCTTGGGCACGACTGTGAACATCTTTCCTCAGTAGGTTTCAGAACGTGCTGAGAAATCTTGGCTGAGCAACGTGAAAGGTGAAAGGAGCGAGATTCTGGACTTGCTTTACTGGGATGCAGGATTTCTTTTGATTGTTTGAATCAGGTAAGAATACTTGTATTTTCTTGGAGAGGGACGGAGGGATCTTGAATCATCCCTTTGTCTTAGAGATCTTGATGAAATTCTAAAAGCTTCACTCCCTTTTCTTAGCTTTGGAAAGCCACTTTGCGAAATTATTACCTCTTACTCTCACAGTCTTGAAAAACAGAGACCTCAGTGTAGTAGAGATGTGGCAAGTGGCTTTTCATTGTGTCATAGAGCCTCATCACCGAGCTTGCAGAATTTTGCCAGATGAAGTGAGAACCAGTGGGAAGTGTCAAATCTTTTAAGTTATAACCATTAGCTCAGCTCTCCGTGGTGCATTCTGAAGGCAGACTAGGCATTTGCTTTAACATTTGAATTCAGATTGTAGTCATCTGTGAAAAACAAGTAGTGCTAGCTGGTTAAAAAAGAAGAGTAATGATGCTGGCAGTAATTCTGGCAACATAGCAGTGAAACCCATGAAGTACATCATTGAGAACCGAGTTAGAGCTGGACACGCTAATGTGAAGTCAAGTGCCATTACTGACTGGTGTAAAAGGTTGTTGGTGGTAATCAATTCAACAGAATAAAGCTAGCAAAAAAAAAAAAGAGAGAGAGAGAGAGAAGAAGAAGGAGAACAGTATGATTTTTGTACCGTGTCTATTCATTGCGTAGGCTCCTACCATGTGACCACATTTACACATGCAGTGTGCATATAGATGCTCTGGGGTGGGGAGGTCCGCCTGTTGGTCAGCCACGTTTAGTTGTTCTCTTGGTGCGGGACTAGTAAACTTAGTTGGATCATCAAAATGTCAGAAGCATATCTTAGATGTGTTTCCTGACTCCTGGGGGCTGACAGTGAGTATTGGGACCAAGGTTGGAACTAGTTTGCTTTGCCTTAAACTTGAAGTTGTCCCTGATGGTAGCGGTAAGAGCAATTATGATGGTGATAAATGGAGGAGGAAAGTGTGCTAATCTCCAGGGAATTTGGGAACATGTGCCAGTTCCTTTGTCCCTTTCCAGTTTAGCCCTGCCTCTGAAGTGTTTGCCGTTAGACTGATTTTCAAACTCCAGTCCAGGGATGGCAAAATACAATAACTGCAAAGACCAGGTAGTAACTTCGATAGCAAAGATCCACCGGGAAGAGTCTGTGGTGGGGGGAGAATGCATGCCCCATCTAAAGGAACAGCAGCTACTAAGTTCTACCAGAGTCCTGGCACGTAGCAATGCTGACTCAGTGTTGTCATGGTTTATGAGATACTTTGAAAGAAAACTTGAGGGTTTAGATTTGTAAATGTAGACTCTCTTTTTACAGATGAGCTGTAAGCTCCTCTATCTTGTCGACTAAATCAAATCGAAACAAAAAATTGGGCCAGGCTAAGCACACTTGTTTGTAGCCAATTTATAACTCTTGGGGGCAGTAGCATCTGAGCCACCTATGACCCATCTTGGAGGCAGGTCCTAGGACTCTAATGCCATCTCCTTGTTCTGGCTTCCAGAAGTATGGGTTAAGACAATGGGCTCCGAAATTCCTACCTGTGATTCCAATAATTCTTTAATGCTTGTTTCATATAAACTCCCTTTGAGGACAGTGAGGAGCAGAGCCTGCTGTTTTGCAACCTAGTGATAAACGCAAACATTTTGAACACCTACTGTGTTCTATGGGATGAAAGAATTATTACTGTCATCGCATTTTTATAAGAACCCTATAAGATGGGTACTAAAATTATCATCATCATCACATCCTTATTTACAGATAGGGAAACTGAGGCTCAGCGTTGGGAAGGATTTCCCAAGGTTGCCCAGTAAGTGGCAGAAATGAGATCTGGACTCTGGAGTCAGAGGCAGAATCCAGTTTTTAACTACCATGTTATACCTTCTCCTGGTACATTATGTGGATTTTTAGCTTCTATAGTCTCTCTGAGTGACGATGACTCCTACTCCTGAAATATCTTAAGGACCTGTAAGGACATTTTCTGCTTTTGCCGAACACAGGGGCATTGTCTTTGTCCTAATCCTTTGACAGTGTTTGCAAAATACGTGGGATCCTTCTGACGATGGAAGAGGGAGATTTTCTTAATGCCTGGCTTGAGACCAGAGATGCCACACCCCCTTCCATATTGTTTTCTCATTAGGTATTAACTGGAGGTTAGCAAATGGAGTTTAAAGGCCAAAACTGTGTGTTTCACTTCCTTGTGGACAAGGTGGTTTTCCTTAGGGCATGACCATCTATGGCAGCCTTAAGCAAGCGCGATCATACCTGTTGACAGAAGTGCTCCAACCTCGACCTCTGTACAGATAACATCATCCCCATAAACGAAAGCACTATGATGCAGCCAAGGAATACAGATAGATTTTGGCTTACTTGCTAATGCCAAATGATGGGTGGTGGCTTTCAGAATGAGCACTGTGCCAAGAAGTGTTTGGAAACCACATGTGAGCTCACCAAAGAGTGCTGTAATTGATTGGTCTTGTCTGCCATGGCTTGGGATAGGGAGGTAGTGGCAGGTATGCTCTGTACTTGCTGTCCCTGGTATAGTCTATTCGTATGGAAGAACTAAGACGTCTTAGGCTTGGGCAGCTCGAAGCATATATGTTTTAATTTGCGATTCTGTCTTCTTCCACCTCTTCCATTTCTGCTTTTCCTCAGGAGAGATGGCCAAACGCACCTTCTCCACGTTAGAGACATTCCTGATCTTCCTCCTCGTGTTGACGACCGCTGTCACGGTAGCCCTTCTCAGCCTCCTGTTTATCACCAGTGGGACCATTGAAAATCACAAAGGCAAGTTGTCGGGGGCTCTCTTGGATGCTCTTCGTAGCCTGTGGGAAATTTCTTGATTACCAGGGACACCAAGGCAAAGAACAGTGTCTGCTGATAATGCCGATAACAGCACACAGTTCAGTGTGTACTTAAGCTGCCAGGGATGGCCATCTAACCTTTAGATTAATTGCCCTTTCTGCATCGATAGCAATTTTTATCAAGCTTACCTTTGCCCACAAATAGCCGGTTGACAGGCATTCTGACATGTGCTTATTCATCTTTCACTTTTCCACTGACCTAAGCCCAGTTCAGAATTCTTCAGGCCAAGTAATGTGAGCATTTGCCCCAAGTCTCCTCTCTTTCTCTTTGCCTTTTCTCTGGCATCATCTTCTCTTGGGGACAAAAGGAGAATGAAAGACCCACTGAATATCAATTAGTCTGTGGAAAGCTTTAGAGAAGGGGGCATTGAACTCAAATTCTTAGGAGGGCCACTGAAGTTCTGTACATGAGGTGGAGTGGGGAGGTGGGCTGCGGGGGGGAGGAGCAAGGTCCACAGCCCCTCTTGAGTGTCAGCTGGTATTTGTCATGGTGTCACATGGACGCAGATCTCCAGGGTTTTCAAGAGGAGCCGGAATGGATGATTTAGGCATCTCCTGATATTTTTTTTAATGTTGGGAATAAATTTAGTTTTGGAAAACGATGTAGGCTACATTACAGGCAATGTTGGCCCCCTGGGTCTTTGATGGAGCCCTACTTTGGTGGTGGGTTTTATACTGGTAAACAAGCAGAGAAGACAGACAGGTGGGGATTGAAGGCTTTGACTGAAGTAAAGGGAGGGCTGGCTTTAGACAAAACAGAGAAGGAGCCCGGTTTTTTCACCTCAGTTTTCTCTCTTGTGGCCTCTTCTTTCCAATGTATTCCCTACCATGACCCTGCGCTTTGAATTCCCTGAAGAGGGACAGAGACCCTCTGTGCCAGCAGTGTGCAGAGCAGGGGCATGGACTACTAAAACGGAAAGGATCCATTGGACTTCCTTAGTTTTGGCTCTTAAAGTTAGAGAATCCAGAGGCTGAGACTCAGGGAGGTGATCAACAGTTATGGTAACTATTCTCATAGTAGGAGTTGCTGTTTGTTGAGTGGTTGCTTTGTGTCAAGTGCTATGGTCAAGAGTCTACATACTTTTCCCTCTTAATTCTCATAAAACTTCTGTAAAGGCAGGTGCTAGTCTTAGTACCATTTTCGGGATATAGAACCTGAGACTCTGAGGTCCTAAAGAAATCAACCTTGGCCATTGGACCTGACTTGGCTTTGGTTGGCACCCCATTCCTACATGGGTATCAATAAGGTAAAAGAGCATGCCTCCTTCCTGGCAATAATTGATGTCTTATAGAAAATGGAGGCTTAAGGTTGAGAAAATATGGATTCTAATGACATGTTGAATATGGATGAACGAGCATCAGATTCTGAGTCAGAGGATCTGGGCTGTGCACCTGATTCATCTCGTGTTGTCGCCAAAATCGTGGTTACATCACTTCTCTGGGTTTCAGTTTTCTTATATGTAAAACTGACGAAATCAGACTAGGTGATCTCTAGCTTTTCTTCGGCTCCCAAATTCTAGGATCCCAGGGGAGTCAGCAGCCAATCTCTTGACTAAGTACCTTCTGAGCATTAAAACCTGTGACAGTGACATCTGTCACCTTGGCAACCCTGGCTGTTGTCTGGGGTGGAAAAAAACAAACAACAAGCATATGTAGGATATCTCAATATGTAAAGAGAACCAAAGCTATATGCCAACAATTATTCTAAATTTTTAATGTGTATGAACATATTTATTGTTCAAAACAACCCTAGGGAGTAGAGTACTATTACCTCCATTGTATAGCTGGGAATAATCGGGGTAGAACAGGTAAGTGGTTTGTTCAGCTAGTAGGTGGTAGAGTCAGTTTTCAAGCCCAGGCTGTTTGAATATTCTGGTACCTGGTCGTGTAGACTCTATGCCATTCTGCCTCCCTTCATACTTTGTGTGTGTGTGTGTGTGTGTGTGTGTGTGTGTGTGTGTGTGTGTGTATGATGTTCACACAGGACATGCGTGTATATGCGTACATACGCAGATGGTGATATGAGTAAAATAAGGTGGAACTATGTAGAGCGTACAGTGATCTAGTTTGCATCCTGAATAAAAGACTTGAGAAGGTTGGGGAAGAGGGGGCAGTGTAGGTACAGTGGGGGTGGCATCCCTGGATGTGAGGGTTGAGCTGCCACTGAGTGTGATGGAAATGAACCAGCTCAGAAGGGAGTTGTGGAGCTTGGTTGGTGGACCAGAGAGCAATAAGGTCTCTGGATGGAGAGAAAGGTGGAGACAAATCCTTGGAGGCTAGATTTAGGCTGTGTGCCAGGAACCTGGCACCTGGCTTGTTTGGCTAGAGGAGACGTTCGGGGGGAGTGAGTGCAGGGCCATGAGTTTGACAAGGAATGCCTTGTGATGAGAAGTTGAAGGATGTTTAATGCAGACCTTGATTATTAGGTGAAAGTATCTCCAGGTCAAGAGAAAGATCCTCCTTAGGATTATTATATACAACAATTTCCTGAGATGTTTCCTACCATATATTTTTATTTATTTACTTAATTTTTAAAAAAAGATTTTTATTTATTTATTTTTAATTTTTTATTGTTATGTTAATCACCATACATTACATCATTAGTTTTTGATGTAGTGTTCCATGATTCATTGTTTGTGCATAACACCCAGTGCTCCACGCAGAACGTGCCCTCCTTAATACCCATCACCAGGCTAACCCATCCCCCACCCTCCTCCCCCCCTCAGTCTGTTTCTCAGAGTCCATCGTCTCTCATGGTTCGTCTCCCCCTCCGATTTCCCCTCCTTCATTCTTCCCCTCCTGCTATCTTCTTCTTTTTTTTTCTTCTTAACATATATTGCATTATTTGTTTCAGAGGTACAAATCTGTGATTCAACAGTCTTGCACAATTCACAGTGCTCACCATAGCACATACCCTCCCCAATGTCTATCACCCAGCCACCCCATCCCTTCCACCCCCCACCACTCCAGCAACACTGGAGTTTGTTTCCTGAGATTAAGAATTCCTCATATCAGTGAGGTCACATGATACATGTCTTTATCTGATTCACTTATTTCGCTTAGCATAACACCCTCCAGTTCCATCCATGTCGTTGCAAATGGCAAGATTTCATTCCTTTTGATGGCTGCATAATATTCCATTGTGTATATATACCCCATCTTCTTTATCCATTCATCTGTCGATGGACATCTTGGCTCTTTCCACAGTTTGGCTATTGTGGACATTGCTGCTATAAACATTGGGGTGCACGTACCCCTTCGGATCCCTACATTTGTATCTTTGGGGTAAATACCCAGTAGTGCAATGGCTGGATCGTATGGTAGCTCTATTTTGAACTCTTTGAGGAACCTCCATACTGTTTTCCAGAGTGGCTGCACCAGCTTGCATTCCCACCAACAGTGTAGGAGGGTTCCCCTTTCGCCACATCCCTGCCAGCATCTGTCATTTCCTGACTTGTTAATTTTAGCCCTTCTGACTGGTGTGAGGTGGTATCTCATGGAGGTTTTGATTTGGTTTTCCCTGATGCCGAGCGATGTCGAGCGCTTTTTCATGTGTCTGTTGGCCATTTGGATGTCTTCTTTGGAAAAATGTCTGCTCATGTCTTCTGCCCATTTCTTGATTGGATTATTTGTTCTTTGGGTGTTGAGTTTGATAAGTTCTTTATAGATTTTGGATACTAGCCCTTTATCTGATAGGTCATTTGCAACTATTTTCTCCCATTCTGTCGGTTGTCTTTTGGTTTTGTGGACTGTTGCTTTTGCTGTGCAAAAGCTTTTTATCTTCATGAACTCCCAATAGTTCATTTTTGCCCTGGCTTCCCTTGCCTTTGGCGATGTTTCCAGGAAGAAGTTGCTGCGGCTGAGGTCGAAGAGGTTGCTGCCTGTGTTCTCCTGTAGGATTTTGTTGGACTCCTGTCTCACGTTTAGGTCTTTCGACCATTTGGAGTCTATTTTTGTGTGTGGTGTGAGGAAATGGTCCAGTTTCATTCTTCTGCATGTGGCTGTCCAATTTTCCCAACACCATTTGTTGAAGAGACTGTCTTTTTTTCCATTGGACATTCTTTCCTGCTTTGTCAAAGATGAGTTGACCGTAGAGTTGAGGGTCCACTTCTGGGCTCTCGATTCTGTTCGATTGATCGATGTGTCTGTTTTTGTGCCAGTACCATACTGTCTTGATGGTGACAGCTTTGTAATAGAGCTGGAAGTCCGGAATTGTGATGCTGCCGACTTTGCTTTTCTTTTTCAACATTCCTCTGGCTATTCGGGGTCTCTTCTGGTTCCATACAAGTTTTAGGATTATTTGTTCCATTTCTTTGAAAAAAGTGGATGGTATTTTGATGGGGATTGCATTGAATGTGTAGATGGCTCTAGGTAGCATTGACATCTTCACAATATTTGTTCTTGCAATCCATGAGCATGGAACGTTTTTCCATTTCTTTGTGTCTTCCTCAATTTCTTTCCTGGGTATTTTATAGTTTTCTGAGTACAGATCCTTTGCCTCTTTGGTTAGATTTATTCCTAGGTATCTTATGGTTTGGGGTGCAATTGTAAATGGGATTGACTCCTTAATTTCTCTCTCTTCTGTCTTGGTGGTGGTGTATAGGAATGCCACTGATTTCTGTGCATTGATTTTATATCCTGCCACTTGACTGAATTCCTGTATGAGTTCTAGCAGTTTTGGGGTGGAGTCTTTTGGGTTTTCCACATACAGTATCATGTCATTTGCAAAGAGTGAGAGTTTGACTTCCTCATTGCCGATTTGGATGCCTTTGATTTCTTTTTGTTGTCTGATTGCTGTAGCTAGGACTTCTAATACTATGTTGAATAGCAGTGGTGAGAGTGGACATACCTGCCGCGTTCCTGACCTTGGGGGAAAAGCTCTCTGTTTTTCCCCATTGAGAACGATATTCACTGCGGGTTTTTCATAGATGGCTTTTATGATATTGAGGTAGGTACCCTCTATCTGTATACTCTGAAGAGTTTTGATCAAGAAAGTACAGCTACTTTGCCAAATGCTTTCTCTGCATCTATTGAGAGGATCATATGATTCCTGTTCTTTCTTTTGTTAATGTATTGTATCACGTTGATTGATTTGCGGATATTGAACCAGCCTTGCAGCCCAGGGATAAATCCCACTTGGTCGTGGTGAATAATCCTTTTAATGTACTGTTGGATCCTATTGGCTAGTATTTTGGTGAGAATTTTTGCATCCATGTTCATCAAGGATATTGGTCTGTAATTCTCCTTTTTGATGGGGTCTTTGTCTGGTTTGGGGATCAAGGTAATGGTGGCCTCTTAAAATGAGTTTGGAAGTTTTCCTTCCATTTCTATTTTTTGGAACAGTTTCAGGAGAATAGGCATTAATTCTTCTTGAAATGTCTGATAGAATTCCCCTGGGAAGCCATCTGGCCCTGGGCTTTTGTTTGTTGGGAGATTTTTGATGACTGCTTCAATTTCCTTCGTGGTTATAGGTCTGTTCAGGTTTTCTATTTCTTCCTGGTTCAATTTTGCTAGTGGATACATCTCTAGGAATGCATCCATTTCTTCCAGGTTATCTAATTTGCTGGCATAGAGTTGCTCATAATATGTTCTTAGAATTGTTTGTATTTCTTTGGTGTTGGTTGTGATCTCTCCTCTTTCATTCATGATTTTGTTGATTTGGGTCATTTCTCTTTTCTTTTTGATCAGTCTGGCCAGGGGTTTATCCGTCTTGTTAATTCTTTCAAAGAACCAGCTCCTAGTTTCGTGTATCTGTTCTACTGTTCTTTTGGTTTCTCTTTCATTGATTTCTGCTCTGATCTTTATTATTTCTCTTCTCCTGCTGGGTTTAGGCTTTATTTGCTGTTTTTTTCTCTAGCTTCTTTAGGTGTAGGGTTAGGTTGTGTATTTGAGACCTTTCTTGTTTCTTGAGAAAGGCTTGTATTGCTATATATTTTCCTCTCAGGACTGCCTTTGCTGCATCCCACAGATTTTGAACAATCGTGTTTTCATTTTCATTGGTTTCCATGAATATTTTTAATTCTTCCTTAATTTCCTGGTTGCCCCTTCATTCTTCAGTAGGATGCTCTTTAGCCTCCATGTATTTGAGTTCTTTCCGACTTTTCTCTTGTGATGGAGTTCTAGTTTCAAAGCACTGTGGTCTGAAAATATGCAGGGAATAATCCCAATCCTTTGGTACCGGTTGAGACCTGATTTGTGACCTAGGATGTGATCTATTCTGGAGAATGTTCCAGGGGCACTAGCGAAGAATGTGTATTCCGTTGCTTTGGGATGGAAAGTTCTGCATATGTCTGTGAAGTCCATTTGGTCCAGTGTGTCATTTAAAGTCTTTATTTCCTTGTTGATCTTTTGCTTAGATGATCTGTCCATTTCAGTCTAAAGTCCCCCAGTATTATTGTATTGTTATCCATGTGTTTCTTTGCTTTTATTATTAATTGCCTTATATAATTGGCTGCTCCCATGTTCGGGGCATAGATATTTACAATTGTTAGATCTTGGTGGATAGATCCTTTAAGTAGGATATAGTGTCCTTCCTCATCTCTTATTACAGTCTTTGTTTCAAATCTAATGTGTCTGGTATAAAGATGGCCACCCCAGCTTTCTTTTGGTGGCCATTAGCATGGTAAATGGTTTTCCACCCCCTCACTTTCAATCTGGGGGTGTCTTTGGGTCTAAAATGAGTCTCTTGCAGACAGCATATCGATGGGTCTTGTTTTTTTATCCAATCTGATAGCCTGTGTCTTCTGATTGGGGCATTTAGCCCATTTGCATTCAGGGTAACTACTGAAAGATAGGAATTTAGTGCCATTGTATTGCCTGTAAGGTGACTGTTACTCTATATTGTCTGTATTCCTTTCTGATCCATGCTGCTTTTAGGCTCTCTCTTTGCTTAGAGGACCCCTTTCAATAGTTCTTGGAGGGCTGGTTTCGTGTTTGCAAATTCCTTTCATTTTGGTTTGTCCTGGAAGCTTTTGATCTCTGCTTCTATTTTCAGTGACAGCCTAGCTGGATATAGTATTCTTGGCTGCATATTTTTCTCGTTTAGTGCTCTGAAGATATCCTGCCAGTCCTTTCTGGCCTGTCAGGTCTCTGTGGATAGGTCTGTTGCCAATCTAATGTTTCTACCATTTCAGGTTACATATCTCTTCTCCTGAGCTGCTTTCAGGATTTTCTCTTTGCCTCTGAGACTCGTAAGTTTTACCATTAGAAGTCGGGGTGTTGACCTATTTTTATTGATTTTGAGAGGGGTTCTCTGTGCCTCCTGGATTTTGATGCCCGTTTCCTTCCCCACATTAGGGAAGTTCTCTGCTATAATTTGCTCCAATATACCTTCTGCCCCTCTCTCTCTTTCTTCTTCTTCTGGGATCCCAATTATTCTAATGTTGTTTCATGTTATCGTATCGCTTATCTCTCGAATTCTGCCCTCGTGATCCTGTAGTTGTTTATCTCTCTTTTTCTCAGCTTCTTTTTTTTCCATCATTTGGTCTTCTATATCGCTAATTCTCTCTTCTGCCTCATTTATCCTAGCAGTTAGTGCCCCCATTTTGGATTGCACCTCATTAATAGCCTTTTTGATTTCGACTTGGTTAGGTTTTAGTTCTTTTATTTCTCCAGAAAGGGTTTCTCTAATAACTTCCCTGCTTTTTTCAAGCCCAGCTAGTATCTTTAAAGTCATGATTCTGAACTCTAGGTCCGACATCATACTAATGTCCATATTGAGTAGGTCCCTGGCAGAAGGTACTACCTCTGGTTCTTTTTGTTGAGGTGATTTTTTTCATCTTGTCATTTTGTCCAGAGGAGAATAGAGGAATGAGAGAACAAAATGCTAACAGCTTAACAACGTCCCCAGAAAATATACTCTAATCAAATCAGAAAAGTCCTGAAACCAGGGGAAAAGAAAGGGAAAGAAAGAAAAAAGAAAGAGAGAGAGAGCAAAAACGAAAAAGATAAAAACAGAACAAAACAAGAAATAAAACAGAATATGATCACATATGATCAGGCTGGTGCATAGATCAGTGCCACACACTAGATTTTGGGTGTATTTTGGTCTATTATAAGAAAGTGCCTCCTAAAATTTTAAAGAAAGAAAGACTTATATATGTACAAAATAGAGGTTGATATGATGAAGGGATGGAATACGACTGTAAAGATGAATATTATAAAAAAATTTAAAAAAGGAATTGATAAGAAGATGTTTGAAAAAAGAAAGAAGAGGATTAAAAAAAGGGAAAGAAAGAAAGAAAAAAAGTTGGGGGGGGAGAGAATGTGATCAGGCAGGAGACTAGAACAAAGCCATACACTAGAGATTTAGGGTATATTTTGATCTGTTAGAAGAAACTGTATCTCAAAATTTTAAAGAGAGAACAACTTATATATATATCTGCCAAAAATAAGGGTAACTACTATAAAGGGATAGAATATGACTCTATAAATGAAAAATAAAAATGTTTTTTTAAAAAAAGGGATTGATAAGATATTGGTTGAAAAGGGAAAAAAGAAAAATAAAAAAAAACAGTTAAAAAAATTAACTTTGGAAGACTAATGAATCATGGTAAAAAAGCCAAGAATTCTATGTGCAGTATTCCCCTAGCGCTGGAATTCTCCCGTCCTCCTTGATCGGTAAACTTGGTCTTGGCTTGCTGGCTGTTCCTGCTGATCTTCTGGGGGAGGGGCCTGTTGCCGTGGTTCCCAAATGTCTTTGCCGGAGGCGGAATTGCCCCGCCCTTGTCGGTCCGGGCTAAGGAAGCTGCTCGGGTTTGCTCTCAGGAGCTTTTGTTCCCTGTAAGCTCTCGGCACAGCTTTGGAGGACCAGGGTGAAAATGGTGGCCTCCCAATCTCCGCCCGGAGGAGCTGAGAACTCGGGGCCCCGCTCCTCAGTGCGCCCCTAGAGAAAAGCAGTCACTCCCGTGTCCCCGGTCTCCGGCCGCACTCCGTGCTCACCCAGCCTGTGACCGAGCGTTTCTATGTCTGGCACCCGACCCCGTGTGGCGTCCCCAAACCCAGCAGATCCCTGTGGTGCGCTCCCGCACCGCTCCTCCCGGGGGAGGAAGGGGAGTCTCCCCGGCTCTGCCGCTTGTTGGGTCCCTGCTGGGGGAGCCGTGCCCCGACTGGGCCGCGGATCACAGTTTATGGCCACCCCGAGCTGAGAGCCCGCGCCTCGGCTCCGTCTCTGCAGCCGGCTTCCCCGCTCCGATCCCTGGGAGCTCTGCCGCACTCAGGCACCCCCGGTCTTTCTGTGACCCCGAGGGTCCTGAGACCACACTGTCCTGCGAGGGTTCCACCCCCCGCTTAGCCACTGCAGCGACGTCCCTCCGCGGAGCCGGCTTCTAAAAGTTCCGATTTTGTGCTCCGCGGCTCTAGCACTTGCCAGAAGTGGCCGACGGAGGGCCCCTCCCCCGCCGTCTATCCTCCCTAATATCGCCTCGGATTCACTTCTCCACACGTCCTACCTTCCAGAAAGTGGTCACTTCTCTGTTCAGAGAGTAGTTACTATTCTTTTCTTCGATCTCCTGTTGAGTTCGTACATGTTGAGAATGGTTTGATCCCTATCCAGCTGAATTCCTGAGACCAGACGAAATCCAGGTCTCCTACTCCTCCGCCATCTTGCTCCGCCCCCCAAAGATTTTATTTATTTGAGAGAGATCATGAGCAGGGTGGGCATAAAGGCAGAGGGAAAGGGAGAAGCAGACTCCCTACTGAGCTGGGAACAGGACACTGGACTCCATCCCAGGACCCTGGGATCATGACCTGAGCTGAAGGCAGACACTTAACCAACTGAGCCACCCAGGTGCTCCTTTACCATATATTTTAAATATAAGAGAATATATAAAGATTTTTCCTTAGGAACCCGAATCTGTGTGTTCTAATTGATGCCAACAAATAAGTGGACTGGAATGTTGTTCCTTAAATATTTTATTCTGTTTTTAGATTCCGGTTTTCCGGCCACCCAGAGCTCCCCGACCACCCAGAGCTCCCCAACCATCCTGGGATCCACAGCCAGTCAAGGCTTGACAATCACCAGTGGCTCTAGAACCACCCAGGCACCTCCCGTGATTACTACTCCAGACCCTCCTCTGTTTCAGAACTTTAGTGGCTACCATATTGGTGTTGGGCGAGCTGACTGCACAGGACAAGTAGCAGATATCAACTTGGTAGGTAAATCATGGGCTCCTTGGGGGAGAATGAAGCAAGTATTGTTATTACTCGCATCCTACACTTATTCCCGACTATTACATCATCATCATTTTCTTCTTCTTCTCCTTGTTCTTCTCACTTTTTCAATTGATTTCACTGCTGTCTAACACTATGATTATTGTACTATAAAGAGGGACCATGTGTTCAACTGCAACTCCTTTGTAAAGCCAAATGACCATTTTTTATGAATGGAAGTGGCAGGGCTGGCAACCTCACAGACCACAGGGTCCCATAAATGACAGAAGCAGGCCAGTGTAAGCTGATAATTGTCTAGTGAATCCTCAGTTTGGGGGGCAGTGGGAAGTGGGAGGTATAACTGGAAAGTGCACGGCGTTAGCAATTATTGCCATGTAGGGCTGTCCTATCTTAAAGTTTTTTCAAGAGAAGCTGGAACATCTCTGGATCAGAGACCTGAGGATCTAAATCTCTCAGTTGGAAAATATAGGCAACTCTAGTTAAAACTGGAAACCTAGCATGGGCCAACATGGTGTCGGCCAGGGAGAAGGCTTCTGTGGGTCCGGTGTGGCCTATTAGATGCGGGCATGCAACCTCCTGGTTGTGATGGTGGATGTGTTCATTCATATCCACCCTTCTCTAGGAAGCTAGAATGTGAGGTTGTTTGATGCGATTTTCTCCTTCCTACCAAATAATCTTTAGAGTCTAGGAGTTATTCTCTACTGTCTGTTCTGAGAAGTAGCTCTGGAAAGCGAACCCTAAGTGAACACTCCTATGAGGGGTAAAGCAAGCAGTAGAAGGGGCATTCTGAAGACTTCATGGGTAGACTTTATGACAAGGTGACAAGGGGGATTGTGATAGGTACATTTGGCCTGACTTAGCTGAGGGACGGTCAACAAGGTAAAAGTCAGCATGAGGTGCCCTCAGTAGAGACTATTGAATCATAAAGAAACCCTTTTCTTTTCTTTTCTTTTCTTTTCTTTTCTTTTCTTTTCTTCTATTTTGTTTTGTTTTGTTATGTTTTGTTATGTTATGTTAGTCACCATACAGTACATCATTAGTTTTCATTTTCTTCAGAAAAAGAAAGAAAGAACATTACACACCAAACAACCAAAGGGAGGGAGCCTTCAGTCTTTAGGATGTTCTGGGAATGTGGGATGATGGTAAGGGAAGTACTTCCTTCAGTAGCACCTCGGGCAGGAGGAAAGAACAGAAACCCCTGGAAGGTCTGTGACATGGTAACAAAGTTCCAGAGCCAAGCCAACGTTTTCCTTGCCCATAGGCCTGTGAATGGCTCCTGCCAAACTGAGAGCTACTCTGCATTTTTCCACACAGAAGTGTAAAGTCTCTTTTCTGATGTTGGCTTTCTTCTTGAAAACACATATTATTATCCCACGCAGGGCCACAGTGTCCCATGGATTGTGTTTTCCCTCACCTTTCCTACGTGGTCTCTTCTTGTGTGGTTGTACCCGGTTCTGGTGGCGGGGGAGGGAGGCAGAGTGGCTCTGACTCTCTCTCTCTCTTCCTCCCTAGATGGGCTACAGTAAGACTGGCCAGAATGCACAGGGCATTCTCACAAGGCTGTACAGTCGTGCTTTCATCATGGCGGAGCCCGATGGGTCAAATCGAGTGGTGTTTGTCAGCGTCGACATAGGCATGGTATCCCAACGACTTAGGCTTGAGGTAAGTGGCTGAGGTGACAAGGAAATGACATGATTTAAAAGAAAAGGTCTGGGAGTGAATGTGACAGTAACTAAGCCCTTCTGGCTTCTCATCCAGTGAGTTTCTACTGCCCTCCAAATTATAAGCTCTTGACAAGCCTTCAGATAATTGGCTAGCAAGTAATTCCAGTCTTGGTCACCTTGATCATACTTGCTCTCAATTCTGCTGATGGCTCATTGTCATTGTTACTGTTAATGTGTTTTGCAAGCTTATTATGTTTGAGGCAACCTTCACATCCATTCTCTTATTTAATCCTCCTTGTTAGAAGTCTGAGAGCTCCGACTACTCACTAATCCCTCAAGTTTTTAGACAGTTGAGGTGCAAGGAGCCAGATGAGAAGTAAAACACAACATCGAAATGAGGTTGGCTATAAATGGCTGAAGTTGGGTGAGAGGGAGATGGGGGTCTCATTATACTATTCTGATTATTTTTGTATGTGTTTGAAAATTTCCATAATAAAGTTTAAAGAGAATACAATGTTACTTACTCTTTAAGCTCTATTGTAGGCCACGGCGGGCTCTTCTGTGATTTTCCCCAAATTGAGACCATGTTACCCCCTCTGTGGGGAAGGTTGGGTTTAGCAGAAGGGAGCCCATGTGTCCTCGGCAGGCAGCAGTAAGATGCACAGAGAGAGAGGGAGGAATACCGTGATGAGCATGGCCTTCCAGGCTTGTCTTTCTAAGCCAGTTTCTTGGACTTGACTGAGTTGTGTTTTCTGCATGGGATCAGGTCACAGAAAGAGAATGTACTCTTTAAACGTCTGCTCACATATTCATGAAGGTGAGGAAGAAGAAAGTCTGGAGCACCCAGGACAGTGACCATTAAATGTCCACTCTTCAGTGTCATGTTCTATCAGCATCTATTAAACACTGTTCCTCCTGTGGTGTGAAGTGGCCAGTGACAGGGATGACAAGGGGTCCTCGAAACATTTTTCCAGCGTCACTCCCCAAGAGGGGAGTGGAAGCCTCCCCCATCTCTGGACCCCGAAGGAGCAAGGGATTACATGTTCTCCCCACTCCTACACTTACAACAAAACTGAGGTGGGTTTGTTGTTATCCGCACTTGATGGATAAGATAATGGAGTCTTAGAAAAGGTGAGGAACTTTCCCAAATTCACACAGTTAGCAAATGGTAGAGCTGGGTCCTGAACACACGTATGCCTGATACCAGAGCCCACATTCTTAAAAGTGACACGATTCTATTACCGTGGAGGGAAAAATGCATTGACCACCTATTTTTTCCATGGTACTTTGCTGGTCACTTCAGGAGGCACATAAACAAGTGAGTCGTAATCCACATTTCCTATGAGCTCACTACTCAGCTGGGGAGAGGAGGAAGGGCTGTAACAGAAGAACACAGTAACTCTAATTCACTGGAGTAAAGTACGGTGGTGTGTTGGTTATCTATTACCGAGTAACAAATAGCCCCAGAATACAGTGGCGTAAAACAGTAAACATCATCTCACATTCTGTTGGTCAGGAAATCAGGACTGGCTTAGCCGGGTGGTTCCGGCTTAGGGTGTCTTGAAATCAAGCTGTTGGCAGAGGCTGCAGTCATTGGAAGACTTGATTAATCCACTTCCAAGATGATTCACTTGTGCGGCTGCTGACGGAAGGCCTCCATTCCCTGCTTTCCATATCTCCGCGGCCCCAAACAGCTGCTCTCCCCAGAGTTAGTGACTCAAGAGAAAGCAAGGGAGAAGCCATGGTGCCTCTCCGAACCCGGCTCAGAAGTTGCACTTCTAGCCCACTCTGTCCATTGGAAGCGAGTCACCAAGTCCAGTTCACACCCAGGGATGGGAAAGTAAAGCATGCCCTCTGAAAGGGAGGGCTAGCGAGGAACCTGTGGGCACCGAGTGGTTTAAAACCACCACCACAAGGGGACTGCAAAGTCGGGAATAATTTCATAGCGGGTGTGACATTCCAACGGGCAGAAGTTTGTTTTCTTTCAATCCCGGCATAGGTAACGGTATACTTATATTATCATCAGGACTAAAATACACTGATTCAGCAAATCTCTCCATGACTCGGTGCTCATCATGATGAGTGTGCTCTTCATCCCCTTCACTAGTTTCGCCCCTGCCCCTCTGGTGACCCTCTGTTTGGTGTCTATAGTTAGGAGTCTGTCTTTTTCTTCTCTGTGTTCATTTGTTTCGTTTCTTAAACTCCGTCTATGGGTGAGATCATAGGGTATCCGTCTTTCTCTGACTGACTGACTTCACTGAGCATTATACTCTCTAGATCCATCCGTGTTGTTGCACATGGCAAGATTGCATTTTCTTATGGCTGGGTAATATTCCATTATATATGTATAATGGGATCATAGAAATATAACGGAATATATGGTGTATATATATGCACACACATAATGGTGTATTATATACATGTATATAATAGAATATTACATATTTCTATACACCACATCCTCTTTATCTGAATGGGAAGAATTTTAAATGGTTAACATGGGGAGAGAGAGCTATCAAACGGAGGAGGTGGTGTGACCACAAGGAGACACAAGGGAGGAATGTAGACTGTCCTTTGACGGGACAGGGATTCGTGCTATTAGGACACATAGCACGTGGGCATGTAATTGGGAGTACACCTGGGAGGTATGTTGGTCATAACTGTAGAGGGCCTGGGATGCCAGTTTACTTTTACTTCTGTAAGTGATGGGGGTTCTCTGAAAACCTTTGAGTGGAGGAGTAATACAAACCCAATTTTGCTTTAGGATGATTAATCAGTGATGTTTGATGCAAGACTGAGGCTGGAGGTGAGGACCCAAATTGGCAGCTTTGTTAAATTAATGTCAAGGCTCTACCGGTGAGGGTCGGGTTGGGAAAACGGTACTCACACCCGGTATTTCAAACAGAGGAGATTTAATACACGGAAATTTCACAATGCGTTGGAAGGCTGAATGAACTAGAAAGGGAAACTAGGGGGGTAGGAAGGATTTCAACTTTGCCTGGAACTTTCTCCTATGCCACGTGAGCCTGGCACAAAGGTCTTAAAGCAATGGGGTGGCAGCGAGACTACCTGGTAGTAGGATGTCACGTTAAATGCTAATGAGATTTGGCAATGAATAGAAATAGGAGCTAACGCTTGCATGGTTCCCACGATGAGTCACACACTAATTGCCTCATCTATATTAATGGATTTAATCCTCCAAACAACTGAAGGAGGAAGGTGCTATTATTATGTCATTTGACGGATTGGGAAGGTGAGTTGCAGGGGATCGAGTCACTTGTGCATGGCTAGCCAGCCAGGAAGCGCCTGGGCTGGGTGTACACAACAGGCATCTGGGTGCCGGCACCTACGCTCACTACCACTACGCTTACTACTCTCCCAGAGCATCAGCCATGCTTCTGATGGGGGAAATGGTGGGGTCATGAGAAGAAATGGGAGAGTCAAAGGTGAACTTTGGGGGTGGAGTGTGGAGGGGAGAGAGGATTAATGTGCTGGTCTGCAGAGGCTGTGAAGTCAACAGGCCACTGTTTCTCCATCTCTTCCTATTTTCACTTCCCTGTGCGATCTGAGACCCAGCGGGAAGGCCTTTAAGTGAACCCACTTTCCTATCCCGGGTCAATCCAAGAGAAGGTGCGAAAAATAAATGTAGCTAAACAGGTGTTCTTATGCTTCTTTAGAACACCTGGTTTTAGGCAGCTTCTCAGTCTCAGCTTTAAGGATTGATGAAATTTCCAGCATGGAATGAAGATTCGGGAAGATCTCTGAGCAGTGAGGCAGGACAGGAGAACAGAGCGGCTTTGCAGCTCTTTCCATGGCAGGTTCTCAGGTGCATCAGTAAGGGGAACTGGGAACTCAGAGGGGTGAGTTGTAGACATTCAGCTCTGCTCACTAGACATTCAGGTAACTTCTTCACTCTGTTCCAACACTCTCCTCTCATGATGTAGGGAACACGCTAATTATAATGGCTAGTCGCAGGCATTGTCCTTAGACGACTGAGTTTTTCCTTCCTTCTTCTTGAAGTCCCATGTGTCAGACTTCACGTTGGAGAGCGTAGTTTAGGATACGATATCTGTTAGGAGACGATATCGTAGTTTAGGAAACAAAACATGGGAGCTGTAATTCCTACCTATTTAAGGACTTGATTCTTGAGTAAACCCAAAGAAGTATGCTGAATTCTAAAATCCTAACATCATAGTTCTCTGGGAATAAAAATGAGGGTAGGGCCAGGGGACCTCTAAAGTTGACTGGAAGTTCTTTTTTTTCCCCACTACCTTCTTGTCTTGGTGACACAACTGTGGGAACATTAGCTTTTGACGGAGCTTTGAGTTGAGTTTTGGGGTATCCCTTCAGTGATCATTGTCCCTGCTCCTTAACAGAGGCATCTTCCTCATGAGTGTTGTCATTACTGTGTGGAAGAACGTATAAGAGTGATGAAGCATGTGGGCTGGAGTTGGGTCACACAGAAGCAACACGGAAACTTCTTGGGATGGAGAATGTGGGCTACTTGGTCAGAGGGTGTTAGTCTGGTCATGTCCTATTTCCTTTCCACATTTGCCTGGCTTCAAAGGATTGCGTACACAGGCGTGGTAACCTAGCAATCGTGTTTGGGGCATGGATTGGTTAACAAGGCAAGATGGTTTGTAAGAGTCTTCCCCATTCAATGGCCACACGAGTAGATGAGGGTGGTATACCTCTTCACCTAAAATAGAAGAGGTTGAAATGGATGTATTTATGTGTGTTGGGCATATGGTACATAAGTCCCTGCTACTCCCTTATGTATCAGGGATGTGTTGGAACTGGCTTGGACCAGCTCATGAGGGCTGATTGTTCAATGTTCAGGAGCTTTGTGAGCTCATTGTTAGATTTTGGTAGCTTGAAATTGACTGTGGTAGAAGTATTTACACCCTAGAAACTGGCAAACAATTCAAACGGCGGGCTTTGGTTTCCGTGTGCATGACAGTTTATCAGCGTACCGCTGCGTGTGCTATACTCAAGGTAGACGGTGTTGCTAATCAGAAAAGGCCCTCTTTTTTTGCTAAGCCCAGATTTGGATTCAGAATCCTTCTCAACACCCTGCATCTGAGAGCAACTACCAATAAATAGGACTGGGTACGTAAGTGGTCTTGGGCATATGGCCATCCCTGCCATAATGAGCTTTCATCATCGTGCCCGGTGATAGTATCCTTCACCAAGGAAGGTTGCTTTGCATTTGACACTTTTTTTTTTTTTTAAGATTTATTTATTTATTTGAGAGAGAGCGAGCCAGCAGATTATCTTCAAGCAGGCTCCCTGCTGAACTTGGAGCCAGACACGGGGCTCAATCCCAGGACCCTGAGATCATGACCTGAGCCAAAACCAAGAGTCACCCCGTGAGATCATTTTAATGATTTTTGGCATAAAAAAAGCCAAAACATCTTTCCCAAGGGAGCCACAATAATACCAAATTTCAGATTGAAGCTGATTAAAGCAGAATCAGAAATAGGTGCTCGGCACCATTCGGCATTTCTCCCTGTCATTTTCTCGACGTCTCTGTGCCCCACCAGCACACGTATCATGCATGATGAGATGTTCACGGACTGATGACACGGACAGTGAACACTCCCCGGGTCTCTGTGTGTGCCTGATCTCTTGCTCCGCAGCAAGTCATCTGGAAAACTCAGGGGCTTAAAGCAAAGCTCGGCCTGTCCTTTCTGAGGCTCAGGAATCCCAGGGGCGGGGGCGGGCTGGGTGATTCTGATTGAGGTGAGAACAGCGACCACACACCCTCCCTGCTGCGCCATGAGGTTGGAATCATGTGCTGGCTGGTTGGAAGGCTTGCCCAAGGTAAAGGGTCTATGACGCCTGAGGTGACTCATCCACTGTGCTCGTTTCCACACGGGCATCCCCACAGGGCTGCTGGGGTGTCCTTAGGTCACGGCGGCTGGCTTCCCCCAGACCAGTAAGTGTGATGCTATGTGTCAGGCAGTGTCAAGTTCTTCATTCTGGGCTGCGAGGAAATAAAGAGACCTTTACATATTCTGTTCACTGCCCCTGGGATGCTTTTCCCCGTATATTGCATGACCAGCTTGAGCTCTTCATTTTAAGCCTCTGATGAAAGGTAACATCTTGGAGAAGATGTTTTCCTCCCTGACACCCACCACTATCTTTTTCCCTACCCAGAAACATTTTTTCTTCACAGCGTTCACCCCTGCATGATATAATAAAACATTACACACTCATTTGTTTGTTTATTTCTCCCCCACTAGAAAAAAAGCTTCATCAGGGTAGGAACCTCACATATTCCTAGTGCTTAGACCAGTGCCCAGGCGCTAATACTCCGTGTGGGATAATGAATCGGAAAGCGTACTCGTTCTATAGAGCCACGGATCTGGGTGTGGCTCTGCTATTTATTAGACCAGTGGGCGCATTCTTTATCTTCTGCATGCTCTCAGCTAGAAGATTGAAAATACCTACCTCTTGGGGTTGTTATAAAGATTTTAAAATAACATAAGGCACGTAATACCTAACCCTGTGCTCGCACCTAGCGAGGATCCATGAAACGTTAGCCTTGGTAGGGACTGTTGGTGCTGATGTTGTTACTATGACAACACCCTCAAGCATGGAGTGAAGGGCGTCATCGATACAGATCGGCGATTAGCCTCACCCGAGCCTTTTCCATAGCGAGTTGCTCTGTTATCCTTTTTAGTTCTAACTTTTTTTTTTTTTCTTTTCTCCCGAAGGTCCTGAACCGACTGCAGAGTAAATACGGCTCCCTGTACAGAAGAGACAACATCATCCTGAGCGGCACTCACACTCACTCGGGACCAGCGGGATTTTTCCAGTATACCGTATTTGTCATCGCCAGTGAAGGGTTTAGCAATCGAACTTTTGAATACATGGTCACTGGCATCGTGAAGGTAGGCACAGAGCCCCAGATGGAGCTGTTCTTTTCCTCGCCTATAAGTGTTTAGGATCGGTTTGCTGTGATATGGAGACAGTCCTTCTAGGATCTCGGTGTGAGCATCTTCACTCCTTCCTCGCCTCCGTTCCTGACTCCCATGTAGCTTCTGGTCTCCGAGGCACTGACTGATGGAGAGAGGACAGTTCTTTGCAGGAAGCCTCATGCAGTTGTCTAAAGGGACACTTATAAACTTTATAACTGGGAGGGCCCCACATGGTCTGTTCTCTGTGCTAAGTCACTCGAAAAGGAACCCATCAAGGAACCAAAAGTAATTACAAATAATTGCAATCTTGCCTCCTATTTCCCAAGCAGCATGACAGAGGATCCTGCTTCTACACACACCCTCATTGCTCACGTCCTCAATGGTAGCTGCGGACAGCACAGAGCTCCTTCCAGAACCCCAAACCCCCCTCCCATACCTGGCTTGGGTGCCTCTTATTCCTCTCTCCTCATCTCTCAGCTTATTATTTACTCCCACGGGATCCTTTCTGATGTTCTCTTCATGACTTTGCCTTCGATATGTAGTCTCTCTCTGCTTTTTCTCATGAAGCCACTCCCAAGCCCGGCGATCTAGTCGGCAAAGGCAGACATGTCTTTACAACGATGTTTCCCAGACTCTGCCTGGCCATTTATGACTGGCTGCATGAAATCAATTTCACGGGTTGCAATACGCATTGAAAAGACAGAACTAAAGTAAAACAGATTGGAGAATATCATGCTGCCAAACACATAGTAAGGGTGTAGTTCATCTTGTGGACTTTTGTTTTAGGACCCAGACGTCGATGCATATTAAGTTGTGATGAAGAATGTATTGCTTATTGTGGTTTTGAGTTAGACAAGTTCAAAAAACTTTGCCTCAGAGGGTGGGGGGATGGAGTGGGTATGGAGGGGGGGATGCCCTACATGTTAACAAATCCTGGTCCAGTGTTGGGGGAGTCACTCCCAGTTTGGCCACCTGAACCGGAGGACGGTGCCTGACGCAGGGGCCCCCGAACACTCAGGTGCCCAACGGCGTGAGTTTCCCAGTTCACGGCAATTCAGTGTCTCAGCCCCGAGGCCCTCTGTGCACCCTGAGAGTGACCCTGGCTGCGCGGTTCTCCAGCTCTCATCCCCTGGCAGGGGCAGCTTGGAGACAAAGGAAACTGTCCACAGAGCCCTTCTGTTTTTATCGACTAAGTCTGTATCCCACCAGGATTTCTAAATTCACAACTTGCTCGTGCTCTCTCTCTTGAACCCACAGAGCATCGAGATGGCGCACAAAAACATGAAACCAGGCAAAATCTTTATCAACAAAGGAATTGTGGAAGGTGCCCAGATCAACCGAAGCCCCTCTTCTTACCTTCAGAATCCTGAGTCAGAGAGGGCCAGGTGAGGGGGATTATCGGAATCAGACCCTGTGTTTCCTTTAGCCATCAGTGACAAAATCTAAGAACACAGCTGTTCCTCGAGGAACGTGGCAGGATCCTGAAGGAGTATTAAAGCTAAGATAAATGTAAAACATGCTTAGGGTTTAAGAGTGGCAGAAGTCCAAAGTGAGTGTGGGGGCACGCACCATCCCGCCCACAAGTCTGGCCACTTTGCCTGCTTCGGGGGTGAGTTCAAATGGTGGAAGAACTCTCAGCTTTGGAATCACGCACGACTCTGGTCATATCCTAGCTTGATCACTTCCTAGTCGTGTGACCTTCGGTGATTTGCTTGTTCGTAATCTATTGGCTCTCAGCTTCTTCTGTAAAGTGGAGATAAAAATGTGCACCACATGTATTTGTTAAATTAATGAATAGCTCTTTTTATTATGTTATTCAGAAGAAATCATCTCTGTCCAGGAGAATGTGGCAAGAGAAAGGACATAAAAGGTTAAAGAAACTGGAATGAAGAGCAAGAAATAAAATGAGCATAATTGAATGGAACAACTAAGGGAGATAGTTTTTGTTGTTTTTTGTTTGTTTGTTTGTTTGTTTGAAGTGCCAAACCAGGTTTGCCACAGAAGAGAAGCACTTGACTAGTATGGCAGAGTAAGTGAATATCTCAGTTTCAATTTGACCACTTGACATTTTACATTTGTCTCTGTATTTTTTAGTAGATTTCAAAGGAGTTGATTTTTAGAAAACATAATCTGATTTCCTTTGAAAGGACATGAAAGAACCACTTTACGTGGCAGGTCATGAATGGTTTTGATTTTGCATATTCCCTGCTATTTTTAAGAGATTCCATTAAAATTTAATACAAGTAGAAATTTCAAAGGCAAATCTTTTTTTGTAGGAAATACGAATATCGTGTGTATGACATAGAGATGTATATTTCATCTCCAGTTGGCTGGCCTGGTGCCTCTGACTCTGGCAGCATTTGCAGGCCATTTCGTTAGCTGAGGAATGAGGTCCCGGATGTGGTTTGTAAGACGATATAGCATGTCAGGGCACCTCGCTCACGGAAAGGTGTTTTGGTTTTGGTTTTTGGGTCAGCTTCTACTGCTGGTCACACAGGAGGGCCAGGCTCTGACATAGAAGTGACTGAGTTTCTTTGTTTTGCTGACTAGGTATTCTTCAAATACCGACAAAGAAATGGTCGTCCTAAAAATGGAAGATTTGAACGGAGCTGAACTGGGCCTTCTCAGGTACTCTGTTTACTTTGTTTTGTTTTTCATTCTGTTTCTGGATAACTTTCCTGAATCCTGAAGAGGGGGTGATGGGAGAAGAGACTAGAATAGTGGCAGCAGGGACTGAGAATCTGTTGAGTAGTTAAGAGTCCAGACTTGGGACCCAGCCATGGACCCTGGGACAAGGTTCTCAGCCTCCTGGAACCCAGTTCCTCACCTGGAAAACTAGTGATGGAAGCAGAATCGAGGCCACCTCAAGGAAGCAGACGAGGCAAAACTACAGCTTGGTGTGGATTCGAGTTCCGTTTTATATGTAAGAAAATGTGGATTTTGTTTTCTTCAAAAAGAAGGCATTTGCATTCATGTGTGAATTTTGTCCCTGCAATTGGACTGATTCAGGAATTGACTAGATGGGTAACGGTGCCAGATGCCTTGATGTACGAACTTCCAAGTGATGTAGGACGCCCGGTGGAAGCTCAAGATGGCGCATGGGCACTGCAGTTAAGTGGGTTGGGGTCACTCTGGGTTCTTATCGTGATGAGTTAGGTGACTTTGACCAAGTTACTTAACTGCTCTCTCAATTTTCTTACTTTAAAATTGAGGGATAAGGTGAGTCCTCAAAATGTTGATAATAAGTGTTAGTAAAGGCAGTAGGGGCCTCAGGTAGAATTATGAAATCCTTACGTGAAAGTTTCTATGGAAGTCAAATTCACATTAATTAAAAGTAATAAGAGGTGAATGAAAACATGAAAAACAATGACCAGGACTGGCCCTACAACTAGATGGGAGACAGCCTGGTGGTGAGGTGTTCCGGTGTTAGGTGTAGGTCTTAGGACTTGAGTTCAAATCCTATCCTGCCACTTACTGACCCTGAGGCCTAGGGAAAGTAACTTACCTACTTACACCTCAACTATTCCATTTGAAACTGGGAATAATAATACCTCATAGGATTGTTTCAGGATTAAATGAGGTGATACATGCAAAGAATGCCATTATTGGCTTATCAAAGTGCTTGACCTTCTTAACATTGGAGTTACTTCTTTGGGTTTCAAGTGAGGTCACTAAGAAACTCCCTGATAAAATAGACTTTATTATATGGGTTGACATAATAGGAGTCATTCATCCATTACTGATTAATTCATCTACTGATTAGTTGCCCCGCCCGGTGTTTCACTCAATAGACTTTCTAAATGTTAGGCATGCAGCTCTGTGCTGGGGGTATGAATAAGGCATGGTCCCTATCTTGAAGGGTCTTACCAACTAGTGGGTTGATTGGGGCAGGGGACAGAGACAGACAGACAAGTGATCATAACAGAAATCAGATGGCCATCAATGCTGCCACCTGGGCATAAATAAATGCTGTGGGGATTTGGAGGAGGTGGTGCTTGGGATGCTTGGGAGCATTGTGGAAGGCTTCATAGAGAAAATGATGTTGGAACTGGATCTGAAGGAGCCAGGGTATTTCTCCCGGAGTCCTGAAAACACAGTGAGCTCTGAGGCCAGAGTATGGGTGACTGTCGGAGAGGGGCAAGGGATGAACCTGAAAAGGTGAGCTAGTACCAGATTGTGAGTCACTTTGGTGGGACATTTGGTTCAGGACAGGATGCAAGCATATTATCTATGACTAGTTAGAGAATTCCACATTTGTTGGGAGAAGAAGGACCCTTTGTCCTTATCGTTTCTGCTTAACTCTTGGCTGGATGACGGAGACCATTCATGGTTCCCTTTTATTAGTTTCTGAATCATTTAACAATGCCAACGGAAAACTAAAACATGTTATCCTTTTGCCAGATGTTGTTTGCTTCCTTGCATATGACTATATAACAAATCTAGAAGTCCCAGGGTCAACTGTCAAGGTTATAACAACTCTCCTCCATCTGCTATTATGCTTAACACACTGCAATAACTTTCTATTGTTTTTGTAATTTCCATATGTTATCCTTGATGTAATTGCTCCTGCAATTGCCTCTTGTTGCATAGTGATAATTGCTCTTTGAATGCATTAAAAATGATCCAAAGCATAAAGTCGGGTCTGGGCAGATAAGTCACTCAGCCACCATATGTAGGTGTCTGCTGTTAGAATCCCAAGGTAGGAGGAGTCTGAATCTCAGATTTGCAGAGCATGGGTATCATCTAGTTCAAAGCTCAGCTCTGGCCTAGAAAGATGATATGACCTGTCCAATGTCATGGCCGACCAAGACTGTTCTCTTTGCCCTGAAAATCATATTGAAGTCCACAATTGATTCTTTCCTCATTTCGTTCATTGTTTTCATTTCTTCATTCAGCAAGTCTGCACTGGATACCTATTCTGTGCCGTGCAGGACTCCCCAGTCCTTGGAATGGTGCATCTCCTGACTGTGAAATCAGGGATCAAATACCTTAGAATCCAATCCCCATGCCTGTGCTCCTTGAGCAAATCCCTTAAGCTCTTGGAGACTCAATTTCCATATTTCTCTAATGTGGATATAATATCTTCTCTCCACAGGTCATTACTCATTCATTCATTCATTCATTCATTTAGTCATTCAATATTGTAGAGTATATATGTCATGAACTGAGCTAGCACTATAGATTGAGGAGCAAAAATAGAATTTATAATCTTATAGAACTTATAGAATTTATAACCTCCTGATAGAGACAAAAAGTATCCAAATAGTCATACAAATAATTATAATTGGGCTATAATTGTATAATTATAGAATTATAATTGGGTTAAGTGCTATGAAAGGAATGTATGGACAGCTATCCTAAAGGGACTTGACCTGGTCAGGGAGATTGGGAAAAGCTTCCCTAAGGAATTAACAATGGACCTAAAAACCAAAGGAAGGGTGAGGATTAACTGGTAAAATGGGGGGGCGGGGAGCAAGTAGTGGTGGTGGAAAGGAACATTTAACATAGACGGAGAAGCATGTGCAAAAGTCCTGTGGCCCATTGGAGGAGCTGATAGAAGGTCTGTGTGGCTGGAGTGCAGAGGAGGGTGTCGTGAGTTAAAGTGAGTCATAGAGATTAGATGCTATGATAAAGGTTTTGGTCTTTACACCAGGGGAAATGGAAAATCATTAAAGTGTTTTAAGCTAGGGTTGGGAGTTGGAGGCTCTTGAAGGGTTAGGAAGAGTGGTGACCTGAAGAATGGAATAGAATTATGTGTGTGACACTATTCCATAAGTCATTAAGTTCTTTGCATTTGTGAGAGCACTGTTTGCTTCGGTTGGCCTGTCTATGCTAGGGAAGTGTTTCTTTTTGCCTGATACTACCTCATGCAGAAACAGTACATGATTTGTCTCCAGATGTGGAGAACATGTTTGGGAGGTTCTGAGTTCTGAATTAAAATGGAAGCTGGGTAGCATTCCCACGATTCACTTTGGGGGGCGGGGCTAGGCTCTGGAAGTCACCTCAAAGAAGGAGTCTGGTCCTTCAGAGGCGAACACGACATTAAGTTTTGAGAGATCCTGTTGTCATAGGACACCATGTGCAAGAGGGAACTGTGAAGGGAGGAAACCAAGCAGAGGTTTCAAATGTCTGCACCCAAAGGAAAGTCTTAAGGGTGGGCAGATAATCTGAATGGTAGCTCTGGTTGGTGGCGAGTCACTTCTCCCAATAGCCCTTGCCCCTGCAGCTCTGGGCATGGCGGCGGGCGGCGGGGTGGGGGGGGGCGTGGGGGGAGGGCACAGGCTCATTTCCTCAAGCTCCATGCACCAGCACAGGCTTGGTCTCCCTGCTCTTCCCTTGTATCTCTCCGCCCTGTCAGGGTCTCTTCCTTCAGCTTGCAGGAGTGCCATGGACTCTCTTCTTTTTCTTGTCAGCCCTGTTGGGCTCCATCTGGCATGAATCCTATCGGCCAGAGCTGTGAGGAAGGTGTGAGCAGGTTTCTGAATGATTGCCCAGGTGTCTTGTGTTTTAGACACTGCAAATCCTCTTGTTCTTGCAGAAAGGGGTCACGCGAGGGGATTCTTTCAAGGTGCCTGTTACAAAACCACGGGATGATTTGTTCATCCCATTTGAATAATTGGTGTACACACTTACAAAAGCCCAATTTATGACATTACGTGAATTTATTCAAATGATGGTGACTTATAGAACTTGGTTGTGGGGTGTGTGTGCGTGTGTAAATCTTCTCTACCAGCTATGACCATGACTTCTTGAACGATCATGTCTGTCTGGTCTACCCTCTGCGTTCTCTCCTCAGTCTCCTTACCCCACTCACAGAGCAGACATGGAAAGCTCAGTGCCTGCCCTCCACCAGCCGTTCTGGACTTCTCCTTCCTCCACCTCATCTCATCTTTGCCTGTACAAATATCTTCTCCATTAGTGTTAACTCTGGTTTGCTCTCTATTTCTGTGACCTGAATTTCTTCTTCCTATTCTGCCTTGTCCATGTTGCCGTGAAGATTGATGCCGTCTTCTTGCTCCAACTTCCTGTCAGCTCGCTTGGGCTGTTCCTCTCTGGTAGAGGATAGGCCGAGGGCTATGTAGTGAGTGTTCCACCTGCTTCTGGTCCATCCCTGTTTAAAGTGAAGCTGCTTACTAAACATTCTTTGATGGCAAGGGTGATGACAGTTGACTGATGACAGAGATAAATCATGCTTGTTAATTTAAAGTGTTAAATTTGAAAGTTTAAAAACCAGAAGTCTATAGGGGCACCTGGGTGGCCCAGGCGGTTAGGCATCCAACTCTTGATTTTGGCTCAATTCATTATCTCAGGGTCATGGGATCAAGTGCTGCGTTGGGCTCCGCACTGGGCATGGAGTCTGCTTGAGATTCTCTTCTGCCCCTCTCCCCCGCCCCCACTCACATGCGTGCGTGTGCCCTCCTCAAATAAACAAATAAATCTTTTTTAAAAAAAGAAAGTTTACAACGTTTAAAAACCAAAGCCCATAAACCCGGTTGTCATAACTGGCAGAAGGCATTTGACTAACTTGATTGTTGGGTTTCTGGAACGTTCTTAGCCTGAAGAGATTTGGGAGGCTATTACTTTTTTACTCCAAGTATACTTTTTTTGAGTGTAAAAATAATATGTACTCACCATGGAAAAATAAAAAAAATATAGGCAAGGAGAAAGAAAGAAAAATTAACTCCAAGTTTTACTTCCCAAAGTCAATCGTGGCTCATATTCAGGTCCGTTTTCTTCTGCCCAATTCCCAATGTAGAACAAAAAATAAAAAACAAGCTTGTCTAAAAGGTCATTCTGTAAAAGCAGATGCTTGGTTCCACTCACTCTGGGCACTAGAAGCTTTAAAATACTGTGAAAAATATTAACAGTGTATCTCCATGTGCTATTAAGTGTGTATGTGTTTTGTAGTGATTCTCTTTACATCGAATAATGATTTTTATTTTTGTCTCAAAATCTTTGTATTCTCATGCTAGCATAACTAACTCAGCTCTCTGCAGGTTAGAATTCGCAGGTATATTTTTCTCTCATTTTCTTTCAACTTTTATTTGTGATTACATTTTAGAGGTGTCCCTTATGAATATCATATAACTTTATTTATTTGTTTACTTTGACAATCTTCATCTTTTCATAAGTGACTATAGTCTGTTTTTAGGATTGTGATTATTACATATCTGCCCTTTGGGGGTATCTTTTCACTTTGTGCTATTTGTCTCTTTTTCAATGCCTTTTCTCTTTCTCTTACCCTTTTAGGATTGATAGAGATTTAAAAACAGATCTTTGAATGGAAGATTATAGGGATGCCTGGGTGGCTCAGCTGGTTAAGCGTCTGCCTTCGGCTCAGGTCATGGTCCCAGGGTCCTGGGATCGAGCCCTGCACTGGGCTCCCTGCTCCGCGGGAAGCCTGCTTCTCCCTCTCCCACTCCCCCCGCTTGTGCTTTCTCTCTCTCTCTGTGGGTCAAATAGCTAAATAAAATCTTTAAAAAAATAAATGGAAGATTATAGTTTCCAAAGATGGCGGCAACAAAAACTCTTATCAGATGTATTCTATACAAAGTGATCTTGATAGGATCCATTAAAATATAGAGAGGATTTCTCCAGCCCTTACATCTTGGCTGGCCCTGGGACCATTTTGATCCATAGAAGGGTGGCAGAGGTGACACTGTGGCAGGGTTGGTTTTTAATGGACTTTATTCTTTAGAGTAGTTTTAGTTTCCCAGCAAAATTAAACAGAAAGTGCGGAGATTTTCCATATACCGTCTACCTGTCCTTTCCCCCATCAGTATGTGGGGCCAGAGGGGTATGTACATTAAAATCAGTGAACCTACGTGGATGTATCATCACCACCCAAAGTCCATAGTTTACATCAGAGTTCACTCTTGGGGTTGTGTCAGGTGGTTTTTAAAATCTTCTCTCTTTTGTTCATGTATTTTATAATATTTCAATAGTGAACCAAAAAAAAAAAAAAAGGAAAGAAAATTAAAAATCACCTGGTCATTCTGGAACAGGATAGCTTCTATTAACATTTTGTTACATGTCTTGTTAGATCCTTTCCTAATCATATGTATCCATTTTTTTATTTGAAAAAGTGAGACTTTATATACAATTGGTAGTTTTTCATTTAGAAGCACCATATGAATACCTTTCGATGCTTAGTATCTTAGCATCTTCCAAATCGCCATTTTAAGTGGCTGTATAGTATTCCATTGTATGTATGACAATGTGCTCAACGAATCAGAGATCATTTGGTACTTAGTTTACAGTTTTTGCCATCAGAAAGTACAATGTGGTGAGCATTCCAGAACCGACATCATGTATTTTGCCAGTGATTTCCCTAAGCTGAATTCCTAGAAGTGTGATTGCTGGGCTAAAAAAGGAATGCTGGTTACTAAGGCTTTTCTTATAAGTGGCCAAATGGTCCTCCGGAAGGTTTTTGCTAGTTTTCACTCCTGCTATCCAGACACGAGTGGCGTGTTGCTTTCTATGTTCTTGTCAATCTTGGCATCATCATGCTTTAATTATTGCTGAATAATAGACCCCCAAAAGCCAAATCACTCTGTCTTCCTTTCGGGTTCTTCAATTCCTGGTTAGTGAAGCTGGATTTTAGAAAATACGCTTTGGGCCATTTCTTGTTTTGTTTTTGTTGATTGCTTCATCATGTCATTTAGGATATAAGAATTTTGATTGCAGTGACTTATTAGAATCCACCCAAACCAGCTATCTTTACTTCATCATCCAGGACTTTTGAAGACAATAAAAATAGCTGAGAATGTACATCTCTTCTCTGGAAGAGAGATGGTAGAAAGATTTTTCCAGGATGCTGGCCGCCAAGTTTTACCTGAAACTTCAGAAGGGCCCCCCTTGCTATCGCTCGTTGTCTTTCTTTAATCTGGGCAGCCTGGTCTGTACGCACTGTGTCTGCTTGTTTAAAATTCAGGTCGTCCTTTGTGTCCTATTAGTATCATGCAATGAAACACCCTTTCCTCTCCTTCCCGGATAGTTTGTAGTGGGGCAGGGGGAAGACTGTAAGGGAGGTGAACGAGAGGTGTGTGAATCAGGGCGATTCACACCAGGCACCACAACAAACAGGCCATGAAGTTCCAGTAGCTTAACCCCTTAAAGACTCTAAATGTGCACATTTCCCACACATGCAAGGTCTAATAAAAATTGGGTGGTCCCCCTGCATACGTGTGATTGGGCAGGGCGATTCACATGTCCCGTCGTGCTAGTGAGACGGGCAAGTAGATGACATTGCGTATTTTGTAAGCCCTTAAATCTCTGCCACAGGAGGGCAGGGTTTCTTCCTTTCATTATTTCATGTGCATATGATGTGGGTTGAATATACACCTGTTGAATACAGAGGTGCACAGGCATGATGTATTTTAGTGTTGTGTTGATCTTGTGATACACATACATACACACACATACACACAGAGCTTTGTATCTCTTTCCCCCTTACCATCACCATCATCATCATCCTGGTCATCAGCTGCAACAGCATGATCAGGATTAACACCATCCATCTCATCATAGTGATAAATCATTCCACTCTTAGTGCAGACCAGTCTTCGTGCTATGCACCTTAGAGGTATTTGTTCCTTTGGTTGTCAGATGTGAGGCAAATACTCCTATGATCATTATGTTACAGAAATGAGCACTGAGGTTCCAATAGATGAGGTAATTTGTGTGTGAGTCTAGAGCTAGTACTCTAGCTGCTAAACATAGGGCCTCTGTAGTAATTTCTTAAGACGGCCATAACAAATTGTTATGGTCTGGCTGGCTTAGAACAACAGAAATTTATTCTCTCACATGTCAAGAGACCAGAAATCCAAAATCAGGTGGCAGGGTTAGTTTCTCCTGGAGGCTTTCAGGGAGAATCC